>NW_024716703.1:24669119-25044157 GCF_018991925.1 Homarus americanus | reverse complement strand
TGCTGGGTCTCCATGACAGTGTTGGGTGAGGATTGGCTGCTACCTATGATAGTGCTAGGTGATGGATGGCTGCTGGGTTCTGGGCGAGATAGTGCTAGGTGATGAATGGCTGCTGGGTCTCCAAGTGATAGTGCTAGGTGATGATTATTGGCTGTTGGGTTCCCCATGATAGTGTTAGGATGGATGGCTGCTGGTCTCCATATAGTGCTAGGGTGATGAATGGCTGCTGGGTCTCCATGATAGTGTTAGGTGATGGATGGCTGCTGGGTCTCCACAGATAGTGCTAGGTGATGATTGGCTGCTGGGTTCCATGATAGTGCTAGGTGGATGGATGGCTATGGGTCTCCATGATAGTGCTAGGTGATGAATGGCTGCTGGGTCTCCATGACAGTGCTGGGTGATGAATGGCTGCTGGGTCTCCATGATAGTGCTAGTGATGATTGCTGCTGGGTCTCCATGATAGTGATGGGTGATGATTGGCTGCTGGGTTCCAAGTGATAGTGCTAGGTGATGAATGGCTGCTGGGTTCCATGATAGTGCTAGGTGATGATTGGCTGCTGGGTCTCCATGATAGTGCTAGGGTGATGGATGGCTGCTGGGTCTCCATGACAGTGCTGGGTGATGATTGCTGCTGGTCTCCATGATAGTGCTAGGTGATGAATGGCTGCTGGGTCTCCATGATAAAGCTAGCATGATTGGCTGCTGGGTCTCCATGATAGTGCTAGGTGATGGATGGCTGCTGGGTCTCCATGATAGTGCTAGGTGATGAATGGCTGTTGGGTTCTCCATGATAGTGCTAGGTGATGGATGGGCTGCTGGTCTCCAAGTGATAGTGCTAGGGTGATGATTGGCTGGGCGGGTCTCCAAGGATAGTGCTAGGTGATGGATGGCTGCTGGGTTCCATGATAGTGCTAGGTGATGAATGGCTGCTGGGTTCCCCATGACAGTGCTGGGTGATGAATGGTTGTTGGTCTCCGCGATAGTGGTGATGATTGGCTGCTGGGTTCCAGTAAGGAGGAGTGCTTGGGGTGATGAATGGTTGCTGGGTTCCATGACAGTGTTGGGTGATGAATGGCTGCTGGCTCACATGGATATGTTAGTGATGATTATTGCTGGGTTCCATGACAGTGTTGCATGAATGGCTGTTGGTCTCCAAGGATAGTGCTAGGTGATGATTGGTTGCTGGGTCTCCATGATAGTGTTAGGGTGATGAATGGTTGCTGGGTCTCTGGTATGACAGTGCTGGGTGATGATTGGCTGCTGGGTCTCCATGATAGTGCTAGGTGTGATGATTAAATGCTGGGTCTCCATGATAGTGCTAGGTGATGATTGGTTGCTGGTCTCCAAGGATAGTGCTAGGTATGAATGGCCAAGGTCTCCAAGGACAGTGCTGGGGTGATGATTACTATGTCTCCATGATAGTGCTAGGTGATGAATGGCTGCTGGTCTCATGATAAAGTAGTGATGAAATTTGGTTGCTGGCCCCAGAGATAGGGTGATGAATGGTTGCTGGGTTCCATGACAGTGCTGGGTGATGATTGGCTGCTGGGTTCCATATGATAGTGCTAGGTGATGATTGGCTGCTGGGCTCCCCAAGTGATAGTGCTAGGTGATGATTGGCCGTTGGCCTCCATGATATGCTAGGTATGGAATGGCTGCTGGGTCTCCGCGACAGTGCTGGGTGATGATTGGCTGCTGGGTTCCATGATAGTGCTAGGTGATGAATGGCTGCTGGGTCTCATGATAGTGCTAGGTGATGATTGGCTGCTGGGTTCCATGATAGTGCTAGGTGATGGATGGCTGCTGCTGGGTCTCCATGACAGTGCTGGGTGATGATTGGCTGTTGGGTTCTGATGTTAGTGCTATGCTAGTTGGACAACGTTGAAATGCATAAACAGTATTCAGTATGAGATGGCCAGCACATTCCAGAATCCAAGCCGGTTAGATTTTTTAATGGCTCAACACTTCATTTCTAAAATTAAATACAGAATAGTTTATAAAAATCCACAAACACAAAAAATAAGCTATTACTTTTAATACTTTATTTTATTTAGATACAGTACAAGAAAGTATAGCATGAAATTTGTGTATATACCATGAGTGTGTGGAACATAAAATTAAATGGCATAGTACTGGTTAAATTAGCCACAATAATATTAGGCTAAATCTCTGCCTAACATAATCTGAACCAAGTCCTCAAATCTTAGTGGTTAGGATAGAAAGGTATCCAAATAGAAGTGGCATTGCATTATTAGTAAAATTGCACCCATTTTACGAGCAACTCATCTGGATTGTGTACACCCCTACTATAGAGAATTCAATGAAGATATTTATATTTGAGTTAGTCCTTAATTTCTACAGCCACACAGATCATGATTTTGCTGTATACTGTATTGTGACAAGCAAACTTATACCTCCATTTTCATATTTATGGAAGGCACATTAAATTTTAGTTCAGAGAGAAAAACCATTTTCAAAAAACCTCAATTATAGACTTACAATTTTTTGTCATTGGCCAAAAATGGATTTGTTCAAAATTTCAGCATAGGTACCCGAATGTGCTGCTTACGATCTGTTAACCAAAATTTATATCTTGATTATAACTTGTCCAAATGGCTTTAGAAAAAATGTTCAAAAAATGATTTTTAGAATATTTTAATTACCCCTTTCAATGCTAATACTCGCCACTTATGGGTTTTCGATGTCATTTTCAGCTTTGTATATACTTATGTACATAAATATTAACAAATTTTAGTTCAGAGAGAAAAGCATCCAAAAAATCCTTTAAGGCATTAGACTTTTACAATTTTGTCATTTTCGGCCAAAAATGGATTTTTATTCAAAAATTTCGAGTATAGGTACTCCTAGATAATGCTGCTTGGGATCTGTTAACCAAAATTTGATATCTTGATTATAACTTGTTCAAATGGCTTTTAGAAAATGTTCAAATGATTTTTAGAATATTTTAATTACTTTTGCAATGCTAATTTCTCGCCACTTATGGGTTTTCGAGGTCATTTCTTGGTGCTTGTGTATTATTCTGGATGTACTTAAATAGTTAGGCACATTAAATTTTAGTTCAGAGAGAAAACGTATTTTGGCCAAAAATCCTTTAAGGCTTTAGACTTACAATTTTTGTCATTTTCGGCCAAAAAATGGATTTTGTTCAAAATTTCAGTATAGGTCCTCCTGAATGTGCTGCTTAAGGATCTGTTAACCAAAATTTGATATCTTGATTATAACTTGTTCAAATGGCTTTTAGAAAATGTTCAAATGATTTTAGAATATTTTAATTACTTTTGCAATGCTAATTACTCGCCACTTATGAGTTTTCGAGGTCATTTCTTGGTGCTTGTGTATTATTCTGGATGTACTTAAATAGTTAGGCACATTAAATTTTAGTTCAGAGAGAAAACGTATTTTTGGCCAAAAATCGTTTAAGGCTTTAGACTTACAATTTTTGTCATTTCGGCCAAAAAATGGATTTTGTTCAAAATTTCAGTATAGGTACTCCTGAATGTGCTGCTTAAGGATCTGTTAACCAAAATTTGATATCTTGATTATAACTTGTTCAAATGGCTTTTAGAAAATGTTCAAATGATTTTTAGAATATTTTAATTACTTTTGCAATGTAATTACTCGCCACTTATGGGGTTTTCGAGGTCATTTCTTGGTGCTTGTGTATTATTCTGGATGTACTTAAATAGTTAGGCACATTAAATTTTAGTTCAGAGAAAAATGATTTTTGGCCAAAAATCCTTTAAGGCTTTAGACTTACAAATTTTGTCATTTCGGCCCAAAAATGGATTTTGTTTAAAATTTCAGTATAGGTACTCCTGAATGTGCTGCTTAAGGATCTGTTAACCAAAATTTGATATCTTGATTATAACTTGTTCAAATGGCTTTTAGAAAATGTTTAAATGATTTTTAGAATATTTTAATTACTTTTGCAATGCTAATTTCTCGCCACTTATGGGTTTTCGAGGTCATTTCTTGGTGCTTGTGTATTATTCTGGATGTACTTAAATAGTTAGGCACATTAAATTTTAGTTCAGAGAGAAAACGTATTTTGGCCAAAAATCCTTTAAGGCATAAGACTTACAATTTTTGTCATTTTCGGCCAAAAAATGGATTTTGTTCAAAATTTCAGTATAGGTACTCCTGAATGTGCTGCTTAGGATCTGTTAACCAAATTTGATATCTTGATTATAACTTGTTCAAATGAAAGCTTTTGAAAATGTTCAAATGATTTTAGAATATTTTAATTACTTTTGCAATGCTAATTACTCGCCACTTATGGGTTTTTCGAGAGTCATTTCTTGGTGCTTGTGTATTATTCTGGATATTACTTAAATAGTTAGGCACATTAAATTTTAGTTCAGAGAGAAAACGTATTTTTGGTAAAAATCCTTTTAAGGCATTAGACTTACAACTTTTGTCATTTTCGGCCAAAAATGGATTTTGTTCAAAATTTCAGTATAGGTACTCCTGAATGTGCTGCTTAAGGATCTCTTACCCAAAATTTGATATCTTGATTATAACTTGTTCAAATGACTTTTAGAAAATGTTCAAATGATTTTTAGAATATTTTAATTAATTTTGCAATGCTAATTACTCGCCACTTATGGGTTTTCGAGGTCATTTCTTGGTGCTTGTGTATTATTCTGAATGTACTTAAATAGTTAAGCACATTAAATTTTAGTTCAGAGAGAAAAGGTATTTTGGGCAAAAAATCCTTTAAGGCATAAGACTTACAATTTTTGTCATTTTCGGCCAAAAAATGAATTTTGTTCAAAATTTCAGTATAGGTACTCCTGAATGTGCTGCTTAAGGATCTGTTAACCAAAATTTGATATCTTGATTATAACTTGTTCAAATGGCTTTTAGAAAATGTTCAAATGATTTTTAGAATATTTCATTTACTTTTGCAATGCTAATTACTCGCCCACTTATGGGTTTCGAGGTCATTTCTTGGTGCTTGTGTGTGGATGTACTTAAATAGTTAGGCACATTAAATTTTAGTTCAGAGAGAAAACGTATTTTTGGCCAAAAATCCTTTTAGGCTTTAGACTTACAATTTTTGTCATTTTCGGCCAAAAAATGGATTTTGTTCAAAATTTCAGTATAGGTACTCCTGAATGTGCTGCTTAAGGATCTGTTAACCAAAATTTGATATCTTGATTATAACTTGTTCAAATGGCTTTTAGAAAATTTTCAAATGATTTTTAGAATATTTTAATTACTTTTGCAATGCTAATTACTCGCCACTTATGGGTTTTCGAGGTCATTTCTTGGTGCTTGTGTATTATTCTGGATGTACTTAAATAGTTAGGCACATTAAATTTTAGTTCAGAGAAAAAAAGTATTTTTGGCCAAAAATCCTTTAAGGCTTTAGACTTACAATTTTCGTCATTTCGGCCAAAAAATGGATTTTGTTCAAAATTTCAGTGGGTACTCCTGAATGGTGCTGCTTAGGATCTGTTAACCAAAATTTGATATCTTGATTATAACTTGTTCAAATGACTTTTTAGAAAATGTTCAAAGTTTTTAGAATATTTTAATTACTTTTGCAATGCTAATTACTCGCCACTTATGGGTTTTCAGGGTCATTTCTTGGTGCTTGTGTATTATTCTGGATGTACTTAAATAGTTAGGCACATTAAATTCTAGTCCAGAGAGAAAAAGTATTTTTGGCCAAAAATCCTTTAAGGCTATAGACTTACAATTTTTGTCATTTTCGGCCCAAAAATGGATTTTGTTCAAAATTTCAGTATAGGTACTCCTGAATGGGCTGCTTAAGGATCTGTTAACCAAAATTTGATATCTTGATTATAACTTGCTCAAATGGCTTTTAGAAAATGTTCAAATAATTTTAGAATATTTTAATTACTTTTTGTAATGCTAATTACTCGCCACTTATGGGTTGGAGGTCATTTCTTGGTGCTTGTGTATTATTCTGATGTACTTAAATAGTTAGGCACATTAAATTTTAGTTCAGAGAGAAAACGTATTTTTGGTCAAAAAACTTTAAGGCTATAGACTTCAATTTTTTCTATTTCGGCCAAAAATGATTTTTGTTCAAAATTTCAGCATAGGTAATTCTGAATGTGCTGCTTAAGGATCTGTTAACCAAAATTTGATATCTTGATTATAACTTGTTCAAATGGCTTTTAGAAAAATGTTCAAATGATTTTTAGAATATTTTTAATTACTTTTGGTAATGCTAATTACTGCCACTTATGGGTTTCGAGGTCATTTCTTGGTGCTTTTCAGTATTATTCGGCTGTACTTAAATAGTTAGGTACATTAAATTTTAGTTCAGAGAGAAAAACGTATTTTTGGCCAAAAAATCCTTTATGCTATATAGATTCTACAATTTTCTATTTTCACAAAATGGATTTTAATTCAAAATTTCAGTATAGGTACTCCAGAATGTGCTGCTTACGATCTGTTAACCAAAATTTGATATCTTTATTTATAACTTGTTCAAATGGCTTTAGAAAATGTTCAAATGATTTTATGAATATTTTAATTACTTTGGTAATGCGCGTTAATTACTCGCCACACGGTGGTTTTTCGAGGTCATTTCTTGGTGCTTGTGTATTATTCGATGCCTTTAAATAGTTAGGCACATTAAATTTTAGTTCAGAGAAAACGTATTTTTGGCCAAAAATGGATTTTGTTCGTACTCAGTATAGGTACTCCAGAATGTGCTGCTTAAGGATCTGTTAACCAAAAAATTTGGTTATCTTGATCATAAACTTGTTCAAATGGCTTTTAGAAAATGTTCAAAATGATTTTTAGAATATTACCATTTTTGGTAATGCTAATTACTCGCCAATTTCTATGGGTTTTCGAGGTCATTTCTTGCGCTTGTATTATTCTGATGTTTAAATAGTTAGCGCCATTAAAATTTTAGTTCGAGAGAAAAAACGTATTTTTGGCCAAAAACTTTTAAGGCTATAGACTTACAATTTTCTTTCATTTCTGGCCAAAAATGGATTTTGTCTAAAAATTATATAGGTACTCCAGAATGTGCTGCTTAAGGATCTGTTAACCAAAATTTGATATCTTGATTATAACTTGTTCAAATGGCTTTTAGAAAATGTTCAAATGATTTTTAGAATATTTTAATTACTTTTGCAATGCTAATTACTCCGCCAATTTCTTATGGGTTTTCGAGGTCATTTCTGGTGCTTGTGTATTATTCTGATGTACTTTAAATAGTTAGGCACATTAAATTTTAGTTCAGAGAGAAAACGTATTTTTGGTCAAAAAATCCTTTAAGGCTATAGACTTACAATTTTCATTTCGGCCAAAAATGATTTGTTCAAAATTTCAGTATAGGTAATTCTGAATGTGCTGCTTTGCTGGATTCAGCTAACCAAAAAAATTTGATATCTTGATTATAACTTGTTCAAATGGCTTTAGAAAATGTTCAAATGATTTTAGAATATTTTAATTACTTTTTTAATGCTAGTCATACCGCCACTTATGGGTTTTCGCTTCTGGTGCTTGTGTATTATTCCTGATGTACTTAAATAGTTAGGCACATTAAATTTTAGTTCAGAGAGAAAAACGTATTTTTGGCCAAAAAATCCTTTTATGCCATAGATTCATAATTTTTCTTCTACGGCCAAAATGGATTTTGTTCAAAATTTCAGTATAGGTACTCCTGAATGTGCTGCTTAAGGATCTGTTAACCAAAATTTGATATCTTGATTATAACTTGTTCAAATGGCTTTTGAGAAATGTTCAAATGATTTTTTAGAATATTTTAATTACTTTTTGTACCATCACATTTGGGCCACTTATGGGCTTTGAGTGTCATTTCTTGGTGTTGTGTATTATTCTGGGATGTACTTAAATAGTTAGGCACATTAAATTTTAGTTCAGAGGAGAAAACGTGCTTGGCCAAAAAATCCTTAAGGCTATAGACTTACACCTTTCTTCATTTCTGGCCAAAAAATGATTTGTTCAAAATTTCAGTATAGGGTACTCCAGAATGTGCTGCTTAAGGATCTGTTAACCAAAAATTCTGATATCTTGATTATAACTTGTTCATGGCTTTTAGAAAAATGTTCAAATGATTTTAGAATATTTTAATTACTTTTTGCACAAGTAATTACTCGCCACTTATGGGTGCTGGAGGCTCATTTCTTAAAAGCGTATTATTCCTGATGTACTTAAATAGTTAGGCACATTAAATTTTAGTTCAGAGAGAAAACGTATTTTTAGTCAAAAAATCCTTTTAAGGCTATAGATCTTCATAATTTTCTTCATTTCGCCAAAAAATGGATTTGTCTAAATTTCAGTATAGGTACTCCTGAATGTGCTGCTTACGATCTGTTAAACCAAAATTTGATATCTTGATTATAACTTGTTCAAATGGCTTTTAGAAAAATGTTCAAATGATTTTAGAATATTTTTAATTGCTTTTTGCAATGCTAATTACTGCCACTTATGGGCTTTATATTTCTTGGTGCTTGTGTATTATTCTGATGTACTTAAATAGTTAGGCACATTAAATTTAGTTCAGAGAGAAAAATCGCATTTTTGGTCAAAATCCTTTGCTGCTTTTGGTAGACTTATAATTTCTTTCTATTTTCCGGCCAAAAAATGGGATTTTGGTTCAAAATTCTCCAGTATAGGTACTCCTGAATGTGCTGCTTACGATCTGTTAACCAAAAATTTGATATCTTGATTATAACTTGTTCAAATGGCTTTAAAATGTTCAAATGATTTTAGATTTAATTACTTTTTGCAATGCTAATTACTTCGCCACTTATGGGTTTTTTCGAGGTCCTTTCTGGTGCTTGTGTATTATTCTGGATGTACTTAAATAGTGAAAATATTAAATTTTAGTTCAGAGAGAAAACGTATTTTGGCCAAAAATCCTTAAGGCTATAGACTTACAATTTTCTTCATTTCGGCCAAAAATGGATTTTGGTTCAAATGTAGTATAGGTACTCCAGAATGTGCTGTTTAAGGATCTGTTAACCAAAAATTTGATATCTTGATTATAACTTGTTCAAATGGCTTTTAGAAATGTTCAAATGATTTTTAGAATATTTTAATTACTTTGCAATGCTAATTACTTCCGCCACTTATGGGTTTCGGAGGTCATTTCTTGGTGCTTGTGTATTATTCCTGATGTACTTAAATAGTTAGGCACATTAAATTTTAGTTCACAGAGAAAATATTTTTAGTCAAAAAATCCTTTTTATGCTATAGACTTGATAATTTTTTCATTTCGGCCAAAAATGATTTTGTTCAAAATTTCTGTGCAGTAGGTACCTGAATGTGCTGCTTACGATCTGTTAACCAAAATTTGATATCTTGATTATAACTTGTTCAAATGGCTTTTAGAAAATGTTCAAATGATTTTTAGAATATTTTAATTACTTTTGCAATGCTAATTACTCGCCACTTATGGGTTTTCGAGGTCATTTCTTGGTGCTTGTGTATTATTCTGGATGTACTTAAATAGTTAGGCACATTAAATTTTAGTTCAGAGAGAAAAAGTATTTTAGCATACCCCAGCAGTCTCACACAATAAGTCTTAGTAAATACTTTAAAGCTTTCTATATCAGCAGCCAAGCAGAAGACAGCTTGTTAAGTTACACAAAATATAAAGTAACAAGAAAAATCACAGTACATAATACAGTGCACCCTCGTTTTTGTGGTGTTGATTTTGCAGATTTTTATAAAAAAATTATTTTCATTGTAACAGGTATTACCGATTTCCTATGAGGATGAATTGCGCGCACAAACGGATTTCCGTAAGAAACCTCCAGGCATCAGTACCGCAGAGCACAGCTTCCCGCCTCCCCTCGCCATACTGTTTATACATCTCACTGTGACCCGTGTTGTGTACTCATAAATCCCATCATGGCTCCAAAACATCCTTCTAAAGGTGGTGACAAGGGCAGTAACACACCAAAGAAACCCAAGAGAAATGGAAAAGTGTTGATTTTAGTAGTCAAAATAATAAAGAAACTTCAGAGCAGCATGAGCTATGCGGCATGCACTAGGGAATATAGGATGAACGAACCAACAGTTTGCGATAGATTATTCATCATCATCGTCATTCATTCATCATCTGCTGTGATGTATCAGGGAAGAGTTGGAAGGGAAGATCAAGAGGACAGAACACCATAACTGGGCTGGTCAGTACAGTACAGTATTCCATATGCATTGTACAGGTATTTTATTTAGGCACATCATATATAAAATAATGTTCATTTTTATTTGCATCTTTATTATGTTGTCTTTACATGTTATTTAATGATGTGTGAGAGGGAAAGAGGTTTACAGATCATTAGGAACACATTTAAGGCCACACAAGTGATCGGGGAAGGTTATAGGTTATAATATTGAGTATTACATGGTAAGTGAAAATCCAGAAAATAGTATTCATGGTTATAGTAATGACGGTTTTGCTCTTTCGTGGTAATATCAGGAGCGTTACGCCCACGCAAAACGAGGGACCACTGTAGCTAAATTAAACAATAAATACGATATCCTTACCAACTGGAGCAAGAAAGCTCACCATCTGTTGAAAACCACAATAAAGATTTTTTTTTAATCTACGATGTACAATCCTGGAACCATAAAAGCTAACACAATAAAAAAGGTAAAATTACCTCTCTTTTTTTTCTACAGTAAATTTCTTCTAATATTAAAAAAAATTATTGCATATAAACAAAGAAGTTAAAAGTTAACAAATGCTGGACACCACCACATGCACAATGACTGTAAATATGATGGTACAGTACAGGGTATATAAATATGAAAAGTATAACTCCAACAGAAAAGAACCTTTCCAAACATTTCCAATAGCTTTCACATATTGTAATAATGATAATTTCGAGCCCCCAACAACAAAGGTCTACATCGTATTGTGCAAGAATATCTGGCAAATGAAAAGGTTTTAGCTAAGACAGTACTGTACTGTGACATATTCATCCTAAATCATAACAACTTTATTATTTAATCAGTTTTGTAAACTGCTTCATAGTAATCCATACATATAATGTATAATACATGTTTATGTACAAACACACCAGACAAAAGAAGTCGATGGACAGTTATTTACAGAACAATATATTCTGAAACTTTTGCAAAATCCAGATACAACTTGGCTAAACAGCTGCTTATGTAAGAGGACTAATGACCTCAAACATGATCTTTGTGATGATTCCTTAAATTTCTCAAAAGTAAATACATTTAATCTTTTTAAAGACTATTACCATATAAAGGATATCCAGTATAAAGTTGCTATATTCATTAACACTTGTTTCATGAACTATACCATACTCCTTAAAGAACACATTGTCCAATGACTCTTCACCAAATATCTTAACTTTAAAATTTATGTTGGACACAAAGCAAACACCTTTCAGCACATGTAGAATAAAAAGTTTTAATCATGACTGTTTAAATGACTTATGGAGATTCTTGAAAAATGACACCACACACACAAGACCCAGTGCAGTACAGTATCATCATAGAAATAAGAAGATTTATGCTAGACAAGAGACAATGATCCAACAGTTCATTAACAAAGTCTTCATAAATGTTCAAGTAGGAAGCCCAGCAAAGATATATGAAGCTGCATATCACAAAAACAAAGAGGACAAACTACAGTGACTCAAAGTGATGACTATGCTTAGTTATTAATGAAATTAGGTGTATATCTGAAAAGATTTATTCAAGAAGCAATTTGGACCAGCCCACACCAACAGTTAAATCGATCACTTTTGTTGGCAGCTGGATCTTAGCAAAAACTCAGTATCTATCGTGTAAAGATCTTGGAGAAGATGAAAGGCCAGTATCCATCATGGCTATTGGCTCCTTCTAGTTCACCTGTGAAAATAAAATAAAGGTATAATGTGTATATAAATTTAATCAACAATAGCGTCAATATTATCCACTCCAACATAATTTTTGTATTGGTAAGAGCATCAACAGCAGATGAAAAGAGTTATCAATCTATAGGGAAGGGAGGAGTGTTACAGAGGGTTTCTAATAGGAGAGGTGAAGCCTTCTTGAGTGTACACTACTGAATCATTTGATCTAATGAAAAATGTTGGATAAAACTTGTTTCATGCAACCAAAGTAAACAAAGTGAGGGAAGTGACGAAGGGGTATCTAAACAGTGAGTATTTACGAAGCTAAACGAGAATAAGAAAACTAACATTAGATTGACAAAATACTAAATAGTGTTCTGCTATAGTGTATAAAAAAATACATGTGATAATTTGCAAAAAGAATTTCAAAGGGGTGAGAATATTCACTGTTGTTCCTAATGCCATAGAATCGAAGTATTAATAAGAAGTAAGGTTGACTTACAGGACTGAAAAACAGGATCAAAGATGTTATCACTGTCCCTAATACCACATGGTCAAAGAATTAATAACAGATTAAGGTGACTTACCAAACTAAAGGAGAGCCAATTGGCAAAAGACTATGTAAAAGGTAATGTTAACTTACCAGGTTGTTGAAGAGGACCAGATCCACTACCATTATCTGGCTGTGAGTGTGTCACTATCACCTCTTCACGACCGCTGCTGTCTGTGTACCTTTTAGTCTCCTCAATGGTCTGAAAATTTTTTTTGCAGGTAACACTGCTAAATCCTGTACATGCATATTTTATAATAGTAATGGTAGCACCAAAATACTGGGTGTTTGGACAGGGGCATTGGTGTGCCTGAAAGTTAAATTCAGACCACCATGGGGTCGCTATAAAATGTAGTTAGCCTCAACTTCTGCAAAACCAAAGGAATCTTCATAAATTTAAATTTCAGTCTTCTATAAAAGCTCCTGACCGCTGAATCTCTGAAGTCAAGCCAGATGACATTCTAGGCTTTCTGACTGTAAATCTCATTTATGAAAGGACTTCTCAAAATGTGACTTACTCGAAGTCCTAACTTCGTCCTATCCTTCAAACAGGAAAATTAGAGACTGATCCTGAAATGGCATTTTAAAACATATCAAGAATTAAGCAACTCACGTACAGTACAAGCAACAAGTCAACAGTTTACATTATTTTAAAAAGCAGAGTTATCAGAACCCCTGATTTGTCTGGCTGAGATTGAAGTCCAGAAATAAATTTGAAAATACTGCCAATTTTTCCAAACACAACCCTAGTCCCTTAACTAATGGGAGTATTGGAGCTCCAGCTGTCATTGCCATAAATGTTCTCCAATATCAAAATTTGTTGGTTCGAAAATGGACAACAATATCAACCCTCTCAGTTACGGATCAAATAAGTAAGAGGGGAAAGATCTAAGCTGCCCAGTCCATACTCAATTATAAAAAGTAATACCAGGATCAATCCCTCATTTACTGCTTTCACATGAATCAGGCAACTCATGTACATAAAGCCAACTAGTACAGAAGAAAGGTTGGAGGTAATAAAGTATAAAGAGTTCACATTAGTCCTACATCCTCATATATCTGCTACTCGTACAGTTACTTGCTTATAATGTAGCAGTATTTGACATCAGTGGTTATGGTAGCAGGTAGTGAGTGGAAGAGTGGTAATAAAGGCATTAAGGTCGGTATTGATCGTTGAAGGAGATAATAATTGGTAGTGTTGACAGTTAGTTGGATGTGAGAGTTTTCAAGTTTCAAGTACAAATATCTGTGATTTCTTGGAATATGGTGAGAGTGGTGGTGGTACTATATTAAGGTGGGTGCTGGCAGTGGCTGGAGGTGATGGTGCTGATGGTTGGTGATGGTGGTGGTGTTAGTGGTGGTTGGAGGTGATAGAGATTGTGGTGGTGGTGTTGGAGGTGATAGTGGTGATGGGGAAAGTTGGAGATGATGATGATCATCAATATGGCTGCTAAATGAAACTGGGATAACAGACACCTCTTTCAAGAAGAATAAGCCTCAAAGTTCTCGTTTGTATAGGTTCATGGTAAACCCTTGTGTCTTGTCTTTAAAGAATCTATAGCCATCCCAAAAGTTTACAACCTGAAACATCACTTTGAATCCAGACATGCTATTACAGAGAGCAAGAAAGAACTCATAATGAATCTCATAAAAGGGCAGGACATTTTTCAAAAACCAATCCAGGACAGTTGTGAGAGCTAGCTATGTGATTGCATGTGAAATAGCAGAACCATTAGACCGGTCCACAGACAAAGAACTTATCAAAGACTGCATATTTTGCCTTTAATTTCACCCTATAAAATATAAAAAACATAAACAGGACATTGTTACTCACTCCGTCAGACCGTCGAATTCTAACAATAGATGTTGACCTGTAACTCCCTCTAATTCCTGGTTGAGATCGGTCTGTCTCTGGTTGAATAACGTTTGGAACACTTGAATCTGGACTTGTTGGTGGGGCATCATAGGAGTAACTGGGTCCCTTTTCCTCTTTCAACAGCTGAGAAAGGCCTCCTGTAATCCTTTTGAGCGACAGACACAGGGGGAAAAAAAGTTTAATTTCAAAATGACAAAAGCTGTCTAGTACATACAGTGTTATGACCAATTCTACATCACAATAAAAATAATCCTATCTAGAAATCTTATCTACATCTAGCATAGGGATAAAAACAAGACATTTCATAAACATCTAAGGTGGTTGAGTTTTAAATGATATCTAATACAATGACTTGCTGCTGTAAGATAGTGCAGAAAAAAAGTGTAAACTAGTGAATCAAACCAAACTGGAGACAGATACTAAAATATTTTCACCAAAACTAACTGTTCATATATTTACCTCTAAGCTAACCTAATTGTCTACATATCTATAAAACTAACTGAAGCTAACTCATCAACATACCTAACATTGTAGTACAGTAATTAAATTTATAATTAAATTCAAGGGAGCAGATGCACAAACCCTTTAGAAATTTCATGAGCTTATTCATCAACTCTGCTCTGGTTTTGTGTTTTAATTAATCTATCTAACTCTCCTGTGTATAAGAACTTAGGAGTGATTCATGCCTATACCTGTACACCTTTCTTTAATTATTCCTCAATATTCTTCAGGAAGTAGTATGTAATTTTTTCAGTAAGTCTCTTGTTTCCATTACCTTGAGTTATATATTTCTTATCCTTACTGTAATGTACTGTAGTGTAATGTAATGTACTGTACTGTAATGTAAAGTAATGTGCTGTACTGTAAACAAATAATGAAAGATACTCCAAAATTCTAAAGATACCTGTCATCAAGATCTGTGTCCTCTTTCTTTATGAGAGAATCTCTACTGTGTCCGCCAGAGTCTGTTCCAGGCCCAGGCAAGGCATGAGAATCTGTTAAAAAAGAGAAGTATGGTAATTGATGAACTATGTAAAATGAAGAACTGAACATTTTTGATGAGAATTAAAATGTGCATATGTAGATACAGTATAGTTTAACCCCTAATGAACAGACATCCGAAACTTCGCTACACACTATATGTGCAAAAATATGGCGTTTTTCAATTCTTATTTTTTTTATATGATATAATAAAGAGCCATACAGAAAGATATACTGTAATACGGTAAAAAAGAAGGTGCATATTTGGCAACTGGGAGGCAAATACTGTACAGTTTTTAGTTGCGTCATTATGTTTTCCTGGGTGTTATTCTTGAAATAACACGAATAGTAGCCCATAATATTGTACTGTATAATAATTTTGAACATCTTTGACATACAATACTATCTATGCTATTTATGGTACATCAATATCTGTAAAAATAATATACGTACTGTACACTACCACAGACTGATTTATTTTTTTCAAGCTCCATACAAAGCTGTGTGTTTACCTCTCATAAGCTGTGCTCCTAGACCTATTGTGTACATCTCACATCATACACTATGAAATACACAGACATACAGACAAACTCATACACAAGTCCTTTGTGTGTAACAAAAATAGGTTATTTATTTACAGTAGAGAATATGAGATGAAATACTTGTACACATACACACCCATGTGTTACCTGTCCTCGCCATAACTTGAGATGTAAAAATTGGTAACATGGGAAGGGAATAGGCTTTTAAAAATCATGGCAGGCAAGAACGACATACATATATGTTAGCCACAACATCCTACGGTCATGTATATGTACGTTGGCCATATGTTAGGGGTTAAAAAATAAGAAGAGCAAAAGTTGATATCCAATGACTTTGCACTAAGGTAAAGTGATCTCGTCTATATCCTGCACTAACTGTTTCACTCTTTGTTGAGAGGTGTGGAGAGATATGTGGATATATGAACCATTCTATTTCATCACTACACACTGATAAAACACATTTAATTCTAAATTAATAATAATAATGCCATACTCACCTGGATTTTCTCCAAAAGGCTGCATCTCTCCAAAGTTCCATCCACCAAAGTCCTTGAAGAAATCATCAATCATACGGTGTGGGTCAAATACCTGTATACCAAATCCTCCACCAAACCTGTGGAATTCATCATGGTAGCCATCATTCTCCCCATCATCATCATCATCTGCTGGGCTGTTTAGAAAAAAATGATTAACAATAAGTCTTTTAATATAAAGTTTAAAATTGAACACAGAAAAACAGTGAAAAACCTATAATTTTACAAAAATAAACAATTCCACAGTTCATGAAATTACCTATTGTACAGTGATATCTCCATAAGCCAGAACAATTGATGCAGAGCACTTCCGGGAATGAGAGATTTACAGGTAACAAGACGGGTAATGGAAAAATGTTCTCGGAAGTTCCAGAAATTGCCCATTACATCATCTCTTGAACCCGGAAAAAAATTCCCCTTCCCCGGAATTTTCCGGGTACCAGAAAAATTTTCTCTGAATTTTCCGGAAAATGTGCCCCTCGGAAAATCATTCCCAAAGTTGGAACTTTTCATAAAATTCCAGATATGGGAACGATTTTCCGAGAAAATTCAAATTCCGGCTATCGGAGAGTTCCGGGTTTGAGGGATTCCAGCCAATGGAGATACAGTATTACTGTATTTGTTATTAGGAACTCTATTACGTCAGCCTGAAGACAATACTGTTTACAGTACTGTCCGATATTACGTTACAGCGTACAGTACATTTCACCAAGGAAAAATATATACGGTACTTTAATGAGTTCCAAAGTAATCCTACCATAGAAATTAATATACTTTGGTAATAATGTAAATGTTGCAAAGAGAGGGACGTATACAGCAAAAACCTGACATATCACTAAATTACAATTCTGCGCCCTTTGAGATTCAGTACAACCAATCACAATCATGATTTGTGACAATTAAATATTTAAAGTTAGTTTTCCTCAACAGCACTGTGCATGTAAGTAAAGATGCCCCTTCATGATTGATGATGGCTGGCCCTTGGGCCTCCTAGGTGTGAATTTGTTTAAGGTGTAGAAGCTGTCACCAAAACAACAACCACACCCTACATTAATGAGCTGTGTGAGCCAATGTCAAGGAATAATCCAAGAAGACCGGACAACTCTCCGATTGCACTGGATAACCATTACTCCAGAACACGATCCGCAAATCGATTAGCATCCAAATCCTGCTGCCTGGGGATCAAACATGGGTGCACTCACTTGTGAGGCAATCATGCTGACTGTTACACCAGCAATATATACAACAATAAAAATTGTAACAAGAAGAAATAAGAAGAAAAAAATTCTTTACAAACAAGGTCATAACCTCTTGGAGCTTCTACTGCCATGCCTACTGTAGGTACTGTGTAAATGCATTAGCCAACAGTACAGTATTCCAGGATGGTGATTTGTTGTTTCTAAGTATTGTATTGTATACCATGTGTGATTATTGGATTAAATTCCTTCAAAATATCATTTTATAAACAACTCTGCACATTACAGTATAGTACTGTAATTTCTCTCCCCCAAAATCTTGTCTAGACTTAGGAACATGGCATAGCAATTTGATGCGCAGTGACCCTGCTTGGTGAATTACTGTACATTATTAATGTACTCAGATTTATAGCTGACTATACTGTACAGTATCATCACTAATTTGATATTTGTAATTCAAAATTTTGGGGTAAATAAATATTTTTTTCCATAGAGTTGCCCACATAGAGTTTCATGTTACCCATATAAACTGGACTTTGTTAAAATGGAAAACTGGACAGATTGGACCCTATCTGGCCTGTCTGTATCTCTCTGTGAAAAACAAAATTGAAATTCCGACACATTTTGATTTACCACAACATTAGTCTGATCTACTTAGTCAGTTCACACCAACATCATATGGTCTATTATAAATCTAACTTGAATATTAAGGATTAGAACATAAACCTTTGCTAAAGTAACAGCCTTACAGTACTCCAGTGAGTTCAAAAGAAAACCCTGCCAAGGAAAAGAACACTATACAGTACAACTTTGTGCATACTATACAAGAACCATAATTTTTTCTTTGAAGCATTTTATAATGTGAGTAAAGAGAAAGTAACTTTACCCAGAGTAAGGATGAGTGGGTCCAAAGTAGGGAGAATATGGGTGATGAGGAGTGTGTCCATCAGGTGGATTATTGGAATCTTCGGATGGTTCGCTGTCTGGCTCTTTCAGTAGGAAATCACGAGGTGACTTATGATCTGACGGATCTTCATCAATTGCTGAAATAAAATAGTAAATTAATAAAATGAGATCCTAAATGAACTACAGTACTGTATTGTATTGGAAGTCTACAGCAATATTTTCAGAACACTTTACTTCAACAACTGAAAGCTTAGGAACAAGGTAATGTGGTAAGAATCATATCACTTCATGTCACTTTGTATGCATAGTGAAGTGACATGAAACATTGTGAATTAACATAGAAGCTAAGGATTCACCTCGTATGTCCTGTGTCCAATTTGAGGATGTGAGCAAGTTATCCAGCTAAGAGAGTACGTATATGAAATATCATTCCACATTATTCAGCAGATAAAAGTGAAGTGATTTATGAAGCCCTGTGAATTAATTTGGCAGTTAAGGCTTCATTTTGAAAGTTCTGTATACAAGTTGAGAATATAAACAAGTATGAGTGGGTATTCAGCTTGTAGAGGTGTCCAATCACCCCAAACAAAAATATGAGGAAACAGCGTCGGAAGATACACAATCCCACAGGTTCTCGGGCGTTTAATACAGCCTGAGAGGATGGTGCAGTTTGGTGATTGGCCAAGTGTGGTCATGTGGCTAGAATCCTACTGTGTGTTTGGCACTTGATCGAGGAGGAATAAGCCATATCATGCTCTCGACTAAATGGCGAGTTATTACTGTACATAAATAGGAATTTCATACAATTTTGTTTCCATAACGATACGTAGGGTTTCCACTTCCTTTATGGTATAAAGCGATATATGACAATCAGATTCAGGACACTTTTGGCTACAGTACATTCTTTGTCCATAAGCCACACAGTAAATTTATGAGATGATGAGATACCTCACGAAGGCTGCCCCTCATTTCAACTTCTCGTCTCGGCCCTTTCATGTTAATTTTTACACGTGGACATGTACACTCACCCCTATTATTTCCTCCTCCTTTCAGGATTAAATATATTTACACTGAAAAGTAAGTGTAAGTTTAAGATTATGTACAGCACAAAAAAGAAGTTAAAGTTTTTGAGGATATTTAAAAATTTTAAAAAATACTGTATATACACTTAGTGTGAACAGTACTTGTTACAGGATGGGAAAATACAGGAAATACCACATTAATCCTATACATACAAATATATTTACAAAAATGGTGAACATAAATGAACACTAACCTGGCAGCTTCGTGATGACCTGGCCAGGATGACGCTGAAAATCTTCCATCATCATATTGAACTGCCTGAGCATGTTATCCATTTCATTAAATAATGAGGAGTAGGAGCTTTCAAAATCTTTAAAGGGGGTAAAATCATCATCACCACCCACAAATGGACCAGCTGAAGGTGGTGTCCTGTTAAAGGGAAAAAGATATCAGTGAAAATAAGCCTGTAAAATGAAGCTATCATTAATTTACCCATTTCTATAAGAAAATTCAATCTACTTTTTTAAGAACTGCACTACTAAATAACTGCAGGTTCCCTCTGTTTTTTTTTATCTACAGATACTGTCATACAATTTCATTCATACTGTACTTGATGTTCTATTATCTAACTCTCTCCTTTACCCAAACTTCTACCAATTCTTTGATCTTCCCAACCATTTTCCAACCCTGCTAAACACAGCACATGACCATCTGTAGAACTGGCCTTAATGCACCATTTAGGAGGGGACATGATCATGATAATGTTAACTCTAAATTATTCTTTAAATTGAAATTGTTTTCCTTCTGATGAGTGTTAAGCCAAAGACATTAAGATTCTATTGTAATGTATATTTTATTCTTTACTATCATCCCTGAATCCTCTAAGATAGAATGTCATATTAGAAAAGGGGGAAGTAATTATATCTCTACCTAACCTTGTAAGATATTCACACACTTAATACTGTATGGTCTTACCCTTCAGATCTTCTAATCTCCTCCCACGTAGGGTTCCTAAGTGGGTTGGCATCTTGTTGGGATCTGTAAACATGAATGGTTTTAAAGCATGATGGACATACAATCATATAAGCACACCTGCATAAAGAGAAAAAGGATATATAGTTAGGTTAAGTCAGGTGAGGCTTCAGGTGCAAATAATGTACAGTTAGGTTAGCTTAAGCTGGTTTGGTCAGGTTTCAGGTATAAATAACTCGCTCAGGTTACTAGCACGGGGCTCAAGGTCTTGGGTGTGACCAGACTAGGGGTAATGAACCACACGCTAACACCATCTGTCTCAATGAGTTATAATCATTTAACCAAACTATTACTGTATAAATTAATGGAGAAAAAACAAGTATTTGGGAGCCACCTGTCATTTTTATATCCATTTCATTATAAATTATTCTATTAGGATAATATAGGGTAGCCACTAGCCAGATGGTGATAGCTGTTTATTAAGCCTTTACCTTAGAAAGTGCTACTCATAATACCGTAATAATGTTCATTCACTAATAAATCAAGACTTTCTTACCTATCATGAAAGCCAATAAATCTTCTTAACCAATCCATGATACGCCACAAGTGTTGTTAACGAGTACTCTAACTACCCAATTGGCCCAACTGTTCCCGAGTCTGATGTAATGAGTCCCAGTCTGGCTGCCTGGGTTTGTTATTGTCGTGGTCCTCGTGACGTCACTAAACAGCCAATGTTAAACTACATCTATAAAAATCTAGAGAGGAATTTAACTTTATTTATATATTTTTACATTTAAAAATATGTAAATATATCTTAAATAATTTAATAATATTTGTGTAGTTGTTTTGAGACTAAAATGACTTATAAATTCTAAATATTAAACAATTACTAACTGCTCTGTTCGCTGTATTATTTTAACATTATAATTCGCCTATTTCTGTGTGTTTAGTTTTTTTAGACAGAAGCAGCAACTAAATTTTCCTTTACGTATTTCCTAACTATAATTTAGCAGGTACTTTCCACAAATAATTACCATTGCTATCTACCTTCATAAATATATATCTATCCTTTAACATTTTGGTATGTGAATAGTAAATTATTTTCCATTTATCATTACATTAATAACTTTACTTCTTTTCTTTTTATTTTATCCTCTTCACCACTGATCGGCTCGTTAGCCGCTTGGGCGATCGGTCACGTCTCTGTTACGCACTGTTGGCAAGTACTGGGCATGCACCGGCTCCTGAATGTACCTGAACCTGCTCCAGTGTTGGTCAAGTCTGGTCTTGAAAGAGCTCACACTCGGTGCCGTCACAACACTTTCTGGTAGATTGTTCCAAGAGTTTACAACTCTCACTCCGAAAAAGTTTGCCCTCACAGTTTTCTGGACTTGCGGCTTCTTTAATCTTGAGCTGTGACCCCTTGTGGGGCGAGCGTCCGCCACCTCCAAGTAAGGACACTCAACTGAGTAGTGCCCCCCGAGATGCTTATACACCTCAACTAGGTCCCCCCTTGCCCGTCTGTAGTATAAGCTAGGCAAGTTCAGGCGCTCCAATCTCTCAGGGTAGCTGAGGTGCCAAAGTGCAGGCACCAGTCTGGTTGCCCTCCTTTGAACATTTTCAACCAACTGATAGTCCCTAGCATATCTCGGGGACCAGACGGGGTGACAGTAATTTATTTGCCTGATTTACTTTCTTCTCGCAATGGCCCGAGAACTTCAGCTCATTGTCAACATACACACCTAGGTCCTTCTCACATTCAGTCTCAACTAGTGCAGTTTCTTCATCCCGTTGGGACATATGATACGCCTCCTTACTGTTGGTACGCCCCAGGTGCATCCTCTTACACTTCGTGACATTGAATCTCAGCAGGTAAGAGACGATCGCCCTTCTTGAAGATAGGACTCACCTAAGTCACTGTCCATTCACTGGGGACCTTTTGTTCATCCAGGCATTTACAAAACAGGATCTTCAGGGGCTCGGCAAGCTCGTTGCACAACTCTCTTAGCACTCTAGGATGCACCATGTCAGGGCCGGGACTCTTATGGACCTTTAGCCTGGACAGTTTATTTCTAATACCCTCTTCTGTGAACACAATGTGGGTCAGTACTGTGTCGAACCGTCTGTCCTCAAACGCAGGAAGGTTAGTTGCATCCTCTCTTGTGAACACCGAGGAAAAGAAGCTGTTCAATGCCTCAGCTTTATCCTGGTCAGATTCTGCGTAACTTCTATCCACCAGCCTCAGGTCTGATACTCCTACTCGAGTTTTCAATTTCGACTTTGCATAGCGGTAAAACGCCTTTGGGTTTGACTTGACCTCGCTTGCAACCAGCCTCTGAAATTCCTTTTCAGCCCTTCTACACTCTATCTTTGCTTGGTTTCTGGCTCTTGTATACATCCTCCTGTCTTGCTCATCGTTTGACCCAACCCACGTCTTGAATTTCTGGGTTTTCTTCTTAATTTTGTCGACCGCCGCATGGTTCATGTGTAGGGATCCCCTCGTATTCCTAGAAGCAATGGGTCACTTTACTAGTTATGATATTCAGCGTAGTGTCTGCGGTCTTGTACCTTAATGAGTCAGGCCAGTTGATACCTCTCATCTCTTCCCTCATCCCATTGTAATTTCCCTGCAATACGACGCTGTTAACAAGTAGGTGCAATATATGATACTTATAAATTCGAATCCACATAAGTATGACCCAGATTTTAAATATTAACACATAAATTCTAAATTTCCCTTGAATGGTGTTTGGAAATAAAACTACATTCTGGAAATCAGTTTTATTTTCAAGCTTTAAAACTGCCACGAGAAACTGGTGAGCCGATGACAGAATTAACAACCGGAAATAAGACCAACACTTAGAAATTCATAAATATATCAAGAAAACATATATACCTGTATGATAATTACCTTTTGATAAACCAGATATGATTAAAGGTAAGACTGAAAAATGTTACATGTGCAGTAATTATGTAATATTATGTAGGGTGTAAAATGCGCATACATAAAATGGTTACTAAGATGTATTTTCTGAACAACATACAGTGCAGTACCAAGAAGTGGACTAGTCAAGTAGTACCTTGAGCCCTCAAACTAACCTAACCAAACCATAATTAGATACTCTGCCTAAGCAAAGGACTCAACTAGAAATAAGAATCTGATGACTTTGTTAGCTTTCGTTGGTCAAATCGACTTATTGATTACATCTGTATGTATATCCATGGTGTCTAAGTACATTATTGATAAACCTGCAGTCTATAAACATGCTGAATCCAGGTAAACTTGTATGGTGATTTTACTGGATAAATATCTAACTATATTTTTATCTACGGAGTCCCTTTTCTGAGGGAACCTAACTTAATGAAATTCAAATCTAATATATACCTAGGTTAGGTTAGGTTAAGTTAGGGCCCCTTTAACCTGCAATCCCATTAACTTATGTACCAAGGGTCACCTCACAACGATCAGAGAACTGCATTTCATTATCCACGTACATCAAGCAGGTGTTTCTTATAATCAACTTTAGTTTGGTAAATGACATCATTATACTCGGAGATGCATTATACGTCAGGACTTATTACGACTCACCAATAAACACATTAAAGTCTTCATTGTAATCTGTTTAACTCTACATTTTCTTGAATAATTTAATAAAATCAGCAGACATGGATTTTTGGATGTTGAAACTTCACTTTCTTGTACAATATCTTTAAAAAATTGATTCTAATTCTTCTCCGGTCTTATTATTATTATCACCACCACCATCACCACCACCATCACCACCACTACTGCTACCGCCATCATTTTTTCGTCACACCACTACCTCCATCACCACCTCCACCTCTAACACCATAATCACCATCACTATAAACAAAATCACCACCACCATTACTTACGTCAGACAAAACCACACCTTCACCACCACTGTCATTACTACGTCAAACTGCCACCACAAACGTCACACAACGCGTCCCACTATCAACACTGCGTCACACAACACCATCACCACCACACATCTACCCAGACATCCTACACTCAGCCTCCTTTTCTACAAGATCCTCCTCCACCTCGTCACCATCACACCAGTAGTAGCAACAGGTGAGGTTGAACAAGAACGCCATCAGGATAATCATAGCAAGAGACACGTAGAAGAGCACAACGACTGGCAGATCGAAGAGGATAATGGCGACGATAGTGAAGGTGTATAGAGTTTCATCACAGACGTTGTGGTAATCTGAGCAGGAATCATCGCCGACCCTGTACAGCCACAAGTTACCTGTGCGTCAAACAAAACACAAATATTATAACACAAGAGCAATAGTAAACATCTATCTATCTATGAGTATCGTCAGCTAAATTCCCATTGACAAGTATTAAAACAATAACAAATATAGTAGATAAAATTATGCCATAGAATTTTAAAGAAACAAAAAACTTTCTCTTTCTTAATCAATAGAACTTACCCCCCCCCAGGTAACTACACCACCACGGCACTAACCAAAAGCGAGGGAGATTATCTTGACGGAGACAACGGTGAAGAGTGGCAGCACGAGCATGAAAGTCGGCTGGACCCAGGAGGCTTGTAGATAGTTGTATCCTTTTAGTTTGAACGCTATCAGCAACAGAGACAACAACGTCAGAGCACCTGTGTGGGATGAGTAATATGGAATGCAGGAAAAGTATCCCTAGAACAGAGACAAAAACACCAAGGTATTTATGTTTCTTCGGATCCGGATTAAGATTCTAAATTCGATGACAAGAAACAGCAAAACAAAATCATGACGTAACAAACCTAAACATTAATATATAAGTAGATATACAGTATAGAAAACAAGGTTACTGACCGTGAATAATGATCCAGAGAGGAATTTTGTCTTCGTCGTAACAAGGACGAAGGTAGATGGAGCCCACGATTATACTAGCAACTGACAACACTCCGTAGAAAATCAAGACTAGTATATAGACCCACCAGATCTTGATACTCACTGAGGGGAACAGAGAACCCGTGTACAGCCTAGCATCTTTTGTTGTTATAGTGACAAGTTTACTGCCGATGTCTTCTTCATGAACCACTGAGAGGTATTTCATGATAGTGAAGTAACTGACGTCTTGTTCATGAACTATTGAGATGGCTGTCATAGTAGAGATAATATTACTAACCTTTCTTGATGTTGAATACGGAGGGCTCAAAGTCACAGCAGCCGCCATAATTCAGGCACAGTGTCTGGGGGAAACCAAGACTACTTTAGACTTCACACTGTTCCGATCGAGTCATTACCACTATGAGCACTTAAGGATCTCATGAAGATCAGGAAACCCAGCTTATCTCACTTGATGAAACATCCTAACACTAAGCGGGGGAAGGGTTAGGTTAGTTTGGTTAGCATTAGGTTGTGTAATCAAGTGAAATAAGCTGAATTTCCTGATCTTCATGAAATTCAAAAATTCTTAAAAAAGTTATGTGAAAAAGACATGGTGTCGAATAATTGTTAAGTAGACACATACAGTATTGTGTAGAAAGAAGAAAAATAAGAATTCCACTAAAAAACAGTAACAAGACTATCATATCGTAATCAATGTTGAACAAGTAATATACAGCACCTTTCACAAATCTAAAAAAAAAAAAAAAGTCATTGGCCATCTTTGAAGTTAATACCACGAAGAGAATGGTGTAGAAGATATCAAATATGACGACGATGGCCAGAGAGTAAGGCAAGAGGGAGGACGAGCAGTCAGTATCGTAAAAGTCGATGACGTCGATTCCTTGACATTCTAGATTGGATAAGGTCACCGCGACGTTACCTGTAATAATAATAATAATAATGATATAATAATAATAATAATTTATATACAGTATATACAGTAATAAGTCAATAATCCATTGTCTCCAGAAGTAGTTAATTAAGGAACGGAATCTTTGAAAGACTGGAACCAGCCCTTACCTAGGATAAGCCAGCCGGCGTTGATGATGAGAAGGAAGATCATGAGGTGTTTGGTACCACTAATGAGTCGGCCACAGGAGGGAGTGATGCGCCACACGACAAAACTCACCACGAACCCCAGGGTAGTTATACCTAAGGTCAGAATTTGGTGTTATTTATAATAATATCGTAGATTAAGTTTATCATAACTTAACCAAAATTATCTTACCTAATTTAATCTAACTTAATATAACCTAATATAATCTAACCAAACCTAAACTAACCTAACCAAACTCAAATTAATCTAACCTAACCTAACCTTAGTAGTCCAGGGGTAGTAGCATGACTCACCTAATACTAGAAGCCAGTAGTCCAGAAAAGTCTCTTGAGCACAGCTGATGATGCTGAGGGCACCCAAGATCACTGACACTACGGAGAGGCATACCAACACCCCATTGAGGAAGAACACGGTCCATCGAAGGGAGGTCACTTCTGCCACGACCAAGAAAGAGGAGTTAATGGCGCCAAGGAAGGATCTATTAACGCCAGGATAGGGGTTAGTGACGCTGAGGAAGGTTTAAGTGACGTGGAAGAAGGCTTTAGTGGCGCTAAGGAGGATTTACTAGTCCCAAGGAGGAATTACTGGCGCTAAAGAACTGCAAGTGATACCAAGGTGTTAGTGAACTTAGTGATGCCAAGGAGGAGTTACTGGCACTAAGGCACTGTGACGTTCTATGTAAAGTACCCGGGTTTGAATTCGGATCCAGATTCACGAACGAGGATCAATGACCTGACTGTATCTCAAACGAGGTAGCTGTCTCAGATTCTCACCCAAGCTAAGGCGTATCAAGATGGAAGGAGAGAAAGAGAGAGAGAGAGAGAGAGAGAGAGAGAGAGAATCTGGTACAACGGGTCAATGTAATTCACATAATTACCAGAAAACACAAATAAGACCTATAATCAGTTTCTATATTAGAGTAATCAATCAGGTAGTGTTGGGAACGTGTCCAGAGATGGAGGTCAGGGAGGGGGAGATGGCAGGGAGGAATAAAGGGAGGTGGTGAATGATGATCTTTATCTATAGGGGGTAGAGGCAGGTCAGTGTGGGGAGGAGAGATTACTATCTATCTGGGGTAAAGTAAGGAGGGGGTGACGAGTGGGGGAGGGGGGGCTTTATACACCTGAAAATGCGATAGATAATAGCACGAGTAAATATGTTTACATGTATAAGTATTTCTGAGTATCGGTCGACTCTGAAACAAGATAATAAATGGCTATTGAGTGATGTCATTCAGTCAGTCAGTCATTTAGTTAGTCATTCAGTCAACCAGTCAATCAATAATCCAATCAGTCAGTCAATCAACCGGTCAATCAGAATAGAGGAAATTTATAGAACAAATTATTTCAGGGTCTTGTGGCATAAATATGTTCATAAAATTTTATTATAGAAAAATAAACAAAAGCTAACCGGACTCAAAGAGGGTGTACTCACTCAGCATCGACATGGTGATACTCTACAGCCTGCAGGCGTGTGGTGGTGATAACTCCGACACGTCCACTGTCTACCTGCATGTAATAATAATAATAATAATAATAATAATAATAATAATAATAATAATAATAATAACCTTACTTCACAAATACATCCATATTTAGAACATAATATAACATCAGTTTCAGAAATAACCCGCTTGTGTCATCTTAGTTTGATACAGCTATGACATTATTATCCTCTTAGAAACTATCTATAAATATGGCGTACATACATCATATATATGTAGATATACAAACACACACACAAAGGTATGAATGTATAGGAAGGTAAAAAAAAACCCACTTTAATATCGGTAAAGGTGAAAATGGGTCCCATAAGGCCCGTTGAGGTGGCGGCACACTGGCCGCCACTTTTAAACAAACTTCACGACGCGACCATTGTCTTTTCTTCATCAATTGAAGAACGATAGCACAATCCTGCAAGGCCTCAACTGTAGCAACAGGATCCATGGTGAACCTCATCTAGCCACTTTGTTGTTGTTTTCGTTGTGTTGGGCAGACGGGCCAACAAAACACCCCAGTGTGACGCAAAACGTCTCTTTGTTTTGCTGGCCAGAGCGTGTTTGCCAAACATGTTTGGAGGAAAGTGCCCAGTGTGCCGCCGCCTTTAGAGACAGTGTGGTTACATCACACTGTGTGGTAAGCCTTCGGTACACAAGGAGGCAGCATAGCCGGTACTGCACTCAGTCTCATTCACTTTCCCATCTTGTTAAGTTAAATACCCATCTACAGCTGGGTGATCTGGGATTGCCCCACGATCGAACCAGCGACCCTTAGTGAATGAGGCGAGTGCCATATCCTTTCACCCGGTAATGTTGACGATCTTCAACACACGGCTGGTGCCTTCATGTAGGATTAACATCAATAATGTATTAAGATATTCGCAAAAAAAAATGTTTCTACTTCAATGTAAGTTTTGAGAGCAGTCACACCACAAACATTACCTCACTTAAATAATCCCAAGAATATATGGTCACTACATAACTAAGTCATTGTAGCGTCACAAAGATACCTGGTCAGTGTAGTGATTCGTGGTGAGGTGAAGGAGAGCTGGCTGCTACCTGCCGTCGGTACAACTATCACACCTCTACTACTGTTGATGGCTCGCCCCTCCTCTTACCTTCATCCCCCTCCCTCCCCTCCCCCTCACCAACATTACGACTACCCCTCCTTCCCCCCCTTCCCCCCAGCTATCACTACCTCCCTCACATAACCTTTACCAATTAATCCTTCGGGGATAAAAAGGTTAAAATTTCGTCCTCAATGGGTTAAATCATCGTCCACAAAGGGTTAAATCATCATCCTCAAAGGGGTGAATAATCGTCCACAAAGGGTTAAATCATCGTCCTCAAAGGGGTGAATCATCGTCTTCAAAGGGTTAAATCATCGTCCTCAAAGGTGATGTATCTTAGTTAAAAGTTGTCCTCCAGTGTGTGTGTGTGTGTGTGTGTGTGTGTGTGTGTGTGTGTGAGTGTAGAGGTTATGAAAGATACTAACGGGATATAATGATACCACTACAATATGTCTACAAAATTGATTCTCTACGCAACATAAGCTTTTACAATAATCCCTTCTCTACGCTACAAAAGCTTCTACAATAAGCACTTCTTTACGCCACAGGGACAAAAACGATACAAATTTCCCCCGCATGATTTTCTTGTTTTTTTTTTTTAATTTAAATTGTCACTGTTTATTTGTATGTTAAATATATCTAATTAGTTTATATTCGCCAGTATTTCTGAATTTCTATTTATTTGACTTTAATGATGTTTTAAATTGCGTATTTTTTATATTTGATCAAGCATAGGTAGTTATCGGTATACTGTTTATTCCTGTATATTAGCCTGGGTGTATATGCCTAACATAACAACAAACTTTTTATATTTTTTTCATAATTTTGTATTATATGTTATGCAGTATATATAGTTTCGCGGAAGAGTAAATCATTATAACATTGGATCACTCTGAAGTTGATCTCTGTAAGTTTACTCATCCTCGCAGCTGCAACGGAATTAGATCATCTGAATTACGATGAAGTGCGTGATAGATCTAACCCAACCCAAACTAGACAAACTCACGATTGATTTTATTACGGGAATCTGGGGCTGACTGTTAGAGCCGTCCCCGCAGACCGCAACGTTAATAGACCAGAGATTTCACAAGCATTTCGATTTCAATCTCTTGTGTTTAGGAATGTATTTGGATCAAGGGGGAGGGGGGAAGTTATATCAGATGAGGTCAATGGGTGTGTACACTGGTAGGGGATGGGAAGCAGTGAGGTGCCGGGAGAGTTATTGTGCTGGCAGGTGTGGTGGTGAAGGTGTGTGAAGCATAGTCCTGTTTCAGAGTTTTCTATCCACACACACACTCCCTTCAGGTAAATAATTAACGTCTTTGCCGCTTGTAATTTCATCTCAGGATAGTCTTTGGGTTCTAACCTTGTCGGGGAATATTTTTTTTTCCAAGTGTTCTATCCCAAGTCTGAGATATTTCTGTTATATTACATGGATTATATATGTATATCAATGCAGTCTTCACACTACCCATACTCTTTCTCATATAGCTGTTTTAAAATTTCGTAAATATGATATTAGCGTTGATGTAACTTTTAATTATTTATTTTTTATTATAAACACTTTACCTGTAAGTACAGTATTATTGTTTGTCATAGATATTTGATCATATTTCTTAAAATTTCAAAGTATAATTTAGGCCCAACACCCCGTTTCGGATTAAAGCGTCATAAAATAATTCCCTCTATGACAGCCTGTGTCTTAAGTGTATCTGTATGTATATCTATCTTTATCTATATATACGTATCTTTTTCTCCCAAAGAGGACTGGGTGAGAACAGTGCTGCCCAGGTGTGAAGAGCGAGAGGAGGGTCGTCCCCATTACCAGGAGAGAGATGCCTTTTGCCAGAGTGATGCGTAAGTTCAGTGATCATTGATTTGTCTACATTCATACACATACATATAAATATAAACATGTACATAAACATTCATATAAACACATATACATTCATAAATATCAGCAATATTCTAGTTTATTTTTGTAATATGATATTTATCACATCCTGGTGTCGTGGTTTAATTTTGTTTAGTGTTCACTTAACCCAAATGCTACCACCCCACGATCTTCTAACCTAACCTAACCACCTCTAACACTGTCTTCATTACCATTTACAGCTCAGAGTGAGGTCACCCCTTCACCCACCTCACGGAGTAAGTATTCCTGTACACCTAACTACAACTCACCAAGATAAACACCTTATCTAAGTTACACTCATATCTTCCAAACTCGATGATGAAAACATATTCCCCAGGTAAAAGAAACTATGGAAAACATAAACAACTTTTTCAAATTTAAGTTCCGAACCCTGTTTTTTTTTATTTTATCCTCTTCACCACTGATCGGCTCGTTAGCCGCTTGGGCGATCGGTCACGTCTCTGTTACGCACTGTTGGCAAGTACTGGGCATGCACCGGCTCCTGAATGTACCTGAACCTGCTCCAGTGTTGGTCAAGTCTTGTCTTGAAAGACCTCACACTCGGTGCCGTCACAGCACTCTCTGGTAGATTGTTCCAAGAGTTTACAACCCTCACCCCGAAAAAGTTTGCCCTCACAGTTTTCTGGACTTGCGGCTTCTTCAATCTTGAGCTAGAACACACAACGATCACCACCGGTCATGATTCACCTTATAAATATAATACTGTATTTTATATTTTGTAACTATTATTGTATCTGTTTAAATAATGTTAAATTAAGATTACTAAATTAATCATTATTTTTATTTAAAGATAAGATCACAAAAATACATTCCTTGACAACTACTGCACAGTGGGAGTGTTACATAGCGTTACTGATACCTTGCCAGGATGTTACATAGCACGGTAGGATGTTACACAGCACGACAGGACGTTACATAGCACAGCAGGATGTTACATAGCACGACAGGATGTTACATAGCACGACAGGATGTTACATAGCACGACAGGATGTTACATAGCACGGCAGGACGTTACATAGCACGACAGGATGTTACATAGCACGACAGGATGTTACATAGCACGGCAGGATGTTACATAGCACAGCAGGATGTTACATAGCACGATAGGATGTTACATAGCACGACAGGACGTTACATAGCACGGCAGGACGTTACATAGCGTTACACCTCGGCAGGATGTGGGTCGGCGGAGGTGTTACAGTCCATCACGTGTGTAGTGTTGAGTCTACTGTCCCTGGCGGCTGTGGTGGTGCCCGTGACTCGGTGTTACTGGTATGACAACCTCCTGGACCTGTGGCTCGTCATTCACGGTGAGTCTCGCTATTGACTCATATTACGGTGAGTCAGGCTACTCTACCTGACTCACTGACTTATAATGACTCATGATGACACAAATAATAATAATAATAATAATGGTTAATGATATATTCATACTACTACTACTACTACTATTACTATTACTTTCCTACTTTTTCTACTTAACTAACCACTACAACTTGGGAGGCACATACTCAAATATATGCATTTGTAAACATGTGTACCGCTCACTTAAGACGTGTGTACAAGCATGACGCTCACACAGTTATGTACACCACATGTGATAACTACTATGTGGTAGAGTTACAGGTATATAGTGGTTATGGTATTCAGATATGTAACGATAAAGGTGTAGTATTGACGTGTGTGGTGGTACAGGTGTGGTGTAGGTGTAGTAAACAAGTGTGGTGTGGTACAGGTGTAGTATACAGGTGTGTGGTGGTACAGGTGTAGTATACAGGTGTGGTGTGGTGCAGGTGTAGTATACAGGATGTGGTGTGATAGTGCAGGTGTGTGGTGGTACAAGTGTAGTATACAGGTGTGTAGTGGTACAGGTGTAGTATACAGGTGTGGTGTGGTACAGGTGTGAGCTCGCTGGGGGCTCTGGTGGGGATCCTGGCATGGAGGGCCAAGTTAGCTCACGGGAGACTGTTAGACGGACCTCTCATCCTCGCTGTCACCCTCCTCGTCATCAACTTCATCTGGCTTGTCCTCGGTGAGTCGATATCCTGTTATCATCTTTTACACTGCAGCACTACGTTGATATCCTGTTATCATCTTACGCATGACCATAACTACGAGCACGAATTTTATATCGATATCCTGCACACTTACGAAACTGCTTGATATCTTGTTATTATCACCTGCTGCACGGACGCTAGGTTGATGTTCTCTTATCACCTTTTACACGAAATTGGTTGATATCTCATAATCAGCTCGATCTACTGCACGTGCCTTAGTGATAATGATATCTTGGTATATATTGCATGCCTGCCAGGTAGGATTAAACTCTTCTAAAAGCTAGTGTTGTTTTCATTATATAGTTAGTTCGTGTTAAAAGCAAGACATGTAACTATAGGATGATTTAGTGAATATTATATTAAAAAAAGAAATATGGAATTGTTTTTTTTTCTCATTTCTTCTGTTTGGTGTACCTTAGAAAATGTCTATCTGTCTATCTTACAATTTAGCAACAGTTTCTGAACCTAAGTGAAGTTAACTTTCTTAGATATAGCCTGACCTAACCAAACCTAACCTGACCTGCAGGGAACGTGGCGGTGGCTGGAGCCTACCTTGCTTGCCAGAGTTCATCAGCTAGTAACATATACGTCCAGGAGTGTAACTACCCCTTCCTACACTTCGCTCTGGCCGTGGTTGTGGTGTTCGACGTCTTCTACGCCTTCTTCTTCCTGGTGAGTGTTATTAAATGTAATAAGATATATTTTAATAATTTCCTTCACTTAGAATTATAGATATAATCAATTTCTTCAGATATACATAGCCAGTAACTTACACATAAATGAAAATATGTATAACTAAATAATGCATATGTATATAAAGAAAATATATAACGTACATGTATGTGCGTGTGTGTGTGTGTTAACTGTTTCATGGTGTCACCCAGGCGCTGTCCATCGCCGCCTGCATCACTAAGAACAAGACGGAAGAGTTGAACCTTGAGGACAACACCTACAAGTTCCCTTACTGCTGTCTCCCCGGGCGGACCTACCGTCAGTATCTGTCTCTGTTGCTCACGTGTCTGTCTCTCTCACCTCCCTAAAATCTCTCACCTTAACAATGTCTCTCGCACAACCTTTCACTATGACACTTAAAACCTTCAATATACCATTTATTACAACAAATTTAACCAAATCTAACCTAACGTATCCTACCCAAACTCATTTTAACCAAACCAAACCTAACCTAATCTTAAGCAAATTAAAATATTTACCTTAACCTAATCTTCCTATCTTGTGTGTTGTTACTTCAGGACTCAGCTGGCAGGAGTGGGTGGGTGTCATCTGCGTGGTACTGTACGTGTTGCTTGCCATAGCTAGTATAGTCATGGGCTCTCTCTACCTACGCCCCTGCAACGACCTCGAGTGGATATCAATTTGGCTTATCGTCTTCGGTTAGTATGTCACCCTATCCCTCGCGTGTGTGTGTGTGTGTGTGTGTGTGTGTGTGTGTGTGTGCGTGCGTGTGTGTGTGTGTGTGTGTGTGTGTGTGTGTGTGTGTGTGTGTGTGTGTGTGTGTAGAAAAGATAAATCCTTTTTCATATATTGAATTTGTAATGGTCTAGATATCACGTAAGATGCTTGTCATATTCTAACCAAAGATACGTTACCAGGTACTGAATGAGAGTGTGTATACCTGCAGGTACCGTGATGCTGGTGACAGTAATGAAGGTGTGTTGGTACCTGATCTTCCCCAAATGGATTGCTATCTCGTGGCCACCAGCTTCCATAGTTATCTTCACTCCCGTTGTCGCTCTTATCATCTTCCAGTTCGCCTGGATTGGTGTCGGTAAGTTCTTGTTTTGATTATTTGTTACATGAATAAGCTCTTTGATTGCCTTCTATGACTGACTGACTGAGGGAAACATCCTCCCTGCCTGTGGAAATGGAAACACGCGAGCCATGACATTATGTTCCTTATCATTTGACTTCGACCTTCCTCCTCCTGCCACCGACTCTCCCTAACCCCCACCAGCCCACACCCAAGGCTCCTCACCCCCACCAGCCCACACCCAAGGCTCCTCACCCCATCTTGGACTCGGGCGTCAACCACTTGTCACATTTCTCCTCATATATTTAAATCATTTAACATTTTAATATTGTCACCACGTGTAAATCACTACACAGCTAAAATACTGTAACATTAAATTACTAAATTAATATTTTTTTCCCAGTACAATTTATATCATATCAAGATTATTAAAGTTCACGGTTAAGGGAGATAGTCTATTAAAGCATGAAAACACACCTAACCTAACCTAACTTAACCCAACCCAACCTAACCCAACCCAACCTAACCCAACCTAACCTAACCCAACCTAACCTAACTCAACTCTCTCACCGGTGTGGAACAGGTAACGTCTGGTTGGTGGAGAGACGAAGCTTCTGCCCCGGTGATTCTTGCAACATCTCCCTCCACATCTTCTCCCTCGCCGTCATCGTCCTCCTTGACCTGCCCTTCCTCGTCCTGGTCTACGTGGCTACCATCTTCGTCGTTCTCATGCTGATCCTCCTCCTCGTCACCAGCTGTTATTATTGTTGCAAGAAAGTGAAGAATGACACTGGTGGTTCAAACAACAATGACAAGAAAGTAAAGAATAATGATACTTCAAGTGACAGCAGCAGCGATGATGAAGAAAAGAAGACCGAGTAGAGAATGGTGTATAGTGGTGGTGATGGTGATAATGGTGATGGTGGTAGTGAAGATGGTGATGGTGGTGATTGGTGACGGTGGTTACTGGTGGTGGTGACGGTGGTAGTGATGGTCAGGATAGTGGTGGTGATTGTGGTAATGGTCAGGGTGGTGATGGTCAGGGTGGTGGTGATGGTGGTGATGGTCAGGATAATGGTGGTGATAGTGGTAATGGTCAGGATGGTGATGGTGGAGATGGAAGGTGGGGGGAGAACCCTCACAAAAGTCACACTAGAAGATTCTATTGAAGTAACAGTATTAATTTATTTATCTATCTTTACTTTCTTTTATCTATCTCTCAATCATTTTATTCTATCCTGCACATGTGGGGTGCCCTCTAAACCCCCCCCCCCCCACAAGGAAACTCGTTATTTTGGGCATCTTTTTATCAGATTTTTTAACGGTAAAGGAATCCAAAGGTTAAGTGAAGTATTAAAGATAATTTTCTAAACAAGTATCACCAACTTTTGAGCTCAAGTTTGCATGCTGATGAAATTTCACGAGTTTATGGAAGTTTTCGGAAGACGGGAGTATCATCAAGCGCCCAAGGACAGGAGTATGTTGGCAGACAATTTTTAACACAATTGGTTTCTTGGGTAATTCTTGGTTAAGTTGTTTATGCTTGGTCACATCGCCTTACTTTTTACAATTAGTGTTTGTAGACCTGCACTGTCTATGTAAACTGGAGTGTATAATTGTATTGTCTATATACATGCTGAATCAATGTAAATTTCTATGATGATTTTACTGAATAAATATCTATCTACAAATGTATACCTGTATTGTCTATGTACGCATGCTGAACCAATTTGACCTTGGATGACGATTGTACCATTTGCTTATGACCCTAGAAAACGTGGTGTATCTAATCGTATAAACTCCATATTAAAAACAAAATGTTCTAAAGTGTTTCAGAGAGTTGAGGATTTTTTATTTATTTGTATGGAGTCATTTATTAATTCTTACAGCAATACACCCGTTCCCTAAATATGTCCCCTTTAACTTTCATTTATAATTTTAAACAAACTTGGAATTGCTGTCATTTATGCCATAAGGTCATTTAGAAAAGGAAACAAAATCGAAAAAAACAAACATATTTTCTGGATATTCAAGAAGTAACCGATCAAAACACACATGGTTTAGGGTATTTAAATTTCCCGGGAAAACTTGTAAACAAAACAGCGGACGACACCACCTGGCAGGGCGTCACACCCACCACCACCAGCTCCCTCAGGTCACGTCTTATCTCACAGTGAATCTCATGTAGCTTTTAACTTTTGACATGCCTTATTTATCTGAGACAATGAAGAAAGACGCTCCTATAGATTGACGGTATTTGTACAACACGAGTGAACGCTGGAAGGATAGTTAATCTGTTAGTAAATATTAATACTGAAGGTAATGATCGGACATTTATTTTCTATCTGTTAGCCTTAATAGCCAAATATTGCCTTCGACATCTATTAGTCGGTATCAGTAGGATAATATGATACATATACTGTACCTGTATTATTGATTTTGGTAATTTATGAGGAGACTGCTACCACTGAACGGCTTGCTAGCCGCTTGGGCTATTTATTCATTCTGAACAACCAAGTCCACCTAACCTACCTATCCTAGGATAGAAGCACATTAATTTAGGTAAGGTTAAATTAGGCAAATTGGCTTAGGTTAGGCTGGTTAGGTTACATAGATTTGGTAAGGTAAGATATGGAAAGGTCACTGGGAAGCATTTGTTAAGACCAAGACATTTTATGAAATATTATAAAATAATAAATAATTTACACTGTGTAACTACTTTCCAGTTATACATCATTAACAAAATTAATATAAACTTATGATAATGTGTCTTATAGGTATGACATGTATCTAGAACCGTATAGCATAATTATTTATATATAAAGTGCAGGTACAGTACCAGTCCCTATGTAATGACAGTTTCACAAATTCTGTGCCTTTTTTTTTTATGATTTTCACCACTTATCAGCTTACTAACTTTTCGGACGGTTGGTCTATCGAGTGTTAGTACAGGAGGAAACTGGGTTCTGGGAGACCTGTGGTGTGTGGTAGTAGCACACTGGTAACACCCTTCTCATGTGTGTCTGGACCAAGCTGAATTCAAACCCTTGACATGTTGGTGAGAGATACATTCATTACCGCTGTACCACCAACACTTTAATTGAGTTAGGAATATAAATATAGCTAAGACTATTCTTGTCACTTAGCTAACTCTGTTCAATACTTTTTAGAACGTACTGGTAGAATGGACACTGATGATGATATCAGTGCACTGGAGGAAGAGGAGGAAGAGGTTGCACTTTTGTGCCATGCAAATCCATCATGTGAATTAGAGCTGTCACATCCCTCCTACAACCCAGAACCAACTTGTTCTTCACCCTGCAACTCAGAGCCATCATGCCCTCCCACTCAGAGCTCAACAACTTCTCGAGACGATCTTTTGTCATCAGACAATGAAGGTACAGTAGCACTTATTTGGGGCAATTTGAATTATTTGAGCTTTTAGTCTCCTTCAATAACTAAAAAATATTGTTGAAATGGGCTGCGACCCGTATTTCATGATTGGGTTAAGTTGAAAGCCATTAGGACTGGTGCCAATTATACCTGCACATGTATTGTATTTAAATATGATGAAAAAGAAATTCTTGATAACAAGACAAGTGGTTAATTTCAATCTTATTAAGAGATGTTCTGTATTCTTAATTACATTACAGATGATCCTGTCACTTCACTAGCATCAAGGACTCCACCTTACTCTTTCTCTGCTTCTAGGAGGGAGTGCAGGACTGTCGTCAGATATGTTATCCAATCAGCACGTACTCAGATAACTAAAGAGGAAAAGTTTGTGGTAAGAATCAAGATATTTTCTGTACAATTAAACCATACTCAATCAACAGTAAAAGTCACAGCTATATTCTAGTAAATGTACATCAATAAAGAAGGCAAGCACTATAAGGCGTGACATTCACAAACAACAAAGCTGTAGGAAAGTAAAGTATACTTCAATTGTCCATAAAATGGACAGGTTTATATATTTTACAGCTTTCCATTCTACAGTGATTGAAGACCTTGTTTATGGTCAAAATATCCTCAAGTAAGTAAAGGAGGAAAAGTTTATTGAACATATCTTTTCTCTTAATGCTTGCAAGCCTTCTCCTGCTGTTATATAGGGTAACCAGACTGTTGCTATGATTCTTAGATTTTAGTGACTAGTAGGTTACCCTTAGCTCAGATTACAGCCTTTGAAAGGCTGTTCCAAAATTGACGAACACATTTGATAGCGCAATATGCACATTTTATTGCCACAATGGCTAGTGTTAAGGGAAGAAGCCCAATCTTCCAATGTTGTTGGGAATCAAATCCATTACCGTTTGTTTGTGTGGTGTATGTTTTACCATTCATCTACACATCCATAGTACATTTCATTAGGTGAATTATGATTATGATTCTTATCTGTGTTACCATGATTTCCTCAGTATGTTAAGTTGGTACAAAGTTGTGTATAAGTAAATCTCGACTTAAACCCACTCTTACCACCTCAGATGCAAACTGATCAATATGTTTTTCACTGAGCAAGTATAAAAATAACTTGAGATTTTATTTTTATAAGATTTGTTTTTATTTTAAAAGTACTGTATACTGTATTAGCAAATTTGTGTGAGCATTTCTAATTGTTTAAAAATATCTACATTGCCGGTACTGTATTTGTCCCCTCTGAGGTTTCTGTGCCCCTTGATATGCCCCACACAAAAGTGGGAGAGGTGTAACCACATAGAGAAATATGATTTTCATATTATGTGTGTGAAGCATCCCATAAAGTATCTACTGCAGTGAACACAACCTTGCTTTTTATTTTATGTCTTTAGTTTCCCAATAACAGCTAAATTGTTTTTTCTAAACTTGGGACATAAATAGATGGATATTGTTTAATCCACCTTGTTTCCTATTCAGTCTTTTGAACATTATTATTTGTGGTTGATAAATTGATAAAACCTGCAGGTAGAAACATGATATTGTACTAGCAACAGAACAGAAATTATACTTTTATACTCCGTACTACTGTATAACTTTACTGCATTGTCACCACTTGGAAATTACTTTACAGTACCTGTATTTTTTATCTAAAACTTCAACTGGTACTCAAACAGTATTTGCAGGATCTGATTCAGAATGAAAGTTAAGACAAAGAGGGAGAGAGGATAATACATTCACTGAAATAATTCCAATACAATTGTAACAGGAGAGTACAATCCACAGGTGTACACAGTTGAGGCACAGCGATTCCTACAATACTCCGAGGGGGAGGATGGTGTATCATATGAGCCCATACTCAAGAAGTGCGCCACGTTTGAACGCAGATATTCCGAGTTCCTCTCTGTGTACAATGCTTTGATGGATTCTCATAGATCCCTCATGGAGGAATTTGAAGGTTTCCCCAAGAAGGTTCTTATAGGTGAGTAGTAAATTGAGGTCCATTTTATGTTTGAGGGAAACCAGTGTACATTATATTTATGTATAAATTCATATTTTCTTTTTCATTATACAAGCCTTTTCCTTCTTAATGCAGTTTGCCCAATACCAATAGTACACTCAGTTATACATCCCAAGTCATGCTCAGTCTTAGTTGCTCACTTGTAATCTTAACACTTGTGATCTGTTGTACTAGAATAATTTTGTGTTCTTTCAACTGTGTCCCAAAAGAATTTCTTTTGGACAGAAACACTAGAAGACCAATAAGAATAACTTTAATTTGCTGAGAAGCATATGTATGTTTTCTCTTTCACTACTGTTTGTCAACTGTTGTTCCTTCACCACACTAATTTCAGTTAATAATGTCAAATTTCACCTCTAAAATTATCTGTTTCTTGATGCTGTTTACTGGCTATTGTATATATTTTTATTTGAGGTTTAATAGATAAAGTTTCCTCACTGAATGTTATGTTTCATTTATTAATTAGTTGCACATCTTTCAGGTAACTTCAGCATGGACGTGATTACGGATCGTTGCAAAGGATTGGCGCGATTTATGAATTTTGTACAGGATGAGGGAGTGCTGAGTCGTACAGCTGTTTTCTCCAAGTTCCTGTATCATCCAGAGGTAACGATAAGCAATAATCTCCTTCTCCATTCTCAGTTTGAAGAAGCATGTCCTATCCTAGAAAATACTTATATACTATTGAGTAGTCTTCACTGGGACACTGGACTCATCCTCCGAACACTCTGCCAGTTGATCGTTTGCTTACACGCCGTGAGTAATTACGATAGAGCTTATGTGTTCTCTCAGATTGCTCTTAAGAAATTTAAGTCACATAGTAACAGAAAGATAGGTAAAGGTCTTTATTTTCCACTTCTAATGTTTTGTGACAGTCTCTGGCGGCTGTTAGGGAAGGATAAGACTTACATCAGAAGCAAAATTGAACTTTTACGAAAACAGAGGAGGCAAGAGGATGTTGTACCAAACTTGCTCGATGTACTTCGTGATGAAATTGCTTTACGAACTCTCCACTGAAAGGAATTATTGTTGTGAATCTCTTTGAAAGGATTTCCATTGTGCTATGATTTGTTCCTACGGAGGGCTTTACAGGTTCATATTTTAAAGAATTATGTGCTGCAGTCTATTGGTTGATGTACAAACTATCCATTATGGCATTTTGTTTCATCAACTTAATATTCAATATACTTATTATTTTTTGAGGTAATGACTGTAATAGGCACATTAAAAGACTCCCAGTACAATATCTGAAAAATAGGTGTATTGGTAGACATATACAGTAGAGAATAGGGTTGTACTCATCATCAGAGACTATAGTGGTGTTGATGTCTCTCACCAGTGTGTTCTGGGGTCAATCCCGATCCAGGTCAGATGTGAGAAAGGTGTAATCCAATGTGACCTTAGTAATCATTGCAGGTTTTCTCTGAGTACTCCATTTTTCTCCTTTACTAATACTGGACATCTGTTTGCCTCCCCTTCTATCTAAAGCCAAGATATAGGGAACGATGGGGGTGATATGGCTGATGTCTTGGTGTTGGTCATGTGATGTCTCTACATCTGAGGTGTTTGCTTATTAACAATTTATCAGCATTGCTTGTATGCTCCTTTTGGCTTTACACCTTAGTCACTACCATTCACACTTGCCAGGGTGATGAAATGGGGTTTGGTATCCTCAAAAAAATACTGTACATAAAGAGCATATATGACCACTAGAATATGATGTGGGCAGAACACAAGACTGAATCTGGGACGGTGGTGTTTTTGGATCCCCGGGGTAGAGTCTGAATGGACCATTGTAGTGAAGTTACTTGGTATACTGAGCTGATTTTGAGAAAACAAAGAGTACATATACACTATTTAAGAAATAGGGTCTGATGTTTACAGATTTATTGGTACAGTAGTTAAAGTTCAGTTTGAGGGGTTCCTGTATTCATATAATTTGATACAAAATGGTAGGATTATTTAGAATTTCTTTTTACATATACAGTACAGTATGTAATATTGAAAGAATTTCATTGGACTTTCTGTATGCAGAACTGTGTGTGTTTATGCTGTTTGTCTTATGTGTTACACTTATTTTAGATGGTTAAAACTGTATTTATAGTAAAATTTAGGTAATAATTCTGCTAGTAAGGTGTTATAAATAGAGTTCTCATACTTAGTTTTTTTTCTCATAAGGTTTATTTTTGAGTAGTACCCGTACAGTATTGGTAATGAAACTCATTTGGGTTCTGAGAAAAATATGCAAATCCCAAAATCTACAAAAATCACATTTCATGAACAAATTAACAGTAATCTGACTACCTGTACTGTATTACTCTTGTAAATTGTAAAGAAAAAAGCACAATACAATATACCCTTTCTTGTGAATCTTGGAGTGTCAATTTATTTTATTTATTTTTACTCCAAAAGACCTTGAAAAATCCTCCCCATGCTTGCAGAAGGTGGACAGATAATATAATTTACCTTATTACTACTGTGTGGAGCTTACAGGCCTGATATGACATTTGGAAATAAATGCATTCTTATCTTATATCCAGCACCTCACTCCACTATAAGGTGGGATGACCTGGGCTGAAGAGTCTCAAGGCCATATTTTGTTTTGTCCCTAAATATAAGCTGAACCCAAGGTGTTTGCAGTGATTAACTAGCTTTTAAGACAATATATTCCAGTTGTGGTAATAAGATGCAGGAGAGCAATAATGTCTTCTATCATCCTGTGTGGAAGAATGAGTAAAAATTTCTAAGGAAAAAAATTCTTGACTTTTTCTCTGGAAATTTTTTGTCTTGATTTAATAGTCTTTTGGTATACGTATACTGGTAACCTGTTCTGGTGTTTCCCTCTTGGTTGCAAATCATATTAGTTCCAGTCCTAATAAATCCAAACTTAACCTGGCCATTAGGATTGGGGCCCATTAGAATTGACCCCTTTAAGTTAGGTGTAGGCCCGTTATGGCAGAGTCCTATATGATCAGTCACCATCCTGTTATAGTATACTGTATGGTAATTGTGTGGTGGTAAAACTCTGCTGTGGATCCATTACTTTAAACATATTCATGAAGGATTTTTATTGTAATAACCAAATATTTATGTTGCCTCTAAAGACAAAAGTATTTGAATCTAAGCATTTAAACAGGCATTTTTTCCTACGAGATGTTTTAGTCCACAATTGTTAATGGTTGTCTCACTACCAGTTAACATATATCTCACCTAAGCTTATTATCTATATGATGTTTTGATGCTTTCATTCCCAGATATATTTGTTACTCATTTAAGTTGATATTCTCCTTTGCTTGCACTATAATAATTGTATGTGCCAGAGGGTAGAAAAAATTCCTTAAAGCTGTCATTAAATTAGTTCAGTTAAATAAAGTTGAGAATAATTAGGAGAGAAAAACATTAAATTAAGGGACACAATTGGTAGACTTTAGCTGTGCAGGTATTAGTGTGGGCTGGGAGGAAGCATTTCTCGCCCTGTCCACCAGTCAGAAAACATATTAACGAAGTTGGCTAATGTAGCTAAAAAAATGAAAAGTGGGTGCATCCACATTCAGAAAACCACTCAGGATTCCCCACTGCCTCTAATATGGTACAACTTAGTCCTTCTAACCAGTATAATCCACTTGATAGAGGTAAAAAAACTAGTAGAGGTCACTGTAAAGTCTAATGTTAAGTTGTGAATGGTAGCAATCATGTCTCTTCAATTTTGTTTAAGAAATAAGTAATGGAATCTTGTGTGTGTATTGCAAACCCCTAGCCGTCAGGTAGTGTATGATACCTGTATATTTTGACAATTTGGGAAACATTATATGTATAGGTTAGATTTTAAATGCATTGTTATGCTCATGGGAGCCATTGATATTTAAAGGTCTAATTTGTTATAGTTATTGAAAATTCACTGTACAGTATGTTCTATAATTGTTAATTACCATTATTATTGAAAATTTGTTTTCACATGCATTTGAAGTTTTATTGGCAGCTGATCCATACTACAGTACTTGGCGTGTATACTCAGGATTCTACTCACTGACCACGTGTCATAAGCAGGCAGTTTTGGGGAGATACACCCATCCTGTGTGTTGGTAGGCCCATGTAGCTGTCACTGTGGGTTCATTTGTAAGTGTTCATTTTATGTGGCCACATTGTGACAATGAGCCATCCCTAACCTATTTGTCCCCAAAAAGAAAAGAAATAAGAAAATTAAAATCATTAGGATGGAATATTTACTCTGAAAACCTTCAACAATCTTGAACCTCTTGTCAGTTAAAGCTGTGTATATATTTTCATAGTTTTTAACCTCATTAGTTCCCCAACAAACAGTTTTGGGGGACACAGCTGTAATGCTTTCCTTTCCATCTGTGACACTTTGCATGGCATTTCTTGTAGACACCATGATTTCACTTTTGCTTGGGATTGTAGTCCTGTTATCCACTAAGTTGTATTTAGAGTTATAGCCACATTTTTTTTATTTTTTTGTCAGGGGACTACCCCATTACCAGTGGCTCTCATTTAGATTTGAATGAATTTAGGGAAATTTGCTAATTTATGAGAGATTAGATACTCAACATTCCAGGCTAGATAATTATGGCATCGTCAGAAGTGAAGTGTCACGATTTCATCCTATATTTTGTTCACTTAAGGTGAAATAACCAATATCACTTTGCTTTTGGAGAAGATGACTAGTTCTTAAGTATTTGTAAAATTACATACCAGTGTTCATCAATGCCTAGTATACTTTGTCATCTTTTTTTATAACTGTTTTGTCCCATGACATTTTAGGTAACTGATTTATATGTATTTACAATATTTTAGAGTTTTATATTACGTACATAGAAATGCTCAAATAATTATAGTTGGATTTATCTTTTACTTATTATGGAGGGAAGATTCATTATCTGTTTATGTATTTTCTGTCAAAGACTTTGGTTCATAAACTTGACTTAATAGACCTGACACACAAGACTTGACCTTTCTTACAAGACATAATTAATTTATAAGAATTAACCTCATTTACAGTGCAGTACTTGTAAGACTTGACCAACCCCTAACACACCACTTCACTTACTCATCCCCTTCTGTTTCAGATAATTCCTCTGTAGTAAAGATTTTGGAATTGATTTTGAACCGAGATATAAACAGACTGGTAATAAGAAATAAAAAATCTAAAATGAATATATAAGTACCAATAGGTTTCAAAATAATGTACGTAGTCATAAACCTGTTCATGCTGAGTACAGTACTGAATGATGAGAGATGCGGCCAGAGAGTACCTGTCAGTCACACTGTGGCTGGTTGAAACACACATGATTAGAAAGCAAACTACATATACAAGATAATTCCTACTGAACCAATTAACCTAACCAAACCTACCCATGGATTGTTAGGTTTAATTTGGTTGGTTCTGTCTGCGATCATCATGAGGTACTACAGTACGTACAGTAACATGATTTTGCTCTTGAACCAGTCACAGTGAGATAGGGGCCCACTGGCAATGTGTTGATGAAAGCTTGTGTGTGTAGATAATAAATATATAGTTGCATATATATAATAATACATACAGTATAGACAAATGGCATGAATTGTAGCTCGACTGCTTCGGTTTATTTTTCTTGTAACTAGTGTTTAATTTGTCATTAGATACAGTGCAGTACATGGTAAGTTAAGAGCATTAGGGAATGTTTCTTAATTTAAATATCTAAATTTTCAACAGAACCAAAGCTTCTTTTCTTGTCTCTTGTTTGTAAATCCACCAAAATACTTCTTGATTTCATCATTTTTTTGAAGAAGTCTTCTTTTGTATAAAATAGTCATGAACTTAGACCAAAGATTTTCCTTAGTCCAGATGCCAACCCCATTCTTTTGGGGATTTTTTTGTGCCATTTTGTGTAAAGCAACAATTATTTTGATAACTGGTTAGTTTGGATAACACTGTACACGAGGGTGAACTAGATGGTTACCTTGGAGTATTGTCGTTGAAGGGGAGCACTACAGTAGAACTTGACAAGCAAGGCAGGGAGACAGTAATGAAGAATCTGTGTTGTTCTCGAGTCCAGCAACTCGGTGAGGTCATGCCAGTGGACTTAGAAGAGTTAAATAAAGAAGATTAGTTTATTTCCTTATTGATGAGCTCTATTAGGGTAGTCACTACCGTTATACGTATATAATAATTTCAAGAATATGGTAATTTAGTACAGTATCAGGAATGTGTTACAGAAATGACCATATTCTTTATATCATCAGATTAGTTGTATTAATTGTTACTAAATACAAGCAGAAGGATGATGGCCTATTAACATTTAAAATGAGGATTGCAAACAATTTGGCCAATACTGTATGGTGAATTCTTATACCAACATGAATACTGTACACAAAAGACATGGAAAAATTGTTTTTCATTTGAAAATTATAATAGAAACTTCTGGAGAAAAAACTCATTGATATTACTAATACTGTACCCCTTTTATAGAATAATTAATGATTTTGAACAATTACTGTACACTCACCAATGCACCATTTTATGAATTTAGGAAGAATATGGTAATTTATGTGTAAGTGAACCACAAAATAAGGAAAGAATGAGTACGAGGACCGAAGGATAAATGCAAGACTCACTGGGACATCCAAGTTCCGTAGAGAACACAGATTGTGTGAAAAACTGTTGTTGCTTTACACAAAGTTGGAGAATCAGCTCAGATTTCACACTACTTCTCATATTTTGTCTTCTGGACCATTCTGTGATAGGCTTCCAAGACCAATCTGTCCTGATCATTTATTTTTGTATATGTATTTTTGGTATCTTCTTTCACGGAGATTTGTAAATTCGTAGAAGTGGAATATTTTGATAAGCTTGTGCAGAAATTAAGAAAATAAAATGTTTAACTAACTGTGTTTTCATTTCATAAAATTGAACCTTTCATAACTACAGACATTAATTACAAAAGTAAGCTTAAACTAGAATACTGTATCGGTAATACCTATCTGTTGGCCAGAATTCCTCTAAGGTGGAACTCTCCAATAGCCGGAATTTAAATTTACTCAGAATTTTACCGGATAGTTTATCCGAACCCAACACTCATGGCTTAATGCAGGTTCAACTTCATATTGAAGAGCATTAACAAAATAGATTTTGTATCAACAGCTGTTGGCAAATAAAATATACAAGTATTGTACTGTAGGGCCATTTTCTTTAGCAATAACAACTTTGGGCTAAATTATATTGCTTGAGGTAAGAAATATACAAGTAAATCTTTTATCACTGGAGGAAAGACATTTATTGGAATTAATTGGTGAGAGAACAGTTTGATACAAGTATTGTATTCTGGATTTTGTTGTTAGTAATATGTTTCTAAAGTTTTATATATGCAAGTACATACACAGTACAGGTACAGTACGATCTCAGGAGCTTTACCTCTGCCCACAGCTCCTGTATAATTCTCGTAGTCACAGTATACAAACCCACAACTATACTGTACTGTACTTAAGAGCTAATTTCCCTCATCACGAACTGATTTATACATTCAATAAAATATAAGACACTAAAAACGTCACCTTGACAAATGAATATAAAAACTTTATCAGTAAACAGCAAGAATTAGTCCACTCTAAAATATTGGGTTACTGGTACAGGTACTTGATTTGCACAATTAAATCAAAGTACAGTAATAAAAAAATCAGGTTTTTACTTGAACAAGATATGCTCATAAGTGACTTGCCTATCATCTCTCTTCTTTGGCTTATGTCGAGATGGCTGTAAAAAAATGTTGCTTGTAAGTTGAATATTAAATATGAAAATCTTGTGAATCAGCTGAAATGAAAATAAAATGAGTAGAATAAGGTAAATGGAGAGAAAAACTACAAGAGAATAAGATAATGATGATGAAGAACAGTATGTTGAACAAGGCGACCAAAGACGACTTGGTCTTTCTATATCTCGCCCCCTTACACTCTCCATCAAGACTCCTTACACTGCCTGTCTCAGAGGGGTAGAATGAGATCAAGACAACTCTTCCATAATAGATGGTGTCTACAGGACCTTGGCCCAGTTAACCTCGTAGGCTGGGTAGAAAACCTTGTTTTCCGTCTCGGGTATTTTGATAGAGCCCTTGTAGTACCTGATGGCTCGACCCAACACATACTTGTACCCTGCACACTGTAGCCCCTGGAACACCTGGAGAAGTAATACTGAATATAAATGACCTGAAAACACGAAAAAAGAGATGAATTACTTAATATGTGTAGATAATTCAGTAATGGTCATGACTTTCACTATTGTGATCCAGGGATTCGATTCCCACCTAAGGAGGGTGTGACTACCAGACATCACACATCCTGCTGGGTTCTGTACTCTGGTTTTCTCCTCACTATCATTGGACTAACCTTACCGGCTAGGAAGCTGATGGCGGGGGTGAATTTTGAAGTGCAGTGCAGTATGACAAAAAAATAAAATAAATTGTTCCCTTTTTTAAGTTAAGATTATCATGGTATTGATAAAAACTTATGCGCGGGTGTGTGTGTATGTGTGTATGTGTGTGTGTGTGTGTGTGTTTGAGAGTATGTAGTAGGTGAAGGTTTGAGTGAACAAGTGGTAGTGTGGTGACGTTACCTGAAACAGCTTGGCGAAGTACTGATGTCTCGCCTCACCACTCATCTCGTTCACCGTGATGGGAATATGGAGTCTGACGCCAATCTGTGGGCCAGGAAGTAACTATAGGCTACCCTCCTTTAGTTACACAGCGCTCAAGAACCACATTCACATACATACAGTTTATGATTTCTTATCTCTCCGTCATATATTTTTATACAATGTTCCACGGGAGAACACCTTTCATGTCACGTGCTGCAGTGGTTACCTGAACACAAGTTATTACTCGAGTACCATATCAGGAATTCTCAGGCTTTAAAGGGCCTCAGCCACCCTACCTGTTCACTGAAGAGCCAATGGAAAAGCCTATACAACAGTACATATTTTTGAAGACTGATTTTGTGTGGGGGCGGAGCGGTAATGTTGTGACTAACGTCAGTGTCGAGGTCGTACTCCTGCCCTGACCTGAGAATTAACCTGACCATATCGAATATTACAGACATTGAGGTGATGACCTCTCACTCCTGAACTTTGATGACCTTAGAACATGACCACCTAACCTACTAACAGCAGTGATGACCTGAGGATTGACTCTGACTTCCAAACACTTGTAATGTCCTCAGGCCTGACGTGTACTGTAGGGCTTACCTCTGACAATTTCGGCTCTAACTTTTGATGACCTTGGGCCTGATATGTGGAAAGTTTGCTCCTGATCTACAATGATCTTAACAATGACCTATGATGACCTGTGGTACTGACCTGTTGTATATCCAGCTTGTGGAGGTTGGAAATGACTTCTTTGAGAAGGATCCACTCCCTGCCCTCCAAGTCACTCTTGAGGTACTTAATCTCTCGCCCGCTGTGTCCAAGGGAGGAGGCAATGTAGTCGAGGGAGCGGCGACGCTGAATCCGCCCCTCCCCTTCAGGTTTATCGTAGGGAAACTGGGCGATGTTCCACGCGTGCTCCTTCCAGAACTCTGACCTCTGCACGTGTTCCGCTTCCGTCACCTGACATTCGCGCACACACACACACACACACACACATGGACATATTATAAGGACAAGGATACATAAGAAAACCCCACTGCAGTACATATAAGACACACACACTACAGCATTACTCAGATAACTAACTATATCACCTATGCACGCCGAGGCTTTAAATCTAACCCAAGCGCCAGGTGTAACGACATGCCCAGAATATAATTTCTTAAGACAAGTTTTAAATATTTTTAGTGCATCCACTGACAAATGAATATGTTCAATTATTGCTTACGATATTCATATCATCCAAGTTCCTGTAATGATTCAAAAGAAAAGTGATTCAAAATAACAATTTGAGTTATCCCATTCCGCTCATCTCTAGCTATAACTGCAGTAAGACCTTTTTTCACCTAGTTCACGTACGCCTGTGCTACTTACCCTCTCATGGTCGAAAGCGTGGACCTCACAGCTGAACATCTGCATGTCTCTCTCGAACTGATTGTCGACGTCCTTCCCGAAGCTGTAGACAAGGCAAGGGTCGTGAGTCATCTTGTACTCCTCGTTGAAGCAGATGTACTTCGTCTTGCGCACCTCGTCTACGCACTGCGTCTCACTCTGTGGGAGGAGGGATGGAGAGACAACAGTGTACTCACTACTATAATTTGGATCTCTGTCATCACTGCAAATCTTTCAATAAGCACTCTTAGGTCACTCCTTACTTATCTAAATTAATCTTTGTATCGTAGCTGTGATGGAGACTTATTTTACCTGTGATTACATTATTACTATACATAAGTCAGTCTTCCTACACCTGTCTTGCCAATAATTAGTCACCAAGAGATACACACACACACACCTGAGAGGGAACCGGTATTTTCTCGCCGCCAAACTCAACCCAGGAGTAGCAGTGTTCGTCATCGACTTTGTTCAGGTATTCGAAGAAGCTCTGGGCCCCACGGTACTCCAGTGGTGGTAGACGGGGGTTAGCACACACCTGAGGAAACCGACTGTTACTGTTGCGTTTATGATGTTACACCTGTGGACATAGTACACATTTACCTGTGCGAAACACGAGAAGCTCGAGTAAATAATTGACTATAAAGTGCAGCTGGCGTCGCAATAATTTAAATCATGTGACGCCTTTTTCACTTCAGGCGTTTATATTTAAAAGAAGTGTTAGAAAATTATGGATGAAATACATATTAATATTAAAAAAAAAAAGAAGATTTTACAGTATACAGATTTCTCATACTTCCAGGAGACGATAAGAAGGATGTGTAATATATGTTTTATAATTGTTATTTTTTAAGAAGTTGTGTTGCCATATTTATTGTAATTTTTTTGCTCGGTGCTGCATAACTCTGACACTTAATGCATCTAAAACAACAACAATTAAAATCACCACCAAACATCACATTCATCACCACCACGACCAGGTACCTCACCACCATCATCACCAGGTACCTCACCACTACTCACCTCCCTGAGCTGGTCCTCGAACTTGACGATGGGGAAGACCTCTCCAGTATACTGCCAGAAGTAGAGGTAGGCGAGGCCAGCCGCTGCTGCTACCAAGAGCACCAGCACCACCAGACCGACCCACCTTCTGTAGGGCAAGGGTTTTGATGCCCCGCCAGTCTGTAACACGACGGAGTGGAAGGAAGGAGGAGGGAGGGAGTAGCAGGAAGGAGGTGGTAGGGAGTGGAAGGAAGGAGGAGGGAGAGTGGAAGGTATTTTTAATTTCAGTTAATTTGAGTCAGTCAGCTCAGAGAAAATGTGACTTATTATATATGGTCTCATACGTCATATCAACTGAAGTACATATTAAAATCTCGGAAAACATTAACTACCATTAGCCAACAAACAAGATCATCACATAGTCGTCTCATTCGTTTGTCATTCAATCATACAATTATCGACATTACTACTGTTTATCATCATCCTGGCGTAGTGTGGAGTACTCATAGTAGTGGTGCTTGTAGCTTACCTTGTAGTTCACGGTCCAGATCATGGTGAAGAGGTGTGTGGCGAGATAAACAGACCGATAGAGACCTGGTGGTGCTGTGCCGCACGCCACTGTAGTACTGCAGCGCTAAGGGCACACCGCGGACGAATGACTTACTCCGTCACCAACTGAATCACGCAAATGCCGTAAAAAAACACAAAAAACCCAGCACTCTTATGAGCCAAACAGCTGTCAATTACTGTATGTGTTGTTATTACACATACGGAATTTAATTATCAATGATAAGTCAGAGGAGGAAATGTTGTGAAGGATTATTAGGTCGTGTTTTCCTGTATAGAGCAGCCACACGTCACTACCGTGCCCTGGGCGCCGACAACGTCCCTCTCCCGGGTCTGGGAACGATTGCGTGGCTCAGCGAGTGTACCAGAGAATTTAATGGATAACAATGCTAACTAACAGTTTAATTAAAGAATATGACACACACCATAACGCAGCGCACACTTCGGTTTAGTGTAACAAGGTTAATTATAACTACATTTAGTGATGTAAAGAAATAAACATGTCACAATGCACATTACAGTACATTGTGTTTTTACTGTATGACGTAATACAATCAATAGCTTCAACCTTAAATATTTCGTAATATTAAGTTATTATGTGACAATCTAACCCTTTACCAACACTGCCAGACGACTTTGGTCAGCTTCGAAAAGCCTGTCGTCTAAAGGGCTAAATTACGTTAAGTTAGGTTTGGTACTTATGTTATTACTTATACTTACATGTTTTGAGTCCATTAAGTTTTTATGTAGTACACTTGAAAATGACTGATGTCACTTAATTTCCGTTAGAACGTATGCATTCACGGCAGCGGAAGCAGTTATCCATAACTTGAAGATTCAGAATAAATCCGATTTATTTCGTGTCTGATGTTGTCTTCAGTTCAGGTAATGTTTTTGGTTTATTTGCACCTTGGACCTTAAGTAGCCACACAAAAATATGTAGGTGAGGTGATGAGGGTGGCCATGGAGTGTCCCTAAATATTGAAATAACGGATTTAGTAAAGGCTCTTGCAACATTCGCCTTGTTGTATTGCTCGTGTGGCAAAAAATAAACAAGTGGATTTCAACAATATTTCCATACGGTGTTCTTATAATAATTGGCGTCTGGAAGTTATACTATCCAAATAAAAAATAAAAATGTGTCCATGAATTAATTGTCACCCTGTATATACCTGTAATTAGAATAGGCATCATGATGGTCTTTGTAACTGTATAGATTCCTTGTGTTATGTACAGTCACCCAAAAAGAGTCCTGTCGCGAACCACGATTCAGACTCGTGAACCCGAAGCAGTAGCCACTGATACATTATTCTGTCCATAAATGCTTCTGATTCAAGAGTCTGAATCTCCGGGTTCATGGTTCGCGACAGGACTTTTTTGGGTGACTGTACCTGAGGCAGCATTATTATTATATTAAATAAAACAGTTTATATTGTTTGTATTATTATTATTAAAAATAGGAGTCACAATGATAAAACAGATCACTCACATCAGACATACAATAAAACCTAGCGTAACCTTTTTAACATTATAATTTTCACAATATAAACACTATCATAACTTGAGTGTTTTCGTGATGAACCTCAAATTATGGAACACTGTAAATATAAATTTTAAACACTTTTTATCCAACCCTGAGCCAACGCAAGAAGCCCCCTCACTACAGCTTGTCCACCCAACAGATGGACTGGCGCGTATTACAGCTTTCCTTTATCTCCTCTAAACCTCTACTGAAAGTCAGACGCATTGATTATGTATTTCTTAGCGGGTTCTGCGTATCATCCTTATGTCTCCTTGAAAACCTGACTGACAGACCTTCCTTTAATTTATGTACGTAAGTCTTGCCGGCTGTCTAAGTTTACCATCGTCTCTTCGCCTGCTTGTAAAGCTGGCGACGGGGAGGTGGTCTCAGCAGACAGGGCAGGCAGGGAACCGACTGTCTGCTGGCCGGGTGATAGAATATTGAAGGTCTGTAAGCTGATGGGACTGAGACTCGTGCGGAGGTTGTGGTAAAAAGTGGTGGACAAATAGCTGGGACTCCGGTGGGTGTTTACCAGCTCTAGGTCCTGGTGAATCAGACGCCATCTACGCCACACCCGCGCCTGGTACCTGTGAACCACCACATATTCACTTCATGTATCTGTAACATTTAGCGTCACGTAACAGCAACGGCTTATGTAAAACTATTTTTATGCCTAGTATTAGGCATTTACAGGGATATCATCTCTTTCCTTCTTCTGTAGGTATATACAGTAATTTCAGATAAGCGTTTTGAATATTTGTACTCTATAGTGCCATCCCCAAACATTCCAACAGCCTATGAAGTGAAATTTACTCGTCTAAAGTAGTTTAAATACTTCTGCACTGAACATTATGTTAGCACTGACATTTGTGACTGGTTTGCTCTGTAACATAATGTAAACAATCTGTTCTGCTGATATTTAACATGTGAGGAACAATGAAAAAATAATCCTCCGTTACGTCAGGGCGGACTGGGTACATTCTCGTAATAAGTAAATATTGGTTAGTCAAGAGGTAATTCAAGTATTTCTTCAAACCAGTTAGCAGCTGACCTGATGACGATGGTTGCCCAGGCAATGTAGATAGCCAGGAGCAGCAGCGCCAGGAGCACCAGACCCAGACCCTCCCAGGGCTTGTCTCCACCCTTCTCACCTTCGTGGTCTCTCTGATGACCGTACTTCTTGCGGGGCTCAAAGCTATCCTGAATAATTGATGCACATATTTGTACGAAAAATAACCTGACACTTGTAAATAAAAAGAAAAACACCTCTAATCACTCATGAACTAAGTTATTTGGGGGAAGAAACGTATGGTATGCACAGTTGGTTCCACTATTCAACATTTTTTTTTCAACCGATATATCCCTAGTCAATGGATATTTCAGTATGGGTTCGAATCCCTTCTCAGAAACAATTCAGAAAGGGCTAGAGTCCCATTAAGGGGATATTTCAATATGGGGTTGAATCTATGTCTGGTGATACCTGTAACACACGCTGACAGTACCTTAATTCTCACGACTCTCTGCTTGGTCAGGACTATGAACTGGTTGGTGAAGGCAGTGAAGTGTTCATCATTTCCGTTTATGTACTGAAGGGCGCCCATGGTACACAGATAGATGGAGAGAGCAGCCAGCGGCGTCAGCAACAACATACACATCCCGTCCACCAGCAAGGCCCGACTGATCTCTGGGTTGTCAGCGTACAGCAGATACTGTAGTGATGTAGATCAGACTACTACAGTACTGGTTAGGTTAAACTAAATATATCTTTGTAGGCCGCACACTATAGTAGCACCTGCTGAAGCTTAGTAAACCTTTAGTCACGCTTGCTAAAAAATAGTACCTACAGTTACCAATAATATTATCACGCAAATTACACTACGTTCTGATGGGTTTATACCTTCCAGAAGGGTTTGGGTGTACGTTTGAGGGTGAAGTTGTATCCGCAGATCTCACACTTCTCACCGTCTGCGAGGGTCAGCCACCGCTCCAGACACGACTTGTGCACCGCCCCGACAGTTCCCGTACACAAACACGGCGAGATAAGCTCCTCCACTACCTCACCTGCAGGACCACGACACCTCCGAATAATATGGGCAGGTTGGGTTAGGTTAGGTTGGGTTAGTACAGGTTAGGTCAGTTTAGGTTAGGTTAAGTTGGGTTAAGAAAGGCTAGGTCATTTTAAAGTAGGTCATATCAGGTCAAATTTGGTTGGGTTAGGTTAAGTTGGATAAGCGTTTAATGATTTTTACATTCATCTGCTTAGATGTTCAGTATTGTCAGAAATCCTTGACTAACATAACTACTAACAAAGCTAAATATTACTTTCCTCCAGTTACCACTAAGACTGCTGGCAATATCCTATACCACAATCCTTAATACAAACATCAAGGCGGTGTGAAACAACTGTAAGAATGAATTAACAAAACCTATAAACTCTGGAACGGGTTATAAACTCTTCCCTAACCGCACAGAACATACGAGTCGAGTCACTTTCATTCCTCTTTATCGTCACTTGTCTTTACTAAATTGATAAATAAGAATTCGCCGTAACGGAATAATCAGGAAATGAGTAAAAATAATTCTCTTAGTCAGGCAGTGAGGACAGGTAGTCTCTGGAACTGGTTAACACAGGTAAGGGAGGTGACGTCACTTACCTTCGTGGCAGATGCGACAGATGGGATCCATGCTGCTCTTGTAGCTCTGACAGGACTCTGCCGGCGAGGTAAACGGTATCAGGTGTGAGTGTATGCTGCCACTTGTAAGGAGACTAGTGCTGAAGGTTGCTGGCAGTGACAAGCTGCGGGTAACAGAAGTCATGCTGCACGCTGTGGAAGGGGAGGACGTGCCGCACGCTGTGGAAGGGGAGGACGTGCCGCACGCTGTGGAAGGGGAGGACGTGCCGCACGCTGTGGAAGGGGAGGACGTGCCGCACGCTGTGGAAGGGGAGGACGTGCCGCACGCTGTGGAAGGGGAGGACGTGCCGCACGCTGGAGGGGGGAGGACGGGCACGCCGGAGGGGAGGGACGGCCGCACGCGAGGGGAGGACGGCTGCACGCGGAGGGGGAGGACGGGTCGCGCACGCGGAGGGGAGGACGGAGCCGCACGCCGAGGGGAGGAGGGACGGGCCGCGACGCGGGAGGGGGGAGGACGGGTCAGCACGCTGGAGGGGGAGGACGGGCTTTCACGCTGAGGGGGGAGGACGGGCCGACGCTGAGGGGGGAGGACGGCCGCACGCTGAGGGGAGGACGGGCTGCACGCTGAGGGGGAGGACGGGCTGCACGCTGAGGGGGAGGACGGGCTGCACGCTGAGGGGGAGGGGACGGGCTGCACGCTGAGGGGGGGAGGACGGCTGCACGCTGAGGGGGAGACGGGCTGCACGCTGAGGGGAGGACGGGCTGCACGCTGAGGGGGGAGGACGGAAGCCGCACGCTGAGGGGGGGAGGACGGCTGCACGCTGAGGGGGGGGAGGACGGCCGCACGCTGAGGGGGGGAGGACGGGCTGCACGCTGAGGGGGAGGACGGGCTGCACGCTGAGGGGGAGGACGGGTCCCACGCTGAGGGGAGGACGGGCTGCACGCTGAGGGGGGGGGAGGACGGGCTGCACGCGAGGGGGGGAGGGACGGGCTGCACGCTGAGGGGGAGGACGGGCCGCACGCTGAGGGGAGGACGGGCCGCACGCTGAGGGGGAGGACGGGCCGCACGCTGAGGGGGAGGACGGGCCGCACGCTGAGGGGGAGGACGGGCCGCACGCTGAGGGGGAGGACGGGCCGCTTGCTGTGGGAGAGGTATGGAAGCGCGAGTGTCCAGGGTGTGTTGAAACTGTGTAGGTCATGGGTGTAGGGCTCCTGGCACTATTCCCTGGGTTCATGGCACTATCTGTTGGATCCATGGCACACACTCCTGAGCAGGTTGTAGGTGAAAGGCTCCTGTCACTATTTCCTGTAGAGAGAAGGTCTTTGGTCATCCTAACTACTCACTATGTTCTCTGAATTTTCGACAAAAGGTTTAGACAAGAGGCCACCACAATGTTAATCAGGGAAGAAAAAGGAATAATTGCGAAGGAAATTCTTACTTTAAATCCTCAGAACAACAACAGTCATCTATGTTACGACCTGGTGTGTGTGTGTGTGTGTGTGAGGACGGGGTTTATATCAGATGGGATCTAAACCGAACTACTAAAGCCTCAACCTAAAACAAATATAAAAACAAAGATCTTCGTAGTTAAATCCCAATACCTGCAAATAGACGAGTTTTGTTGGTTAATATTGATCTTTTAACGTAATTTTAATGAACACAGACGTGGGTTTCCTTCTCATATTCGACGGCAACAAGATTAAATTGAACGAACTTACAAGTGAAAAATTTCTTAAAACTGTCTATACATAATCACCGTCCCTTCAATCACCTGTTTATTACTTGGAGGAGAATTTACTCTACCTGTTCAATGCGTGAGTATCTGTAGTTGATGTATGACAGGCAGAGCACCACCACCAGTCCTGGGCGACGTGAATGGCGGAATGACGACTGACGAGCTGTAGCTGATTTTACCAAGTTCAGCTCGACGTCGATTCGAATCTTGTGAAGTGAAGAATGAATCCCTGGTCGAGTTATTCCTGCTCGTAGGTTTGTTTCGTGGCTTCATAGGGTTCACGATATCCCTAAAGTGAACCCTAAAACGAATCATGGGTCAAATAGGGGTTTAGATTCGACCCTGACGTCAAACGATTCCTGAAGGTTAAGTTTCTAGTCGGCTCGAGTTCCTCATTAGTCCACACAAGTAGATCATATCAAAGCCACAACAACAGTCTCGCAGTGGCTGGTAGTTTGAGGCCAAAATCTGAGACACGTTGATTATAAACAAGTTTGGCCAATTTTTATAGTGTGTTGACAAAACCTTAGTAATTACTGATATATTAGTCTGTTACAAAGAAAGTCGTACGGATATCTCTCTCTCTGTCTTAGATAAAATAAACAAACAAACCAATAAACAAACAAACAAACAAACAAACAACGTAAATGCGGTACACGATGGGCTGACGATATTGATGATGAGTGAGTGAGTCAGACATAGAGCTGACTGACGCAGGTAATAAAATTTATATTAGGATGATAAATATAACAACAGCTATAAATAATATCCTTTAATGTATAACTTTTGTCAATTATTTATGTACACATTAAATGGAAACTGTATGTATGTGTGTATGTATGTATGTATGTATGTATGTATGTATGTGTATGTATGTATGTATGTATGTGATTTCCCCTCATGACTTAACGTGTGAGGCTGTACTGGAGGGATAGGCACACACACACACACACACACTCACACACAGACACACACACTCACACACAGACACACACACACACACCAACACTACTCTGGGACAAGAACGACCATTCTCGACTCTTCACAACTTCTCGTACAAATGACAAAATTAACAAACATTGCACCCAGCCTTAACATGACCAAAGGAACATTAATTACTATACGTTCACCTGGTGTCTTGAACAAACTTAAGGCTACGTTAGTATTAAGGAGTAAAGTATAACGAGGTAATGTGTCACTCAGACCCAAGCGGCGGAGGCTCTACCTGCCTTGACTACCTGTCCAACTCTGTCTAAGCCTTGCATATGACACCTGATCATCGAGGTGATAAAAACGTACTGTAGTGCACGATAGTACCAAGGACGACTCTAAACTACTCTATGTTGATTCCAGAATGACGTAGTACTACATAGTATAAAGTGCCACAACATAGTATCACATAAGGGTCACGATATAATATAATACAAACAATGAAATGAATAGTATCACTTCTAATCTAACCTAACCAGAAAACTAACCCCATTTAGTATAACACGTGGAAGTGGCACACACACACACACACACACACACACACACACACACGCACACACGCACACACACACACACACGCACACACACACACACGCACACACACACACACACACACACACACACACACACACACACACACACACACACACACACACACACACACACACACACACACACACACACACACACACACACACACACACACACACACACACACACACACACACACTACAGTACCCCTCATGACAAGACCTGAAACATAAATCATTAAAGGAAACATAAATAAAACATATATTTAGACGTATAAGAATTTTTATAAGAGTTCATCAATACTCAGTGACACAGCTGGGCAAAATATAAGACATACAGTACATAGACTTATACCAGGTAAAGGGCCTCTAAAATCTAAACAATACAGGGGGAAACATGGACTTAAGTTACAAGACATATATAGACTTACCCAAAATATAGGACGTAAATGGACTTAAGTACAAAAATACACAAGGACTCATACAGGATACAGGATACACATATGACTCATACAGGATACAGGATACGCAAGGAACTACAGAACAAGGCATACAAGAACCCTTTCAGGATACCGGTTTAACCCTTTAAGGTCGATAAACTAAAATGGTTTACAATTAAGGATACAACACGAATTTAAAAACAAGAATATGGGACCCACAAGGACCCTCTCAAGGGGCATTAAAGTATAAGAAATATGGCACAAGACATATAAGAAAGTTAAACAGAATAAAACGTAGGTAAATATAAGAATGCACATTAGTTCAAGGTGACGTAAAGAAAAATAAATGCTTAGATGACGTACAAAGAGCTCCAATTAAGACTTAAAATAGGGGATATGGGGCTAAAATACGATACAAGGCATGCGAGTTTTAAAAGAAGCTGAATATTATAGAAAGTGATCATAAATAAGGCATAAGAGAACTCAAGGCATACATTGATGAGCTCATAATAATATCCGGTGCATACAGCTACTTAAAAACAAAGACCCAGGGCATACAACATCTTAGAGTAGGTAGCATAGAAGATCTCAAAACAAGACCTAAGGCATTAGTAACATAATGACACAGAGGAAGTCAATATAAGAGGCAGGATAAATGAGGCATAGATAACTTAAAAGAAGATTCTAGGCATAAAAAGAATTATTGAAAAAGGACATAGAAGGCATATAAGAACGTTAAGGGAGGTAATTCACACACTAGAGGACTCGCAATAACCTGGGGTAAATTACAAGACAAATCACAGGATAATGGTGTTCCTTAGGCAGAGAGCAGCCGGGAATAATAGACGATCTACAGGCTCTACGTAAATTGGAGGTACAGGTAAGATACAGACTCTACATAGACTGGAGGTAAGAAGTTACACTTATGGTTTAAGGTACAGTATGGTACAGGACAGACTAGATATCACCTGACAGGAGGGAAGTAACCCCGAGTGTCACCTACAGGTTCCATCCCCAGGGTAGCTCCTACCTCCGCCCCCTGGACAGTGTCTAACTCCGCCCCCTGGACAGTGTCTAACTCTGCCCCCTGGACAGTGTCTAACTCCGCCCCCTGGACAGTGTCTAACTCCGCCCCCTGGACAGTGTCTAACTCCCCCTGGACAGTGTCTAACCCGCCCCTGGACGGTGTCTAACTTCGCCCTGGACGGTGGCCCTCTGGGCAGGGTCTTGCCCTCCCCTAGGGTAGGGTCTTGCCTCTTCCCTGGGTAGGATGACCCCAGTCCTCTGGGAAGAGCCATACAGGGTGCGGGTTACCCAGTGCGTCACTTTACAGGGGAGACTCGGCAGTGGTGGGAAAAAAAGGGCCGGTGAGAAGTCTCTGGGGTGGAGGGGCAGTCCCTTGACTCTAGGGGGGTATGAGGGGCCCTGAAGGCAGGGGGCCGTACTGGGGGCCAAAATAGGAGGGCAGGTAAGACTCGTACGTTCGGGGTGAAGGACCCCCAAAGGGCGGTGCTCCCTGGTGATGGCCCATAAGGCGCTGAGTATGGTGGGGGTGCTGGTGAGTGGGAAGCAGAATAGGGTGAGGGGTTAGTAAGGACATGGTAGGTGAGGGTTGAGTAAGGGCCTGGGTAGGGTGAGGGCGTTGAGTAAGGGCCTGGATAGGGTGAGGGGGTTGAGTAAGGGCCTGGGTAGGATGAGGGGGTTGAGTAAGGGCCTGGGTTAGGTGAGGGAGTGTAAGGAACAGGGGATGGATAAGGCGAGGGAGAATAAGACCCTGAGGATGGATAAGGGGTAGGAGAGTAAGGTCCAGGGGAAGAATATGAGGTTGATTTACGAGGCGAGGGAGTGATAGGGGCGAGGGTACTGGGGAATATAGAGGCAGGTTTATAAGACGTGGATTTATCTTTGAGTGTTTTGGGTGAGTAGGTCGTGACTGCAGGAGTTGTTGTCTTGGGCTTATAACTCGTCACTTCAGGAAGCTTCAGAGGCGCTAATGTCTTAAGTGTCTTATAAGCTAGAGGGGTGACTGTAGGGGTCGAGGCTGTGATTGGCGAAGTTGACCCTAGTTTAGACCCGTGAGTTGCTGGGGTAGGATCACTGGGGTAAAATAATGGTTCTGTAGTAACGTGAGGCACTTGGGTGGTGGGGTAACGAGGCTTATACGTTGTGATGCGTGTTGAGTCCTGTTGGGGTGAGGAGGAGAAAGGTGTGGGCAGGTAGGATTTCGATGTTGGATAGTTGGTAGTCTTATGTGGTAAGGGACTGTAATACGTAGATTTTGTTGGTTTTGGAGGATGATAAGGATCCTTCGTTGGTATCGGGAGGTAGGAGGATGATACTGTTGGTTTCGGGAGGTAGGATGGGGATTCTGTTGGTATCGGGAGGTAGGATGAAGATTCTGTTGGTTTCGGGAGGTAGGATGAGGATTCTGTTGGTATCGTGTGAAGGAGAGGTCCCACTGGTACCGGATGGAGAGGGGTTTCCTTAGGTAAGGGAAGGTAGGAAGTTTGTGTTGATATCGGATGATGGGGAACGTCTGTTGGTATGGGAAGATATGAGCCTTGAGTTGGTATGGGAAGGTATGAGCCTCGTGTTGGTATGGGAAGATCTGAGCCTTGAGTTGGTATCGGGTGGTAAGGAACGTCTTTTGGTATCGAGTGGTGGTGCGGAGGAGCGTCAGGGTGACCAAGAGTAGACGGGAAGGGAGTGGTTGGTCGAGGTCTCAGTCTTCGTGCTCGTGGCCTTGGTGGTCGACGCGCACTGTAGCCAGGAGGAGGCCGGGGATGTCGCGGGGTGGTGGGGTTGATCTCCGGGGCGTACTTTAGAGCCTCTTGTACGTGTAGTGGATGGACGGCGTGAAGAGGCTCGTAAGACACCTTGGCCCGGTATCCGTTCTCATCTGCGATATACGACACCACCTGGACTCGGCCATCGGGGAGGGAAACCCGATATTCACCGCGGGTTGTTTTGCCTTCTCGTTCCTCTGCGTGACTGTAGGAGGCGCCAGTGTCGTCATCACGGACACTGTACGCGAAGTCGTAACTCACATGTTTCTGTCAACACATCCCAACAAGGAGTTGTATTTTAGCTATCGATACATTATAATGCTATGCTAATTTCATTGACCAACGAAACAATTATATGCAAAGTTTATTGACAAGTATATATTGTATTCAGACTAATATTTAAGATATACAGTACTCGAGTTTTATGGCAAATTATTGTAGATTTATCGTAGCTTCTGTGTTTACTACAGTTTACGATACTTACCGACACAATAGCCCCGTAGTAATAACTCCCCCACTGTCACACTGTTACAGCAAAAAAGAGTAACATTTCCAGATTGATAACATGAAGAAGAGAGAACGTGGAGGAGGAGAGAGAAAAGAAGATAGTTTATCCCCCACACTATATGAAGGGCCGGAGTGTGGGGGGGGGAGGGGGAGGTATATGTTCAGTACAGTATAGTCATGGTCCGCCCCTCTGCGGTCCGTCAGTCTGTCTGTAAATAAATGGTTTCTACACAACTCGTGTTTATTTAAGGAGGGCAATGATCACATTTTTTAAATAGAAAAATAGATAGATGAAAATGTAATCAGTATAAATGGACAGTGCAGATATAGTGTTTCTCCACATGCCATGACATGTCTCATAGGAATAAGCTATACTGTACAAAGTGTTAGGATGGTCAAACGAGCATCAAATTGCAACAAAATGATTATTGTTCTATGGAAAGTGAAACTACTTATGTTGAAAATAGTAATCTTAAGATGGTGCCCTCCAGAACCACGACACTCACGCGAAGACATGAACAATAAACGTAATTCATTTTATACGTACAGAACCAATGGGGACATATCGACTTGACTACTAGCCCCCACACTGAACTAATCACCATTTATTTACTAACCAGCTCCTTTAAACGTCTATAGAGTAGTTATTACTGTACACGTCTGACATTCATAATATTCTTTAACTATTTAATTAAGGATGTTTTGCATAAGTACAAAAATCCACAATATAAAAGCCCAAAATGACCTTTATGTTGACGCTGTGTCCAGGTGGTGAGTCTTACCTGGTTTAAGAGAGGAATATCGTGAGCCTCAAACTCATAGGGATCATAGCCTAATGTCTCCCTAGCCTCCCTCTCTCCATCTTGAGTCTCCGAAGTCTCCAGGTCCCCGTCCTCCTCTTCTTCCGTGGTCTCCGTGCCCTCCGCGCCATAGCCCGCCACCCATAACACCACTACAGCCACCACTATCTGTAACAGTACACAGGTGAGCCAATAACATGGGTGATTCCTTAGGGCGCCATCAGTGACCTCTGACAGTGCCATTATGAGAATCAGGAATAATAATAATAATAATAATAATAATAATAATAATAATAATAATAATAATAATAATAATAATAATAATAATAATAATAATAATAATAATAATAATAATAATAATAATAATAATAATAATAATAATAATAATAATAATAATAATAATAATAATAATAATAATAATAATATTAATAATAATAATAATAATAATAATAATAATAATAAAAATAATAATAATAATAATAATAATAATAATAATAATAATAATAATAATAATAATAATAATAATAATAATAATAATAATAATAATAATAATAATAATAATAATAATAATAATAATAATAGTAGTAGTAGTAGTAGTAGTAGTGACGTAAGTTTCAGTAAGAGTAAATTTCCTATATCTTGCAACACCACTACACACATATGCTAATTATCGCGGTCACTTGTTGTCGCAACCCTCCCTCCCCCCTCTCCAGTAACCCTCCCTCTCCAGTAACCCTCCCTCTCTCTCCCCCTCCTCCAACAACCCTCCCCCCTCTCCAGTAACCCTCCCTCTCCCCTCTCCTCCAGCAACCCCCCCTCCTCCAGTAACCCTCCCTCTCCCTCTCCCTCCAACCCTCCCCCCTCCTCCAACAACCCTCCCCTCTCCCCTCCCTCCTCCAGCAACCCTCCCTCCTCCAGCAACCCCTCCCTCTCAATAACCCTCCCTCTCCCTCCCTCCATCACGGTTAGCCAACACCTTACCAACTGATATAAATAACCTTTGTTCTTGCTACAACTACACCGGCAGTAGGTTACTTCAGCGACAAACTAGAATGAGGAAAACATAATCTTGCAAGGTCACTGACACTGTGCAACCTGGTGACGGTAGACACGCAAGGGGTGATCGTTGCACATAATAACAAACAAAGGCAAAAGTAAACAGCTGTTGATAGTGATCCATGACACATGTTAGCGAAGAAAAATAATGCGTATGTGTAAGATAATTATTGATAACTCTTGATGATCTGCAAATGCGATATGAAGATATAATGGTAGCTTTTGATAACACGTGTTGACATCGGACACAAATACATTGTTATAATCACTGTAAATAAGATAAGCAGTAGCATTAAATTGAAATGAAACAGTTTATTTAGCAAGAAAAACAAAGATACAGAGTGGATAATAATAACAATATTAACATGGCTGAGCCAGTTGAGAACCTGAGCTCTCTTTTAGGCACCTGATATATACTATACATTTATCTCAAGGACATGATAACAAACGCAGACAAACACACGTACAACCACAGTCACTGCCGACAACGTGTGTGTGTGTGTGTGTGTGTTCTCAGGCGGCTGTGAATGTGACTAATACAGTAATTATGTAAAAGAAGACGCCGCCTGTCATCACGTCTGAGCCTCACACGGCACGCGAGAGTGACGGCAGGACGGACGAACACAATGTAAACATACAAGGTATAACTGCTGCCTTAGATGGTCCCTGGTAATAATGGGTCCCAAACCTAATGACGGGGACCATTAAGACTGGGGTCTATTAGGTGTGGGGTCTATTAGGTGTGGGGTCTATTAGGTGTGGGGTCTATTAGGTGTGGGGTCTATTAGGTGTGGGGTCTATTAGGTGTGGGGTCTATTAGGTGTGGGGTCTATTAGGTGTGGGGCCTATTAGGTGTGGGGTCTATTAGGTGTGGGGTCTATTAGGTGTGGGGTCTATTAGGTGTGGGCCTATTAGGTGTGGGTCTATTAGGGTGTGGGGGTCTATTAGGTGTGTGGTCTATTAGGTGTGGGGGTCTATTAGGTGTGGGGTCTATTAGGTGTGTGGTCTATTAGGTGTGGTGGGGTCTATTAGGTGTGGGGTCTATTAGGTGTGGGGTCTATTAGGTGTGGGGTCTATTAGGTGTGGGGTCTATTAGGTGTGGGGTCTATTAGGTGTGGAGTCTATTAGGTGTGGGGTCTATTAGGTGTGGGGTCTATTAGGTGTGGGGTCTATTTGAACTGTAGCCCATTCAACTTTCAGCAAACATATCTGAAACACTCATCACTAAAGTCACCATTACATAAGAACATTACAGTATCACACTCCTTCACACCTTTACAAAAACAAATGTGATTCAGATATCAAATATGTTCATGTTTTTAAAATATCCGTAGAACAATTACTCCATGACATGACATATGGTTAATCAGGTGAAAGGAAACACAGACGTAAAGACAGGTGAAAATCGTAAACATTTCTTTGAATCTCCAGACGGAAATCTGCACTTCAGGCTCTTCCCTCCTCCCCCACACCCCACCCCCACACACACACACGCACTTTAGTTCCACAGTACAATTATATTTTATTATCTGACCTACCCAACCTAACATGACCTAATTTAACCTACTTTTACCAGTGAGTGTATAAGACAGATGGTCAATAGCTGTGTTGTTATTATTGTGTGGAGGAAGTGAGAAAATGGGGTCGGTGATTGGTCAAACTTTTGTGTTGGTTATAACATTAATTAATTTTTCTTTGTTTGTGTCCAATTTAACCTCATCTCCGTCCTCTGGTTTAAGTAGACGAAACATAACGTCTTTCACAATACAGTAGAAGACACTGAAATACTCTGAGCTGCAGTGTAATAAAAGAATCTTCCTAACCAGACAACATATGGAACAGTCACTACACGAACAGATAGATAGATAGATAGATAGATAGATAGATAGATAGATGGTTGGATGGATGGATGGATAGATTAAAGTTATTAAGAGAAAGTTCATTATGGGTGAGAGCAGAGCAGAGTACGTCACTCACACTGTTTTGACTTGACAACAATAATTACAATGAGTTTTATTTCTTCTTTATTTTCATTATAATTTATGTCATTACTATTATTCATTATACATTAATTAGTCACTTATGGACGATTTCATTTCAATATTCTCAAAAAAATATTAATTTAGTAGTAAATAAATACAAGCTATCTTAAGGTGCTTGTATGGAGGATTCTCAACCTAACCTAACCTAACCTAACCTAACCAAACCTAAGCTAACCTAACCAAACCTAAGCTAACCTAACCAAACCTAAGCTAACCTAACCTAGAGGATCAACAAGTCACTACCTGAGCCTGAAATAGTGTGATAATATGGATGACGACAACGACAGATGGTAAATTGCATGTGTGTGTGTGTGTGTGTGTGTGTGTGTGTGTTACAAGAAGTAGTGAAGTAATAATTTTTATATTGCAAATGTGTGATATATTTTAGCTTCTCTATCTGCAGGCAAGATGAAACAGCAGCAGCAGTGTGTGTGTCTGTCTTTCTGTCTGTCTCTTCCAGCTTCATTAGTATTTCTACTACTACCATCATTCATAATCCTCCACCTCCTCATATTTCTCTTTATTTAACCAAACTCTCTTCATTGCTGTTCTTATTTCCTCTTATTTTACTCTTTTTCTCCTCGTCGTTTACTATAACTTGTGGGCGTTATGAGTGGCGTCCTTCAGCCTGGCGGGGTTATGGTCAACACACACGACTAATACTGCACAAGATCTTCCTCTAGTGCCGGGTGTCAGTGTGGAGGATCTGTCCATTGGGTACAGCTGCCGAGGGCCCCTGTGGCGTGAGGTAGTCATCCTATGGGAACGTGAAGCGCAGGTGGACGTTCTCCTTCAAGGCAGTGGAGGAGGCCGAGTCGTCTTGGAGGGGGTTGAGAGGGAGACAGACAGAGAGAAAGAAAGAGACAGACAGATAAATAGAGAGAGAGAGGCAGATAGACAGAAAGAAACAGACAGACACAGAGACAAACAGACAGAGAGACCTATAGACAGACATAGACAGTGAGAGGAAGAGTATAACGTTCGACCTTGGTGGCTGGTTTACCGTCTGTCGTAGTAGTAGTAGTAAGGTGGTAGTTACCGTGGACCGTTACTTAGGAGAGAGAGAGAGAGAGAGGCCGACCTTGTAGTACCATCTGCCACACTTACAGCCGTATGCTTCTCTTTCCTCCCTCACGCAGTACAGTACTTTGTGTTGTGATTACTTTTCCTCCGCTCTCTCTCAAGGTCCATGGTCACCTTATGTTGTGTGTGTGTCTGTGTAATCAGGTATACACGATCATAGCACAAGTTGTGGCGTAACGACCTCTCGATGCATCTTGTGAACGTGTGTTATAATTTACATGGTCTGCCAGGACAGGGACTGGGCAGATCAAGAGGTCGCGTACACTACCTGAGCGTCACGAGCCAGCACGATTGTCTTAAAAGTGGATAAAGTTCTGGATACACAGCGCTGATACCTTCAACCTCAATAGACTTAAGTAGCATTAAGTAATATAAGTAAAGGTGTTTAATGCAGTGTCAGCAAAGCTCAGGGGCGGTGACTTTATCGTGGCCATTAACGCGCGAGTTAGCTGAGAGTGACTCCATCTTTCCACGGGCTGTTGCAAAACGTCCAGAAAATGTTGCTGATTCCCTGGGAGCAATTAGTGGGCTAGCAACAGTCTGTTCCCGCCTAGATCTTTTTAAGTAAAAGTGTGAGACGCTCCTTGGAAGGTCGCCGTCACCGCCTCCTTCAAACACGCCCATCACAGGATAATTGTCAGTATTACACGTGATTAATTACTCAATCCTACCTTGCTAGCAGTGTATGTATATTATTTCGACGTAATTTCATTTCCAAACTCAGAAACACTTGAGATCAACGCCTTCCAAGTTTTATCATATACACGTGTGATGACGATGTGGACAACTCATTTTTGTATTTATTTTTTGAACGGGAGACTAACGTATAAACCGATTATGAAAACCATTCAATTAACATTAAGTTTTTGTGTTGATTAAATGAACATCCTGCGAGGAACTTAACGGCTGGGAGCACTGTAGGTTCAGGATGTTAACAGTTTCGTCGTCACGTTACGTCAGACCTCAACAAACTGGAGCGGTGAGGGTGTGTCATAACTGAAGGAACAGTAGAATGATAAAGCCACACCAACAAACGATTAATTGTCTGTGAGGTTAATTGTCTGTGAGATTAATTGTCTGGAATATTAATTGTCTGTGAGGTTAATTGTCTGAGAGTAACTGTCCATGACGATAATGGTAGTAGTATAGACGATAAATCATCAATCCATCAATTGTAACCACGGAGAGGCATCAATGAGTCACTTCTTGCAACACCTGGTTATAATACCTGTTAATCCATCAATTCTGACCAAAGAAAAATATCAATTACGAGGCCAGGGGATGATTTATGTCCATTCATCAGCTTTGACCATGAATTTGCCCTCGAGACGCTTGGGTTGTGGTTTGGTAAGTCGATAATTACAAGTGATTATATAGAATAATTTGTGCGTGTATAATTAGGTTTGTTATACTGTATTCTTAGGCCACAATCGTAAATTTATTATTATTGTCAGGCGGTGTGGCAAGACACCGCAAATATGTTGAAATTTTAGTCTAACCTAACTAGAACTACCCCTGAATCGTTTAATTAGGATAGTTTAAATTATAATAGCTCTTCTTAGCATGGGTTAGGTTAGGTTAGGTTATATTAGATTAGTTTGGTCAGGTTTGGTTATAGTGATGTAGTCTGTTTTGATATCCGTGGTACTTTTAACAACATTGCACTACCTCTGTTGTGAAGCATAGGAAATTGTGGTCGAGAACTCCCAGTAAAATTCATAATCAGTGAGCTAATCCCGTAAAAAGAAACAACCCCCCCCCTCCCCCCCCCAAAAAAAATACAAAACACACATACACAATACACATAACAACATACATATACACATACACAGCACAATATACACATACCGTACACAACACACACACCACATGACCCCTCGGCCGACCACTACAACACGCCAGCAAGTACAGTAATATACCTTGTTCAGTAGCAGCATGACGACACTTAGGAGAAGAAGAGAACTAAATATCTCTCGCCATTGGTCATACCTTTATACTCTCACCCAAAATACAACGACGCATGCGCAGAAGAGAAGGAGTTCACAACGACGCAGGCGCAGGAGGAAAAGTTCACGCCGGAGGAGGAAACGTGTTCATGGGTGCGCCGCATTTGATGTAACTCGGGGAGCTTTTGGATACACAACAGCTACTTTTTATACGTTTGGCCTTTTTGAGCAACACGACATTCACATGATACCGTAGATAATGAGGACTAAAAACACATAGGAACATTATATATCTTTACACATATATAAACACACTCACACACATACACACACACACACACACACACACATGGATACACAACATGCCCTGAGGGAGGTTAGGTTAGGTTATGGATTGATTACAGGTAAGTTAAGTTAGGTTAGGTTATGTTACGGTTTGATTACAGGTAGTTTAGGTCAGGTTAAGTCACGGTTTGATTACAGGTAAGTTATGTTAGGTTAGGTTATGTTACGGTTTGATTACAGGTAGGTACGGTTTGATTACAGGTAAGTTAAGTTAGGTTAGGTTATGTTACGGTTTGATTACAGGTAGTTTAGGTCAGGTTAAGTCACGGTTTGATTACAGGTAAGTTAAGTTAGGTTAGGTTAAGTGAGGCGATTGCTATGGTTCTGGGGTCATTGCATACGTCATAAGAAGTTCAAATGATCAAACTAAATTTCATTGTATCTCACTAGTTTAAATAATTGGGGTTCATAAACCTTCCCAGAGTCTTACCTTCACAAAGCCTCGACACTCTCCGGCCATATGTTCACTTGAGCCTCACGGGGACTCATTCCTGCAGGATACATTTCCTCGGTGAGACTATCATGTGTGCTTGTTGACTTAATTACTTTGTATAACTTGTAACCTAACCTAACCTAACCTAACCTAGCCTAACCTAACCTAACCTAGCCTAACCTAACCTAACCTAACCTAACCTAACCTAACCTAACCTAACCTAACCTAACCTAACCTAACCTAGCCTAGCCTAACCTAACCTAACCTAGCCTAGCCTAACCTAACCTAGCCTAACCTAACCTAACCTAACCTAACCTAACCTAACCTAACCTAACCTAACCTAACCTAACCTAACCGAATCTTAACTCTTTTCATTAATCACAGACACGTACAGTATAAGTCATTTCAGATCCAATTTCCATGTGAACTTTTGATACAGTCACGCGTTTGTTTACACTAGTGACGCAATAACTCCACAAATCACTTAGTGTCCAAACTCTTTATTAACTCTTATGACGTCAAGAGTTATCATAGGGTGTGGGATCCTCCTTCTCACTTTCCTCTTCCTGGTGATGACTTTCCACTTAGGTTTCGATCCCGTCTTTTTCTCTCCATTCCCAAACTCTCCAATCATAAACTGGATGAGTCAACACCAGCCAGAAATGATACCAGAGGGGCGAAGAGGAGGAGGGAGTGGAGGAGAAGGGAGAGGGAATAAAGGAGATGATGGAGTAGATAGAGGGAAGGAAGATATAGGAGGAGTATATTAGCGGAGAGGAAGCGGAGTTAATAGCAGGGAGTAGGGAGGGTTGGAGGGGGGTGGGGGAGGGCAGGGGAGTACTCGCAAGGGGAAGAGAAATAAAGATTATAGTTCTCCTTGACTTTGTTCACTCTGTTAAGTTCATTATAAGCTGTCTTGTATGGGACTGACCAGCTACGGTAGACTCAGTGTGTGTGTGTGTGGTAGCAGTTCACAGGGAGGGGTGAGGTGCAGTGTGAGGGAGGGGTGAGGTGCAGTGTGAGGGAGGGGTGAGGTGCAGTGTGAGGGAGGGGTGAGGTGCAGTGTGAGGGAGGGGTGAGGTGCAGTGTGAGGGAGGGGTGAGGTAACTGCTCCTCAACACATCATTGAGGGAATTAGATGTTTGGGTTATGAGAATGTTGAGAAATATCATTACGGAGTGAGAGGGAGCGTGTGTACTTGTTGTAGCTACACTGTGTATGAGGCAGCTCTGTGAAAACCAGTCTTAGCTTACTGAACGACTGACTGGTTGATTGACTGAATGAATGAGTGATCGACTTGCTGAATACCTGAACATACACAGACAGACTCTATACTGTTCATTTTTCTTAGAGGGAACGAAATAGAGCTTGAGAAAATGTAAATGAGTGAGACGCATTTTATGATTCAGTCATTAAAGGATGTTTTGGCAGTCGTCAGCTCTTCTCTGGGGCTGAGTACATATACCATTCGCCCTCTGACTAACACTTCCTCAGCCGCCCGCTGAATGAGGCGCCCTCAGTTCACCCAGCTGCTGATTGGGTACCTAGCTCTACTGCTGGGGATGTAACAGACTGCAGAGTGTAGTGCCAACCACACTTTCTCCCTTAAGGGGTTATCATATTGGACAAATTTCCGCATTCCTTGGTCAAATTTTCCGCCTGAAAACTGAGATCTGAGGAAATTTGAAAGCACTGGGAGTTTTGGGCAAGTTTTGACTACATTTCGAGTCCAACTGGGGTTTTATAATGCTTATAATTGAAAGGCAATTATTTCATTCAAACATATTATTAGGAAACAATTTTAAGTGATTTAAATGCATATAAAATATCATTAGAATATATTGTACTGTATACATACAAATGAAAATTACAGATAATATTTAATTTTAATTTTGTTTACATTCACTGAGCCCGGCCAGCATGGAGTCACAAGCCTCACTAATTATTTGGACAAGGAACTCTGAAACTTCTCTTGTTGATAAAGTGAAGAATTGCAAAATTTTGTGGGATTTCAGACATCTTTTGTATCTCAAGAAAAGCTTCAAACGACAACACTTTTGGACGACTCGTCATCATTATTAATGTTTTGTTCCGAGAGAGCGACGATACACGAAAGGTGTTACAACTGAGCGCGTGATTAGAAAGTCAGTTTTTTGACCGAGAACGGCGGAAATTTTGTCCAGTGTGATACCCATTTTATGTACCGAAGATTTAGTCTCCAGTTTGTTGTAACCACACTGATCCTAAAGTTCGTCTGGCCTATGAGACCCACTCTCACTTTTCCGGCTTTCTCTCGACCCATCAGTCAGCAAAGGAACCCTATGTGGAAGGTGTTATTTTAGTCAGTTGTGTGGTGGAAAGGCGTAAATTATCGTGCCGTCCACACCCTCTCCCCGAGCTACGTGACAGGGAACCATTCAATCATTAAACAACATCTTCAGTGGTAAAAGTTTCCCACGGATTAATAATAAATTTTGAGAGTAGCATCTACCATAAGCAGTAGTTCCAGGTCGCTTTCTCCCTTGGTTTGTTTCGGGAGGGATGGTCTAAGGTTTGGTGATATTACTCTAGCGTTGAATGACGTGGTTATGTTGCTGTATTATATGGAAATGATTGCGTTAAATACTGGATACATTTCTACTCCTAACTAAGTCTGCTCCAATTCTATATTACTGTCACTATATAGAATTTACCGGACATGTACTGTACATCTAAATCTGTACTTGTAACTATTTTCCTAAATAATCTTTCTAAATTAAGTTTCTCATAATTCACCTTTGTACCTGATGCTTTAAAGGTTTACAGATTATATCAATTATACCAGAATATTTCAGGCTACAAATGTTACATTATTCATACTATTTAATTGTTTTGTTTGATCATGAAAGCATGGTAGTTTACACCTCAAATATATTGTTATATATGATGGTGGTTTCAAAGATGTGGATTAAACTATGTGTTCCAGTACTGATCGTCTCCTGGAGAGCATCTTCCGGCTGCCATGCTCATTCAATAAACCGTTAATTATTATTATTATTATTTATGATTAAGTTATTCTACATGGCCCATAGAAAACAATGGCCACCAAAATAGGGGTACACAGGCCATTATTGTCATGCCATCATGTATTGTGACAGAGCTAAGGTAGAAATTAGGTTTTTTTTCTATAATGGCAGCAACAAAGTGGCAGCCATCGTCGATAGGGGACATTTTCGAAATGTCTCCACATCCCCAAATCATCAGAACATAATGTATAAGCGTGCCAAGTTACATGCTTTTATGACATAATGTACAATTCATCGACATTTTTGTACATATCGTCTGGACTAAGGGACTGAGGCTGGAATTTTCACCGTCTAGGTTGAAAGGATATTGATGCCAATACTGTATATAACGAGGCTGTGGGCAGGAAGTAAACAAACTATAGAAAAAAAAACGCAGTTGAACTTTAGAGGAAAGTTTGAGGTATAATTAACGTCTTAATTCACCGCTTGTCTTGATCACTTTGTTCTTCGGTACAGACCATCAGCCTCGGTAAAGGTGGTCACTACTGATTTTTGTAGCAGCTGGTTTGTTGAAGGTTGTTCAGAACGACTACCTGAGGTAACTATTTTATCAGATGGGTAAACAAGCATACATCGTTCAAGTGGGATGTAATCCAGAAAATTGTTTGATATAATTTATGGAGTAGGAGTTGTTAACCCTTGGAATTACTTGCCACACTCCCAAGTGTGAGCTGCCTAGCCTTGACTACTGTGTTCTGTACATGCCCAGTAATTGTCCACGACGTGTAACAGACTCAACAGAGACTTATCGACTGCCCGACTAGTGTGATGATATATTTCACATCACTTGATACAGAAACAGCACTATGTGGACTAACGTGTGGTGACAGGGGTAACTGCTTCATTGCTTCATTTTAAATATTATACTTTACTCTGTATCAACATGAAACAGAAAAAAACACACATTTAATACTAGAATTATGATACATAATCTTATAATTTGGAATTTAAATACTCTCATAATATATTGTAAGAACTACGTTTTAACTAGAGCACCATAGTTTTTCCATACTACTGCACATGTCTTATTATTTTATATCTAAAGCTAAAAACCTAAGTAAATAGATTTTTGGAATTAAAGTTAAAAAAAATAAAGTTCAGTATACCAGAAAAGATTATTATTTCTTCTATAGTTTTATTTTTTAAGAACTGTTTTGATTACAGACTTTAAACAATAGTCTCTCATAAGATTGTTGTGACGGGGGGTGAGAGGCGTCTGCTGGTGCTCCTGAACGATGCCATGGATATATTACTCCATACATTGTAACTACACTTAACTACACTCTGTTAACACACACATACAGTAAGTGTTATTATTATTAGTGACCTCAGTTGTCCAGGGGCTGCTGACTATGGCCGGGATGGACTTTAACATTAATTTATTTTTCATACCTCAGCCCTTTAAACCTTCCCTTATCTTATGTATATAGTCTAATAGAGCAATCTAGGGACACAAACAACCTTATTGGTGTTTTTATTGAATTAATGCCTGAAAACCTTGTGGGATATATGAGTTCCTTGTATATTTTCTCGCTTTTTATCAAATGCTGATCAGTTGAAGCAGCTTTGTTTGAGGAGCTAAAAGCCTCTAGTCTAACTGCCTACTGTAACTGGGTCTTTATAGTCACTTAAGGTGAAGTTGAGTCATTAGTAGTACTCTTGAACAGTATCACAGCTTAGCCAGGTACTTCAGATAACTTTTCTATAGAAGACATTTATATTACCAAGAAAATCCAAATGAATGACAAGGTTTCCAACAAATTTACATCCACTCAGTAATGCCATTTTCATTGTTTGCATGACTTTCATTCACAGGAACACTTCCCAGCAACCAGTCCATACACAGAAGCAAGTTACCAACTACCGCTACAGTATTAGCCCTATCTATTATCAAGTTAAGGCATAATGATCGAATTCATTTTTATTTTTTAGTTGACTTTAGTTTCTTGTTTTGTTGTGTGCTTCCAGGTTAATGGCTTAACACAAGTGGCCTCTGCTCTGCCTACTAGTTTATGATGGAGACTCAAGACAACAAAATCTTGTCATCGGCACAGGTGAGAGTTTTTTCGTCTCGGTTAAAAAGTTGCCAAAAATGTATTGTAGGAGGATGACTACGGTAGTTCTAGAAAAATATCACGGACAGTTTTATTTCTTTTAAGGCAGATAACCCTACCATGGGTAATTTTGGTTAGGTTACGATGTGTTTGATCAGTTCGTGTCACCTAAACACTAAATGATTATGTGGTTCATTGTATATGAAAATTTTACGATTCTTTGCTTTTGACTCTGTCGATTTATATACATGAATCAAGTCAGATAATAGGACCGAGTAAATTAAAATAGAATTAATGCTATACTGTAGATGTTAACCACCTCCTTACTTACTATTGACAGCATTTTCTATTAATATTTTGTATTTTGGAAACTTTTTTGTAGAAATGCAAGTTGATACTGTATAAGCAAGGAGAACACTTACGAGGAATGAGATACAGTAATTGATAAAGTTCAGAAAACTGGAAACTTCACAAGCTTGGAGTACTCTCGACTTAAATGAGTTATAGGTTTCTGCATACAGTACAGTTTAAAACCATAAAGTCACTTTATTCTAATTATCTTTCAGGAATGTGAGAGTGCAGGTTCAACTTGTGATTCGGGAGGTGAGGGAGGTTCAGCAGAGTGCCTATTGCAGGAGACTTCTGTTATACCAACTGTATTGACACCAGGTATTACTCCAAATGCTACCCCAGCTATGACGCCCTCACAGTCTCAGCACACAGCTTCCACAACTGATTTAGATAAAAATACTCCCAGCATTGATAACCTTTTACAGCAAGGTAAATTATGCACATCTGTTGCTTGTTATACTGTAGATGTTACTAATGACTACTTAAGGGAAATGTTGGCTGGATATATATACTGTATGAAATATATATCCTTCCTTTCATTTGACACCCTTTGGTAGGCATTCCAGAACAGTGGCCATAACCCAATCTAAATTTGTTTTTCTCCCCTCTCCTTACTCCTCAAGCTTTCACGAGACCTTTCCACTCTTGTGTCTCATATTTTATCCCTATACGTGCAGTTGTTGTTTGCTTTCTTATCACAATAATGTTTTTGTTCTTCTTCATTTGCACTTTCATTATTCCTGTACGGTACCATTCATGCTTTTCACATTTCCAGACCTCCTTGGGTTGTTTATCCCAACCTACTTTTAGATGTACACTTCACATCTCTGGTTCTCTCAGCCATTTCACATCTATACACATCACTGTTCCTTAAACTCTCCCATTTACCAGTACAGTACCTCGCAGAGATACATTTGATAGTATGACTTTTACTCCACTTTATTCCATCTATGTGTCAAGGTTGGAAGTGTCTGCCGTTTCTCTTTCATTTACATTCAGGGTTACATCTTACTATTTCCTTATCTTGAATAAGGTTTTTTCCAGCATTTGCCAGAAATGACTGGAGAAATGATGAACTGGCAGAGTGACTCTCAGGATTCTGATTATTTACTACATTACTAGTAAATGTAGGCTTAAATCAAGAATGAAAAAAGGAGTGAATGGCAAACATAGGGTCCCTGACTCACCCCGGTGTTTTGATGATAAAGGAGTGCAGCTGAGGTTGTGTGTTGGCCATTGTAGGGCCTTAACACCAACTGATGATTAAGACATGATGACCCTGTATGTGTGAGATAATGAAAGTGTTGTTGTAGGTAGAATTATTTCAGCTCCAGGTTTTGTTGTAGGTTAATTAGTTTTTGTGTGATGTTAATAGTAAGGAGTAAATAATCACAGAACCTGAAGAAGCTGCCAAGGTGTGGCTTGATGCTCGGGTCAGGTACCCTTGTAGCTCAGCCTTTTGCCTTCTGATCTCCAAGTTAAAGCAAATGTGGTATCTTTAAGGGAAATTGGATTTGGAATATTAGGAAAGATGTGAATAATATCTGGCTACAAAAACCTGCCAGCAATTTTGAAACAGAGAAGGGGTCTGGTGCCTACCCTGGAGCCCAGAAGCTGTAGAAGGACTCAAAAGATCATCTTGTAATAATTATTTTATTTACAAAATGAAAGGAAATAAAAAAAAACAGAGAATTTAATTGTTAACAGCTGAACAATAGCCAGCTATTGACATGCAGTTTGATAGTAATTTTTTACTAATTTCTAATAACAATAGTATTTACCTTAAAAATGAATAAATGCTCCGCTCCTATTATAGTAATTGTGCCAAAGACATGACTTCCCATCATTCACTCATATTCACCAGCTGTTACATTGTACTGTATTTTCAAATCCTATTCTATGTGCTAACTATGAAATATATTAGGCCCTTGATAGTGATCTTAAGTTATTCACTGTGATTCCCCAAAAAGGTGATAAATCAAACCCGTCAAATTATTACCCCGTTTCCCTTCACAAGGATGGTTATAGAGATTCTTAAAACATTTATCAACAGATATACAGTATTTCAAAACACCTTGAAAATAACTCTGTGATCATCATTACCATACTGCTGGTCTTCTGTCATTTATCAATAACCAATAGACTGTAAATAGCAAAATTCATGCTGTAGCACTCTGATATTTACAAAGCATATGACAGAGTTTGTCAATGGTTCTTTCCAATTGGTGATTGCTTGAACCTGTGGATGATCTTTTCTTCATCTATCACTTTATCACTTAGAGATTTTCCAGGATTTCATTTAATACCAATTTTATTTTTAATAGCTACTGTATATATTGATAATAATCTTTCAGTGTTAAACAACTCATTCACTCTCATACAAATGTTTCATCCCTCCCAATGATCCTTCACTTTGACTGCCCTAGTCTCACAAGATTTGTTCTTTGCCAGGCAGCAGACATCCTCATTGCCACAGGAAGACATCACTCACATAAGTAAATAGGATGTATCCAGTGTTGTTTTGTTCAGTGTTACTAATACTGTACATGTTGTTTAGTAACATACATGTTATTGCACATTGTTTTATTAATTTTGACTGCCTCACCATCACAATATCACACACCATTGAGATCTTAGCTAACACCTTACTTCTTGTCTGATCTTCATTTTCTTCATCAGATTTCTAGCTGTAACTGTTTCAGTGAATAGAGCCTGGCCTTATTTTATTGATGATTAGTTGGGGATCATTTATGTAAGATGTTTGTTTCCAGATGGAATACAGCAGTCATCTTGGCCTGGATGTTGAGTTGTGGCACTTCACATCCTCATTTGAAGCAGAAAAACCTCAAAACTGTCAATATTAATGACTTTACTAGAAAACTTCCCACATTGTACCTTCAAGGGATAGTTAATTGTTTTCTCAGCTCTAAAAATAATTTCACAGGCACTCTTCTGAAAAGGTATTAGTGCCATCACCATGCACCCACCAGTATGCTGTATCCCCACTGTCCCAAATAGGCAGTTATGCCTATAGGATGCACTTCTCTTTTTTTTATGTAAAAACAATACACCCATGTTGTCAAGGAATTATTTTTCTTGCATTTTTTTTTCTTTTCAAGAGAGCACTGGCAGCTCTAGCAGCATTGAGGCCATTGGTGGAAGTGTCAAAGCAAGACTTTTGCCAGGTGAAACAAACTCCAGAGCAAGCATGAACAATTTGTTGGAGACTAGCAGCACTGCCTCTGGTAAATTATTTGTTTCTTAATCAGTCTTCTCATTATATACTGAGATGGCAGCAGCTAAATCACATTCTGTTTACCAGTTATTTAGAAAATTGTTTTTAGATTTATTGTGTTTGTGTTTTTTCACCTAAAGTATTGTACAGTATACACATTGTTAATGTCCATCTGATAAGAGAATGGCAATATCTTTGTCTCATAACCTAATATTTGTGTCCCTGTACTCCTGCTGGAAGTGGACCCAGGGGTCTTATGTGACTTCCAGTATTTTTTTCTTGCTTCACAGTTTAAAATTCATTGAGACAACAGCCAATGATATAATGTGATTGCTTGGTAAATCATAATTTATCAAAAAAGATATGATTTGAAAATTGACTGTGAAATTGAAGAAAATTTTAGTGAATGCATAGCAGTTCTTTGAACTGTAGACTAGACTAGACTAGTGATAATGTTAGTAAGAGTGTTTGTGTCTCATTGTTATCTAGATGCTTGTGAGTTTGTATGTTGGTTTGTTTAAAGAAAAATAATTCCTCTGCTTTAAATTTAATTAAGGTAAAATAGGGTGGAATAGTTCTTTCATGTAATATTTTAGATGGGATTACATTTAAGAATTGTGGGATCTTACAGTATATGACCTGTCTGGGGTGACCACAACACATAATAGACTGATAATCATTTGTGACATGAAATTTTTTTTTTAATTGAAGTCCTTGTTCACAGTTATCACATGATAACTCAGGGTCAGTTTTGGGACTGCTGTATGGTATCTACCAAACATGCCATGAATAGGTCACATTTGTGCTAAGGAAGAATAGATTCAGCTTGTGTAGTCCACTTTATTAAATGGTTTTTGTGAATGACTTAATATTTCAAGAGATTGCTATTTCTTCACAACAAGAGCCACTTTCTCTTCTATCTGTAGCTGGGTCATACAGTTCATAAGAAAGCTTTCTTATAAAATGAATCAGTGTTAAAACTGTCATGTTCTAACAGCATTCACTTGCCTTCTCAGTGAGAAAATGAGGCCGCCAGGAGGCTAACCTCACTTTGTCATTTGCTTATGTGATTGGCTGGTCTTTTGCTCTTTCCTTTAGCTTCTTTTCATCTCAATTTTCTACTTTACAAGAGATACAAGACCCAGATTGTAAGCTGAGCCTTATATTACAGTTAAGTAAGCTCCGTAAGACAGGTTTTACTGCAGCTACACAATCTTTTGTGTTTACAGTAAAAAGATGAGGCTGCTCAAACAGCTGTTTGATATTCATAATCTTGTAAGTTGCCAGTATGTGTCTATTTTCAGCAGTGCTCTTAATGGATCCCAGTAGACTGTCAGTAGGTGGGATTGATATTGTGTACTATACTGTATGTTGTGTATGGGAGTCATCTCAAAATACATACTCATCCCATTTTTATGACAGTTCTGTGTCTGATGGGAATTCTGTCCCATTTTTGTTTTGGGGTGGGCTGTTTGGGTCTTCCTTCTCATCTGTGAGTCCTATGCTTGCTGTCATATTACACCTAATTCTTTCTCATATCCATTTCAACTGCATCTCTCCACCTTATTCTTGATCTTTCTCAACACCTGGCATCTTTTATTACTCTCTACTCTGCACTTTTTTGTGCCAATCATTTCAGTTTTGACTTTCTTACCCATTCCATAATCGTTCTTACCCCCAGTAGGTTTATAAAGTAATTTACTGAACTTATATAGGTAAAATTGTTTGGAGATATGATGAACTGGCAGAGTGACTCTCAGGATTCTGATTATTTACTACATTACTAGTAAATGTAGGCTTAAATCAAGAATAAAAAAAGGAGTGAATGGCAAACATAGGGTCCCTGACTCACCCCGGTGTTTTGATGATAAAGGAGTGCAGCTGAGGTTGTGTGTTGGCCATTGTAGGGCCTTAACACCAACTGATGATTAAGACATGATGACCCTGTATGTGTGAGATAATGAAAGTGTTGTTGTAGGTAGAATTATTTCAGCTCCAGGTTTTGTTGTAGGTTAATTGGTTTTTGTGTGATGTTAATAGTAAGGAGTAAATAATCACAGAACCTGAAGAGGCTGCCAAGGTGTGGCTTGATGCTCGGGTCAGGTACCCTTGTAGCTCAGCCTTTTGCCTTCTGATCTCCAAGTTAAAGCAAATGTGGTAAATCTTTAAGGGAAACTTTTTTAATGAGTTAGTCCCTTTTATATGTCTATAGTGAGGGGTGAAAGAACTAAATGTCTGGATGAAGGACTAACCAGTATATCAAGTTCAGTAAATATGATTCTAAAATGAGCAGCATTAGGATGACTTGAATTATACTTACAAATAAATGGCTGTACAGTTTCTCAAAATACAGCTCCTCCCGACTTACGATGGGGTTAGGGACCCAAATCCAGGTCGTAAATCGAAATGGTCGTAAGTCGAAAATGCTTAAATGATACATAGAAAATCTAAAATGGGTGTCTCTTTTTCTTCTCAGCACCACAAAACTCTCACTTTTAAGCTTGCCAGCCATTTTAAAGTGAATTACAAACAAAAATTTTTGTCAGTACACAGCGCAATCACTGACGTTGGGACTTGAAAATATGTAATTTGACAAAATTTTGGTACGACTGAGGCGGTCGTATGTCCGGGTGGTCGTATGTCCGGGTGGTTGTAAGTCGGGGAGGAGCTGTAGTATCTGTTAGGGTGGTTCCTATGACTTCCGAAATACTACAGGCAACTCATCATGTCCTGGGAGGGTTGGCATGAGTGGCACCGTGGCATATACTGATCCTACTACTGTACATTTGATAACCGAACTTCTTGACAAATGAGAAGCAATATTAACAGTGGACACCGTATACTTGACCTCTAAATGCTTCTGTAAGATATGTAATTAATGATATATATAAAACAAGTATGAATGTAAGTGGTATGGTGTTTATTGGGTTCAGGAGAGACTAACTACTGTACCTTCTCTATCTTACAGACAGTATTCACCGTAACAGTGCCATATTTGTAGACGATGCTTCCATGAGTGACTCTGTAGACCGACAGAGGATTAACCAAGGAGATGACGATATTGACAGGATATCAGTTGCTGGAGAAGGTATTTAGCTCTTGTATTCTTTGTTATTTATTTTTTATACACTTCATGTTGTGTATCAATACTTGCATTCACCACAAGGTCTCAGTTGCCTACACCATCCTCAATACTTGCCAGTCTTTAAATGTAAACTGATTTTACAACCATTATTTTTCTTGCTCTGTGGGATAACTGGTCATAAATCTTAATTAGGCTGGACTTTCAAAATCAACCCTTAGTTGGTACTATTATATACTGTACTTACACAAATTTATTATTGGTTGAACTGATGCAAGAGAGGGAGGGAAGGATTCTTTGTTTAGATGTTAGTCTTTAATGCAGCTTATTTGTATAGACAGTTAAACTAGCTGGTGAAGCAAAAAATTAATCTAGATTATATAGGCTGTGTCACATGAACTTATTATTGCAGGGAGCATTAAGGCAGTTGGTGACATTGATGAGTCCGGAGATGAGCAGTCAGCCTTGAAACCTGATGGGAGTGAGGAAACAGGGCCCGATGGTGGGGGTACAAATAGTGATGGTGGGGGGAGTGGGGGCCAGGTGGTGTTCAGTGAGGAGCTGCCAGAAGGTTTGGACTCGTATGTCACCCTCACTGGCACCATCAAGCGCGGCAAGAAGAAAGGACACAGTATTGATGTTAAGGTTTGTTGTTTGTAGTTATGTTTCTATCTTTTTTATATCTTTGTCTTGCAGTTTTATGAGGTATGGATGAAGAGTTACAGAAATTTCGAGAAAAGGGGAGGTAAAATAAGAGAGGAAATTATACTTTAGTGTTATTGTTTTTACTCTTTGTTAGTTGTACTTAAAAAATTGCCTTTCCATTGTAGACTGCCTGGTATCGTAAAATCAGTGATAGCAAAATTTATCAGTACTGTACAGTATTTTTAGTAATGGTTCATTTTATATTTTTTATTGTAATGAAAGAATTTAAGGACTACCTTCTCTTGTAGGCCATCAAACATGGTAGGAGGAAATTTATCTGTGTTATGTTTTGGAGGGGGATTTTTTCATTGTGTGTGAGTGTGTGTGTGCACATGCATGTGTGTGTGTGTGTGGTGTTTGTGTATGTGAAATTAGTTACAAACACATACTATGTGTGGGTATATATACTGTACGTACATCTTTGGCATATACTGTACATTATAGTAGTCCAAGACCTCAATACAGTATTGTATAATGTTGCACTTCAGCAACTAAGGTCTGTAAGTGATAACAAGATTATTAAAACACCATTACATCAACAATAAGAAATATGAAGTTTAGAACTCTCTGGGTTAAAATCAAACTAAATCTGGTTTTCAACAACTATTTTCACCTAGATGATTGTTTCATACTATAAAGTGTTTTATGTAAGTAACCACAGAATTTGTTTTATGAATAAAAAGAAAATTTTATATTGTATATAAAATATGGAATAAATGAAATTATCTTGTTCCAAACAGGTGAATCTGTCCCGAGAAGAACTGGATGACCTGGAAGCATCGATCACACAAACATTAGGGCCTGATAAACCCAAGCCCAGGTGCTCGTCCCGTTACGGGCCACACATCACGCTTCTCTCCCTCCTCTGCTTCCCATTTGTCTTCCTGGTGTCGGGAGCTTATTCGTTCTACCTAGGGACCCTTACTTGGTATAGGTATAGTATCCCAACATTGTTATTTTTGTGTTACTATTCAATATATTGTTCTCCTTTGTCACGGTTGAGAGACATAGGAAATTATGCTTCCATCCAAGTGCATGTCTGGGGATTGTGAGCATGATAACTAAGATAATTAAAAAGGGATTTTAACCAAACTTGGTACTAGTAAGTGGATGTACTGCAACATGATCTTATATGGGTTCAGTAATCAGAGTTTTCAAGCGTGTACTAATGGCAGGTGGCTCTTTTAATACAGTACAGTCTGCTGACCAGGGAACTGTAATATACCTTCTATTCCCTGGGTGATATATAGTAAAAAAATAAATAAATACAAATCATTACCATCAAATACCAGGCAACACCTTTGTCAGCACTGTCTGTGTCACCTGTAACCTTGGAATTATATAGACTATGGTATTTCTTGAGCCAGCCTTCACTTGCCAGGAAAGACTCAACAGTTGTATGGTTCCCCTTTTTCTTGCTGTTGGTGATCATAGAACTTTAATGCCCTCCCATGGATGATGCTAGTACTGTGTTGATCACCATTAGTTGCTCATTCTGGTCTTCCTTACAGATTATTAATATTTCTATCTTTTTTAACATTGGATTTCTCACTTTTTTTATTTCAAATTTTTGTGTTAAAAGATCAAAAGTGTGTGGATGAATTTGTGTACAGTACTCAAATTGTATAAACATTGGGACAGGTATAAATTTAAACAATTGCTGGGTATAGATTCTTTTCTTTATTTTTATCAGATTATTTATCAAAACGATTTATTAGGTCTTTTATAATGATTGAATTGTTGACTCCACAGCATCTTGACAAGGGTGACAGAGGCTCGCTGCCTCCCCAGGATAACATTACCACCATTGCTCATTCTGCTCTACCCATTCCTTATCATCATCTTCACCGTTGGTCTAGGAATATATGGAGCTTTTGTTCAGGTAAGTTACTCTGCTTATATGCATAGGATTAAGTTGGTTATCCTGCTTGTATTATGGACAGTTTTTCTAGCCTCTCAGAATATTATCTATAATGTGCCTGATTTTACTGTAGTGATATTAAAATGTACAGTACTTTATTTATGTTATTTTATACTGAAATATTATTTTGCCCTTACCTTTACCCTTGAATTGAGTGGTCATTTGAGAAATATTCTTTATTTGTTGTAGTATTGATGGTCATTTTGAGTGTATCATCTTTATACTGTATAAATATTATTGTCTTAGGAATTTTGCATGATTGTTTGAAGGTTAATTATTGCGTATATGCAATTACAAGTTTAACCTGTGATATTGTCAATCAGTTTACTAGATGGCACCTATATAGCCATTCAATTAATCTGTTAGTGGTAATGATAACCTGAGTCAACTGCGCTAACAGAAGTTGAACAATACACTGATTCAAACTGTACAGGAAGTTGATACTTTATTAGGTCAGTAGGAAAAAGGTTAGTGAATCTCATGAGAAACTTCACACCTCTTCAGTCATAGTTTATGAGTAAAACATTCATAGATTTATTGATCTCAAAGAGAAGAATTTATATAGTGTCTCCATGCACACTATGAACTACTTTTTGTAAAGAGTGAACGAAAATGGATAAAACTGTCTTGTGCTTGTAGTAGTACTGTACTGATAATACCCATTGCTCAAAGTCTTTCAACTTTTTGTGGACTGTTGAAAAAGCTGATTCTTTTTATCTTATTATTACAGATATCACTTTCTTTTGACTCATGGTGGGCTGAGGTGAGTGACCCAGAGAAGGGATTTTATGGGTGGCTGTGCTCTCTGCTTCACGTGGAGGAGTGTGCTCCATATGAGACTGTTGTCTTAATGACTGAACCTCTCGGTAGCAAGGTTCAGGACTGCACAGTTTAAGGCATGTACCATTAATCTTTAAGTTAAAAGTCCTACCTTACCTAACATGTAACATAATTTTAGGTAAGTTATATTTGGTAAGGACTCTGTCGTAAGAACTCTGTAAAAATTTTCTCGATATCAATAAGTTTCAAGTTTTTTTGGGGTAGAATAAAACAGAACTACTGAAATTGAAGACATTTGAATGTATTGAAACAATTGATAGCAAATCAATTTTAGATTTTTTATTAGAATATCTAGTTTCATTTGGCTCACAAGCTGTGTGTATTAATCCAAAATACATACAAATAGTTTTTTTAATGGATTTTTATAATGTGTTAGTTGTCGTCACTTGGATCTCACATAATAGTGAAGCTCTTGATTTGACTGAATGAAGAACTGTTTCAAGTCTTATCTTGTTTCAGGCATCATTTAAAAAGATGTGTACCTGTACTTCACAATCACCTGAGGCAACTAATGAATTTAATTTCTTTTCCTATTTCTGCTACCGATCCATGTTTAATTCCTAGTTTATTATTGTGAGGGAGCCAGAAAGGCATACCATAACCTTATTAGAAATAACTATTTTTGGTAGCAGACACAAAGAAAATAGACCTCTCTTATCCAATTCTGACCTTACTATTGATCTTGGCACATGTGTACTGTGGTCAGATCTCATTTGTTCATGTGAAATATATTTATTTTTACAAAGACTAAACCTGTCTGGTTCTAGCAAAATATATTGAGAGCCTGACATTGGTCCATAAGCACTTCATGTTTTTTACATTTGAAATTTTATTATTCCGTTTGATGCACAAAATTAATGTTTTTTGTGGATAATTTAAGAAGGAAAGGTGTCCTATTGCTCAATCTTTAGATTATACTGATTTATAATTTGTTAGTTTTATTTGTTATGTGAAACCAGTGCATTCCTTCATGTAAGTTTTTTACGTTTACTTGACCAATATTTTCAAACTCAGAGAAATATACTTTCTGTCATTCCATGGTTATTGTGATATAATATGTAAGTGAAAATATTAGATATTTTGTTTTAAGTTGCCGAGAAGTTTTTTAAGGTCCTTGATGATTTAACTGATATTTACAATTCTCCTCAGTTGTTCCCCTAGAAGCCAGTGTTGTAGAAGATAATGTGTTAGATATTATAATCACTAATTTTCCTTGGAAATTTGTAAACCATAAAAAGATGTTTATTGATGTGGGATAAAAAGTGATGTACATGAATATATTATGTATTATACCTGTGAGGGGAGTTGTGTTTACATAGTGCAGGTAAGAACATATAAGAGGAATATTGATAGTTCATGGAAGGATGACAGTTGTATTGGTGCAAGCTTTATTTTTTAATGGCCATCTGATAATAGGTAGATGTATTGTGGTATGACAATGTCCACCATCTTCTGCCTGCTAACCTTTTCATGCATTGACTTTGGTTTGATAAATTCTTTTGAAATTTTAGAGTTTGCTAATCACTAGAAAATACAAGTCAAGTTCTAGCTTTACGGTGCCAGGGTGATACTGTACCCCAAGAATTACAAAGAATCTTCATGTCCTTTGTTTGTGGTTTCGTTGTGGACAAACTGTAGGATTATTATGTTTTTTGTGGCAGAACGAATTTATGTTCCTTTATTTTTTCAACTTTTCTCAGAATATGATTGTTTTCACATAAATATGCTTAACAAATTTACATACACCTGTACAGTACTGTATTGAAACTTACAGCTTGTGGTTTAAATTTTATTGTTGAGAGTCATATCATAGTGGACTAGGAGAGAGAAAAAGCATCATGAGTGTGTAGGGAAAAAATCTGTGCTTTGATTATGGTACTTCTCACAGATGGATGATTAATTTACAATTACTAGAGGTAATCCAGTTCAATATTTTAGGGTGCTGACTGTTCTCATTTATTAGGGTTCAGTCCAACCTGCTAAGATGTTTACAGTAACAATTATATATGCCCAAAACTTAGGTTATAACTTACAATGACTTCAGATAAGAGAAAAATGTATGATGAATTTAGTTTTTTGTAGGTAGTGTTGTACAGAATAATTTACAGTGCTTCATAGACAGTACTACTTTGTTCCTTCATATTATTAGATTTATGAACATTGGCTTTTTTGGGGGGATGATGTTACTTGGTACAGACTTATATATTATCTAATATATGCAGGAAAAAGGCTGCCATATCTCACCACATGTTATTATATGTCCCCCCCTCCCTCCCTCCCCCGCCGCACACATCTACTTATGTACGCACTCTCCCTCTTTATATACTGTATATGTAGTATATAAATTCAATACATTTATCAATAATAACTGGAGATAGAAATTATGAAATTATAATACTGTCTAAGTATTTAATCCTCATACCTTAGCCACATGTTACCCAGTCATTGCTCCACTGATGCCATGCCATTTTGTGATGTGTAACAGTAATATCACAATTTAAAAAGTGTATAATTGGATTCTGAAAATATGGTTGTGCACATTTTGATTCTTTTGGCAATTTTTATTATTTTTTAATTGTTATTAATATTGAACTTGAAACCAATGGAAGTTGCTTGGTTGAGAAGGGCAGCATTTCCATTACTCTGTACTTAAATTTAATATCTCTTATATCAGATACTGGCAAAGCATCCTGACAATATATGCTGCTCTGTTGAAGGTGTTTATAAGTACAGTACAGTACATTGTATTTCTGTTTGGTATTGGGGCATGTGGCCAAGTAACTGTTGTCATGACATTCTGTATCAGAAGAACCAGAAGACTCCCATAGTGTGAAGGTAAAGTGAAATTACATCACAGTGTTTGAGAGTCATTCATCACTGTACTGCAGATTTTACACTTATTTAAAACAATTTCAACCTTTTGGGTGATGCATTGTAAGTATCTTTTTATTTTTTGAGAAGAAAGTTCATAGTAAGAGACAGTAAAGTGTTTATAACAGTACGGTATACAGTAGTGATATTTCTTGTATGGCAAGTATTTGGCTGCTAAACCTCTGCTCCTTACAAATGAAGTGTAATACACCTTTTCCTCTATATTCTGTTCGTACATGTGTCCGTGTGTCCGTCCATTTATCTGTCCATCTCATTAGAACTCTTTTTTTTTTTAGAGATTTCATAGTGTCACATTAATACAGTATATGAATACATAGAAACTGGTCTGCTTGTTTAGTGTACTCTAGTATATTTTTTCTTTTTTCTGTATCATCATCCATACAGACGTCCAAAGTATGATGCTGCTAGGACTCTTTTTAGCTGTTTAGAATAAGTCAGTGAGGAGGAATAGAGATTGATATTTAAATTATAGGTTTTTGTTTTAGAGAATACTGCACCAAAGTTATTCCCTGGAAATGTATCAAGTGTAGGGAATTTTGTTTTTCAATTCAGAAATTCAACTCACCTGAATGATTATGAATTTCGTGAATGACCCGTGATCTATAGACAATTGCTGGGTATGGTTGTTTCTGTATGCTGAGGAAAAATGGCTTCAGTGCCTGGCATCAATTATACATATCCTTAGGGAGGCCCAACCTGGGTAAGGCTCCCATATGGCAAGAAACTCTACCCTTCACTTACTTGACTTTCACACATACAGGTATTCCTAATTGCCGTCTTGCTAAATTATAAAAAAAAAAAAAGTTTTTAAATTGTTTTGAATTAAGTTTTATGCTGCACATTATTGAGTAATGAATGTTATCAGGGTCCATGAATATTTGTGGTGTACGAGGCCCACCACCTATAGAACACCTCTACTGTAGACCCTCCATTGCCTGGGTGCTTAAGTATTGAGTTGGAATCGGTGAAGATCTTGTGTAAAGAGATATTGTGGGGGATTTGTTAGATTAGGTTGAGTTAGGTTAAGTCAGGTTAGGTTAGGGTCAGTGTATGGTAATATGTAGTGTGAACAAAGTGAGGGATGTGAGGAGCAGGGGTACTAGTGAGTCATAAGCTTGCAATACTTGATGTTGGTTGAGTGGGTAACTTATTAACACTGATTTAGTTTATTATGAACATTATCAAAAGGGGGTAACAGCATACACACACTACAGGAATGTCTTGTCTTTGTCTCCTGAGAAGGTCATGGTCTTCTTTAGTCTCATTTGAAAAATACATTCAGGGGGTGTTTAAAATTTTTTGCCCTCTTAGTCTTGATTTTTTAATATACTGTATATCCATATATATAGATCATATATAAGAACACATCTGTTATGCCAGTAAATGATTGACAGCAGTTAAAGGGAGACTCTCCATCTCTTGACTCTTAACTACAAGCACTCTGCATTAAAACCAAAAATGGCTTGAAAGAGGGAGAACAAAAATTTAGGCATACATTAATTTTTTTTCTTTTATGGGTTTACTTACTGCTTATTTAGAACAGGATCACTTGAAGATTAGACTCCCCCGTTTTTTTCACCCGATGATTGAACACCCTAATGCTAACCTAACCTCGGGTAACATTAGGGTGTTTTATCATCAGATAAAATAAGCTGTGGTGTCTAATCTTCAAGTGGTCCGTAAAATGTCCTGTTTTATGTTGTCTCGAGTATTTTTAAGTTAATTGATATTCGGTGGCCATTAGAAATTTATATCTGTACATGCTGACACACTAGAGGTCTTGGTACTGTGTATTGACCCAAGCTACCAGAGGAATATGGAGTTGCACTGTTTTAGGCATTTTGGTGTTGAAAAATGGTGCTAGATATTAAGGTCAGTGATCTTCAGGATACAGAATGGATCAGGTGTAAGTCACTCCCCTTACTGAAATAACTTAAGTCATCGGTACTTCATGATACATTATGTACATTATCTAGGCTATAATAATCAGTGCCAAAGTTTAGTCCTAATTGTTGTTGATAACTAAAATGACCAAAAGTATTTCAAATTTAATTACTTTTAAATATATGGTTAAAATATTTCTGTATGAGGTACAATACAACACAGTACGGTACAACACAGTACAGTACAGTACAATACACTACAGTACAGTACAGTACAACTCATACAGTACAACACAGTACAGTACAGGGTTTAGGGGCTGTTGTAATGGCTTTGAAACTTGACCTTTTTTGAGTCTGGAAAATCATTGACATTACTATAACTTCATTTTATATTAATTGCAGTTAGCTGCAGTGTCAAGCTTTTCTCAATGCACTGTATAGAAAATATATTATGTTAATCATATATGGCAGGTGCGTGTTGTAATGGATGGTGCATATTGGTGCATATTGTACAGTATAAGAAAACAAACAATAACCTGTAAACACCATTTTGAGTTGTTTGTGTTCATCTAAAAGCTACAGAAAAGAAAATGAAAATTTTAGTGTTGTATGTATAATAACCCTATATAATACTGGAATTAGGAGAGCTTCAGCTCTTTGATGATGCTTCCTGTGGATCCCCAAACTACTCTGGCAGTGGTTACTCAGGGTGGGTGACACATACTAAATCGTGTGTCATAAACTGCATTTGCTGTACAGCCAATTCACCGACTGCCAGTTTGAGGCAAACTAGGCAGTGCAACTGAAATATCCTTGTACAGTACCTGCCTTGAATCCACTACTGGTAAGACACCAGCCCTGGTATAGGTGATAACCATTCAACTACCATCTGCTCAAAAGTTACATCTAACTTGTGGGCTAACAAGTTGCTAGTGCTTGGCTTGTTGATATTTCAGTTGTATTAATATACTGTATGTGAACTTTGCGTATCTATTTGTAACTAGGTAATCCTGGAGTAGAATTTAACCTGGTATATCAGTCTCCCAGTCTTCTTTTTATGAAACTATTCAAGCTGCCAAGTTATGTAGTAGTAACTTTTAACTATGTACAGTATGTAATTACTCATAGTCTCATGATGTCTTGTAGGATAAACATCTGGCACCATTATTTCTTGGTTTTATCATAGCCTTTACAGGGATTCATGGTATTAGAATTTTTAGGCATTGTTAACTTGGCTGAATTTTAAGGCAATATCTGTCCACTATTTTACAGAGGTATTTAAAGTTGTACATGATTAGGGACAGAAGGCTATGATCTGTCTTTAGAATTTAATGGCTGCCATGGCACTTGTAGCCCACTGATTGATTGTGATGCTCCTCATAAAGAAAGTGTCCTCATGGCCATTGTGCTGTGCTCCTTTTCTGTTTCAACTGTCAGGCCCTTGTAATGATTTTCCAGTCCCAGTGGTGTAGATAAATAACACAGATATAACCTTAAGACGTAGAGGATGTACCGTCACTCAAAAACTATCTATACAAAATTGTGTTGAAAAAATATGACTTGACGGATGATTGAATTTTGACAACCCTACCCAAGTACAGATGGTCTTTGGAGTGATTGTACATCAACAATTGAATAATTTCTTCATAGGCATCATCTCATTTTTCTTTTTTTTATCCAAGCAATGTTTTGTATGTCATGGAAGGTTGCAGTTCAGATGGATCCTAGTCTGACCTAACCATTGGGTTTGTGTCCTTTAGGACTGGGGTCCATTAGGAGTAGGGCCCATTATGGCTAGGTTCCATTAGGGCTGAGGTCCAGTTGGAATAGCTAAGATTGGTTAGGGCTTATTGGGACTGAGGCACATTTTATCGGTCACTATGAATATGATGGATTTATAAGATGGACAGTATTAATGATCACTTACTTTAATGTGAGAGCATCACTGAGCTGAAGACGTGATGATTATATTAACATCAGTGTCAGTGTGGACATTGATAATCATACTGTACTGATTTTGAGCTCTCTGGTGTGAGTGATTATTGATCTAACTTTTGACATCATCCAACTTGATTTATCAGTGCCAGAGTCATCATATTTTATGTATAACACCAGTGGCAGATCCAGTATGTTTCAATAGTCAAAGATTGACCACACTGTCAACACAAAATCTCCTGATTGTATTTTTGTAGGAGTCTACTGTAGCTAGCAAGAAATGATAACTGTGTGTTTCATTAAAGTAGTTGATCAGGTGGAAGTAGTACTTGAAATTGCTGTTAATAAGAAGCAAATTCAGACAGTTTTTATCATATTAAGTGTCCCTCTGTTGTACACACACATTGGGAGAGAGAGCTGGATCTGCCACTGTACATTTCAAGTAACTAGGAAGCCTTATGAATTTCTAGTTGTCAGGTAGCCTCAGATTATGCCTTCTTGAGACACCCACCAAGGGGAACAAAGTAGATCTTCCAGCACAGTAATGTTAATGTTGAAATTACATTAACTAGTAAATTCCCCTTAGTAATTTTGTATGAACTTCCCAAGAGGTTTCTGCTTGTGTGTATGACTGATATGTTTAATTGCCTCAACAGGCTTTATGAATACCAACCCTGACTGACTGACTGACTGAAGGATCTTTTTGAGCAGCTGACACTGCTTATGATCGATTCTAGGCCATTATACAGTATAGTAAACATTTACTAAATATTCAGCATTTAGAAAAATAAGATGGATCAGTCATAACTCTAGTATGCTGTTGAACTTTTGTAGCACAGAGGCAGGAGGAAATATTGATATAGTTATCCCATATTGCAGTTGAGATTATTCTGTCATTATTAGACCTTGAAGACAAACTGTTTTTTGCTCCTGTGCTTTCATCAGAAATAAATCTGGTGATACTGAACACGGCAATCTAATTTTATTTATTTTTTTAATAGAAAACTGCGCACAATTCTCAGTGACTCATGAATTTAAAGGAAACAAAGAGTACATATAAAATAACTACTGTTTACCTGTACTATAGTTTAGGAAATGTATTGTAAACAAAAATATGAAACTTTCAGCAGAGAAAGTACGATTTAGGCCTTGTTTTTCTGATATACCGTAAGTGTTAAGTAAATTTCTGTAGTAATCAAGAAAATATGTATGTGAGAAGTAGTACAAATGTGAATGACTAGTCAGAAGTATTTGGTACCCTTTTAATGCATTGTTTTGTAATGGACCACTTCTGCTTAACATACTCATTTACATTATATAAATAGGTAGCTACTGTCATGTCACAAGTAATTCACTAAGGGTAATGTTCCTGCATACATGATAAGATAATGGTTGAATGCATTTTTTATAACATCAAGTTGTTTAATTAGGTTACTTTTTCACCTTTGAAGAAGTTTTACCCGTCTAGATGGCCTTAAATAACAGACAGGCTTTGCAGATCTAAGCATACTACAACAGGTAACACTGCCAATGTAAGTAACGTGTATCCCTTCAAAGAGCTTCTGGGTGATCACTGTACAGTATCATCGTATACCACATTACCCATCAACTATGTAGGGTCTTATAGGTATCAGTCTTAAAATGCTCGATCCTAACCTAACCCAACCATTAGGATTTGGGCTATTAGTACTGGGGCCTATTAGTAATGGAGCCTATTAGGACTGGGGTCTATTAGGACTGGGATCTATTAGAACTGGAGACCCATTTGAGCAGTCACCATTAATAAAGACCTACCAAGTATACTTATGTGAGTACAGTATGTGTCTGTAACAACATCAGAATCCAGTACTCTTTTTATAGAGGTTTAGACAAAGCTTGTGTAGGAATTCTCCCTCAGTTCTTGTAAAACATGTTAACTGTACAGTACAGTACAGCGAAGTATACCATTTTTTGTTTTTGTTTTATACCTGTGCCCCTATGCAGATGTGAGAGGGGCTATATAGCACTAGCTTGGACTAGTTCATCTTTTGCTTTGTAGGATATATATATATATATATATATATATATATATATATATATATATATATATATATATATATATATATATATATATATATATATATATATATATATATATATATATATATATATATATATATACTGTATATATAATTCTTGTAATCTTGTAGTGGCTACATATATGAACATTTATGTCTTATATGTATACTATACCACGTCTTTCTTTGGGTGGTGCAGTACGGTGTCAACTTTACCTTTGAATAACTTTTGTAATGAATTGTAGATTTTTATTGATCATGATTGCAGATTTTGCAAATACCTTTGATGAAAATTGATATACTGTACTGTAATATGTCTTGCAGAAGATGATAGCTTTGACTCTTTTCAGCATAAGGTAGGATATACTGTATACTGGTATTAGTTTTGTTATGCTCCCTGTGTAGCTGAAGTATATAGTAACTGTCGTGGGGGATAAGCCTTTGAGACCAGTAAGACAAGGATATACCAGTAGGTTAAGTTTAATTTCTACAAAGTGTAATGCAGTCTTCTCATTTAGTGTTAAAGTAGGAGACTAAGAGGGTCTTGGGGTCATGAACCAGCTAAGGTACAGGGGGCACCAATGTAATGATTCAAGTTTTTCAAGACTGGCAAATTTCCATTCTCGTATTAGATGGAAGTTAACAGCGTGCATATTCGTTAGTGGTAGACATAAACTCTTTAAACTTTTATAATATTTTTACAAGGTACTAGAAAAACATAGACAGGTCATTTTGAAAAGAATTTGTCATTTTAGCTGCTGGCTGCCCTGAAAATGAGAAGGCTGAAAGTGGTAATGAATCACTAATTTATTACAGTATATGTTTCCTCAGATGAACATAATTGTTTCTTAATAATAAGTCATACATAGGTGTCTCAAACTAAATTTCAAAGACACTATTCATTACATTCCATATTTTTTTTCTTCAGAATACGGTACAGTAGTTGGTTCAATTTATGTTTTATCTGTGAAATGCTTATGATTTTTATTTTATATAACTAACTACTGTAAATTTCATTAAAGAATTAATCAGTATTATTTAGGTGTATAAACTCATGATAGTGTTAATGTAACTTAATATCTCCTGTGTTTATTAATGTGATAGATGGACTTGTGTGTCCCAGTGTGTTTGTGGTCTTACTCAACTTCGCAATATTAGTTATTACATTACTTCATCCTCTCAACGTTAATTTATCACGTCCAAGTATATATATTATTTTTTATTCCCCCTCCCCCCCTTTTCCTCTTCCTTCTCCTCTTTATTCCCTTCTTTATTTTTATCTGTCATTTCTGCTTCTCCTGCTTCACCACCATCACCCCACATCCCAGAATATCACCATTACCATTATCACCACCATGATTATTTACCATCATTTACCTCTCACCACCACTCCACATCCCTCACCATCACCACTTCACATCTCTCACCATCACCACTCCACATACCTCACCATCACACTGTATATTTTGTAAAACGGAGATTTTTACACGTATCCTTCATCGATCATTACCAACATTATGCAAGAACCAGCACACTGCAAACTCTCTACACCCGGTAATTTTTTTTTGTTTTCATGGCTTTTGTTTATCCCTTTTGTAGGTAATTACAAGTGGCACAATGTACAGCTTTAAGTGTTTTATATATACTGTACTATATGTTCTGTAGAATACTCAAATAACATTGATGTAATATCTTTTGCTTTAGCCCACAATGCCTCCCCCTTTTTTTAATACTCATATAAGTTTTTCTTGTAATGTATCTACGGAAATGCCGACGTGTTTATGATGGGGTACGGTACGGTGTTTTTGTAGCTAACAGTAATCGGAACTGAAGCGTTCATTATCATTCTCTCCGAAGAACATTGGTTACAGCTTAACTTTATCGTAGACAAAAAAAAAGAATTAGTGATATGTTATGTATCCAGGTACATAATACAGTGGCTGCTGAAGACAGGGAGTTAGTTTTAAGTCAGAACTTCAGATGATATCTTTTTATTTTCAACTAGTCATAGCGGGCATACACAAGGGTCCACCTATTTGAATATCTGCCTCGTTTTGGAAACTGGTTAGGAGTGGCTGGATATTTGTGGTTTAAATTTTGGTCAGGTCTCTTGTTAAACTGAATCTAACCTAACCAAATAAACCTAATTTAACTTAATCTGTTTTCAAAATGAGGCTTAGATTCTTAATTGTTGGACTTTGGTGCATACTGCCATAGTGGAGAGTCACATAGAAGGTCAGATGCATAGAAGTGTTATTACCAAGTCATTATTAGGCACCATGGTGAACAACATCAGGCTTTAGCAACTACAAGTCTGTTAATGTAAAATGCGACAAAAATTGTAATAATAATTTTACACATTTATACATTATTCACGTGGTGCTTCTTGTATTATACTATTGTACTGTATAAGTATAGTATATTCTGGCCTGTAATTGGTAGTGTCAAGACATGGTACAGTAGCATGTAATAACTGTACATGAATATCCATAATAATGCATTGTATTGAAGATTGTCTTTATTAATTTTGGGGGGTTATGTCTCTCATCATGTTTATGGGCATAAAAACGTGTAGTAATGGTCGTTATTTCCGATTTCTTATGTTTTTGTTATATTTCTTGTATATGTCCATAGTAATGGTAATTGTTAACATATCATAACTTTTTTCTTCATTTCTATGTATTCTGTAAGCTACAAATTTTTCTTTCATTATACCTCTGAGATGTTTGTATCATCAGCTTGTGTCTTGTAGCTTCTAGGATCATCTCCTTTCTTCCAAAAGATTGAAACTGTAGATTCATATGATTATTAACACTTAAGAGCACATGTACCCTTTTATATTCTGTCTTTTTGTACTACTTTATATGATAAAGGAATATGAATGAGAATTTTATAATGCTTTCATTCTATAAATACCTCCATAAATACTGTACCGTCACTGATGGTAAGTTAGTAATAAGTTTATTCTAACACCATATATGGTGGTGGTAGGTGAGGGTCCAGATTTTATATGTGGGTGACAGATGAAAGTCCATACATACATAAACATAATTAACCATACATTTACTACAGGTATCCCTTGAATTTACATAAATCAGGAGTCTTCTAACATGAGTCTCAATGAGATACATTCCTGGCCTGTCCAACACAGACATGTATAACAGAAAGAACTATCCTACACTAATTAAATAAATAGAAAAAAAAAGCACTGATCACATTAATAATAACAAGTCTAGTCATCATCACATGACCCCCTCAAGTCTGGGGCATTCTTGTTGCTGGGGCAGAAACATCACTCTGACTCCGACACTTTTACTTTTATTTTTATCCTCTTCACCACTGATCGGCTCGTTAGCCACGTGGGTGGTTGGTCACGTACGTCTCTGTTACGCACTGTTGGCAAGTACTGGGCATGCACTGGCTCCTGAGTGTTTTTGAACCTGCCCCAGTGTTGGTCAAGTCTGGTCTTGAAACAGCTCACACTCGGTGCCGTCACAACACTCTCTGGCAGGCTGTTCCAAGAGTTCGCAACTCTCACTCCGAAAAAGGTTGCCCTCACAGTTTTCTGGACTTGCGGCTTCTTCAACCTTGAGCTGTGACCCCCTGTGGGGCGAGTGTCTGCTAGCTCCAGGTATGGACACTTGACTGAGCAATGCCTTTGCGATGTTTATACACCTCAATTAGGTCCCCCATTACCCGTCTGTAGTATAAGCTAGGCAGTTGCAGGTGCTCTAATTCCTGCTGAGGTGCCGAAGTGCAGGCACCAGTCTGGTGGCCCTCCTTTGAACATTTTCAAGCTAGTGACCTCACTCTTGAAGATCGTTGCATGAGGCTATCAGAGAGGCCGGAGACGGCAATTATCGCAGCAGTCATAAGGTTATGCAACAATGAATAAAAATACCGCTGGTTACATGAGCGAGGGCAGATATGTTCATGCTGGACCACAGGTGCATCGAGGATAATTATATAGCAGTTTAGGTTGAAATTACAAACATTTGTTTTCTTTTCAATATCTGTAACAGAAAACGTTAAAGCTTTAAGCATACTCTAAAGTAAATTGGCAACCATTTGTTTTAACAATACCAATGTATCAGATATAAGAACTAAGTCATTCTCTTGTTTTATATATTTTATTTTCTTATCTTTATTTTTACTGATATTGCCTCATCCTTTATTCTGTCTCGAGGTGCCACACAAAGCTTCTTTAGGAATAAAATGTTGAAATATAATCAATGACCAGAACAAACACTTTGACAATAAACAATCCAAACCAATTTCTCGACGATTTTACCAAGCTAATGTAAAAGTAGGGACCAGTGAAGGGAATCTGTCATCATTTGTACAACATTTCACCCTGACAGATTACTGAGGAGGCCTGGTACTGCCTCACGCCTGTCGACCCACTAAATGTATTGATTTAGTCAAACTGTTGTTAGTGATAGAATTTAGGGAGGAGGGTGGTGTTGGAGAGAGGAAAGGAGGGGCGTGGTGGTGGAGTGAGGGAGGAGACTTGGTGGTGGAGAGAGGGAGGGGACTTGGTGGTGGAGAGAGGGAGGGGCGTGGTGGTGGAGTGAGGGAGGAGACTTGGTGGTAGTCTGAGGGGGGGACACGTGGTGGTGGGAGGAAGGAGGGACTTTGGTGGTAGACTGAGGAAGGGACTTGGTGGTAGTCTGAGGGGAGGACACGTGGTGGTGGAGTGAAGGAGGGACTTGGTGGTGGACTGAGGGAGAGGACTTGGTGGTGGGTTAAAGGTAGGTGTACATATTGGTAAGAGTAAGGAGGAGATACGCACCTGCCCCAAAAAAAAAAAACAAACAAAACATTCTCGTCCTCCAAAATGTTCCAGGTTGGATGGAATACACCGTCCATGCCTTAACATTCTCACGACACTAAATCACACATTCACTGACACACTGGTTCCTTAGAGTCCTTCTACACTATGCAGAGGGTGAATTTGGCGCACAAGAACGTGATAACTATGACGATGAGGATAAAATAAAGCATTCGAATATTAAATTAAACAAATATAGTGTGGCTTGAGGCGTCATCTCCGCCACAAACTCGGTCCACCATCATTACTGTCACTTGGGAACACGCACACGATCCTCACACCAAAAAACAAAATAGGTAAATCTTAAAGGCACAAAGTACTTGAGGGAGTAATAGAGGTGTGGTGGTGGTGGGTGGGTTGTGGTAACAGGTGTGGTGGTGGTGGGTGAGTCGTGGTAACAGGTGTGGTGGTGGTGGGTGGGTCATGGTAACAGGTGTTGTGGTGGGTGAGTCGTAGCAACGGCGCTACTCATATAGGGATGGTGGTGGTGAAGATATTCGTGGTATTGGCGCTGGTGGTGGTACGGGACAAATTGTGATCATTACTTAGTCGTGAGACAGCCAGCCAGCGGTGAACACAACAACCATTTCCACTCTTCACCTCTTACAAGCACTACGAATCTTAACACCACCGACTTCCTCCATTTGTGAGTATTGTAAGAACTACTAGGGTATTTTTAATTCATATTTATCCTTATTAACTAATTACTAGCTACATATACGAGTATTCTAATTCTTTAAAAAATATTGTTATATAATGTTGCCAATTCCGCCCTACCCTAACGATAACCCATTGATTGTGGCTTCAGGCACTGAGTTACCCAGAAAAAACCCCAGCAATTTGTTGTATGTAATCCTCTGAGAGAAATCTACACATCGTGAAACATCTGTAAGTTATTGATGATGTACTTGTATTACTGTTAAACTATAGCTAAGTACAGTTCCATGTTTTCTTAGTGGTAATCCTGTTTGATGTTATTTATATGTTCGAAAGTTAGACAGAGACGTTGAATTCATTTAGCCACCGCGATAGATTTCTCAAGGTATCAAACGGAAGAGACATTTGTATACCTAATGTGTCCCTCAGTCAATGTATAGCGAAGCAGAATAAAAGATAATCTAGGAATTATTTCACTAGTTATAAGTATTTTGGTATCGGTCCAGTAGGATCCAGTTTTAATAGCCTTTAAACTAGTTCTATTGTTAGTTCTATTGTTGGGATTTGACCTCATATCTATTAGGTTTCAGTCCCAGTAGAAATGAATATTACCATTAGAGTAAGGTGCTAAATGGGCCTCTGTTCAAATGGATCACAACTAACGCTAACCATCAGGACTGGGATCCGGTTTTAATGGGTTTTAGGCTTCAAGGCCATCATCTATTTTAATGATCCCTGAGCCTAATGATTAGTCTAAGTTGGGTTGGGGAGTATGAGCAAGGAGGTCCATTTATATACCATCTGAATCGTCCACACACACACACACACACACACACACACACACACACACACACACACACACACTGAAGATCAATACTAGAACCTTAGATCTGTAGATAGCACGTCAAACGAAACGGATCTATACGAGAGAGAGAGAGAGAGAGAGATTCCCTTATCCATTCTTTATAATTTAACTTCAGATTTAATTTAAGAAATATTTTACGTCCCTTCATAATGGATGAAGTTATTTATTTAATGGTAGTTCTGCTGTGTACGGCTCCCGTAGGTGTAGGTGAAGGTGGTGTTCCTCCGTGACAGCAGCAGCATGAAGGTGGTGGTGACTCTCCTCGTGGTGGTGGTGACCTTACTTCACTACGGTGAGTCTCTACCTCCTCTCCTCCCTCCTCAACTACAGTCAATAAAACTCAGATGGTGTATTAACAGCTGACAGATGGTAGTGTAAGAGCTGCCAGGTTGTATATTATTAATTAACATAGGTAAATGAATAATATCAACTAACAAGTCATACGGTAGATGATTCAGACGAGAACAAGTTACAAGAATCAGTACAAAGTTGTTGATAAAAGAGAGAAATAAACGAGTGTTTTGCTTCCCTTATCTTCTTTCACCACACCTCTGTACCTTCTTACCTTTGTATTATAATGTATTATCTATAATACAAACTTAACCCATTAAGAAACTGTATCTTCTTTTACATCTTAATATTAACCAATCATGGGGTATTTTTTTTTTTTACTGTTTAAATCGATCTATAGAATTAATTGCTCCTTTAACCCATCCCAACGAGAGGCCAAGAGGGGTCTTTATATAGTTAATTTATAATCTCTTCTGCGGCAGGTGAGGCGGTGAAGTGCTACAACAAGAAGGTAGTCGAGTGTGGAGGCTCCTGCTTCATCAAGACTACTGATGGTGGTGAGTTTGTCCTGATGACTTACTTCTTCCGGACGTAACTTAGTGACACATTGACAGGCTTTACCGACACTCATAGTATTAATAAACTAAAACACGTGAAAGATAAACATACAGTTAGGACAAGTAGACAGACATGGAAGCAGCGTAGAAGGATAAAAAACAAACATATACGGACAGACAGACCGTGATTAAGATCATTCAATTATGTGCTTGTTTTGGCGTGTCTTGTTAGCCACTGTGAAGAGTTCGTGTGTTAGAGGGTCACTTGAGCTGATATACACAGTGAGCGATAAACAAGTTGAGATATAATTAGTAATAACAAATACATCGATCGAGACAATATATTTTCTAAGTATTAATTGTTCTTCACACAGATGACTTCTCTGAGCTTGGGTGTGATCCTGCTTTTAAGAATAAGACTACAGTTGAGGATGGCGTCACCACTAAATACTGCAACGGGGACAAGTGTAACTCCGCCGTCGTGAGCTTCGGTGTCTCCTTCGGCTTTAACCTTTTCCTCCTGGTCCAAGGAACCCTCCTCCACCAGCTGTTGTAAACCAAAAGGAAAGAACTTCAGCCTCCTCCACCAGCTGTTGTAAACCAAAAGGAAAGAACTTCAGCCTCCTCCACCAGCTGTTGTAAACCAAAAGGAAAGAACTTCAGCCTCCTCCGCCAGCTGTTGTAAACCAAAAGGAAAGAACTTCAGCCTCCTCCACCAGCTGTTGTAAACCAAAAGGAAAGAACTTCAGCCTCCTCCGCCAGCTGTTGTAAACCAAAAGGAAGGAACTTCAGCCTCCTCCACCAGCTGTTGTAAACTAAAAGGAAGGAACTTCAGCCTCCTCCACCAGCTGTTGTAAACCAAAAAGAAAGAACTTCAGCCTCCTCCGCCAGCTGTTGTAAACCAAAAGGAAAGAACTTCAGCCTCCTCCACCAGCTGTTGTAAACCAAAAGGAAGGAACTTCAGCCTCCTCCACCAGCTGATGTAAACCAAAACGGAGCATCTTCAGCTTTCCAGTGTAACCATTTCAGAGTATTACATGAAGTTGTGGAAAGAGAAAGCGTGTGTCATGTTATTAGGTGTACCTTATATCAGTGTCCTTGTTTACAGTAATTAATCAGTGTGTCCGTCTCTTTATTTGGAGTGATGTATTTTAGTTTAGCCTCAGGCAGCTAGTTAGTGTTAGTGTCAGTACGGGTGAGTACTTTTCACCTTTCCAATTTCAAATATTTATTATGAAGAAGTTAACAAAGCTACAATGTTAAGCAAGTTATAATAATAAGGAATATGTCAAAAAGTTTTGTATTTTCCTGCAACAGAAGTTCAATATGAATTACTTTTGCACCTCTGCAGACTTCTAAGGAGTGGTGTGTTCCCCTCTACACATTATGTATCATATAGTGAACTCTTGTAGCAGCCTCACGAAGCCGTTCCTTGAAAATTTCTAAAGTTACTGTTATTGGTCTAGTGAAATTAATAAATCTTTTACTTGTTCATTGATGTGAATAATTTACCAATACTCCATCTTGTTATGGTTTAATGAACCTAAACCTTTATCACACATACTGTACAAAAGAAAAACAAAGATAAAAAGACAACTTTTGTTAGTAACACAGAAGTGCAAAGACAAACCACAATAGTTTGGTGCTAACTGTTCACTGTCCGGTTTGTTACTTGGTTGTGTTGTTCGGTGGTCGCGCCTCCCTCCTCAACAAGCGGGGCTAAGTCTGTTGGTGACCACTGGTAATGGTAATACTAAGAGATTCTTTTTGTTATGAGGAGGTATAGGATCAGGCCCATAAAAAAATTTCTTAGCGAAGTTGAAGCATTTGTCGATAAAAGATCTAGAGTATTTTAAGTTTAATTCAGTATAAAGATGTAGTCAGAGTCCTCAACAATGAATTCAGGACTGCATAGTCGTAGAGCACGTAAAAACATTGATGAAAATACTGACTGTTTAACTCTTATGGTGGGCCGAATAGAGTCAAACGGTCAGTATTTTCATCAATGTTTTTACGTGCTCTACGACTATGCAGTCCTGAATTCATTGTTGAGGACTCTGACTACATCTTTATACTGAATTAAACTTAAAGTACTCTAGATCTTTTATCGACAAATGCCTAATTCAACGTTTGTTAAGTTCTTTTATGTTATAGCTGATATATTTCTTACTAGTTAATTAATTATTCCATACATAGAGAAGTTTCAGATCTTAGGAAAGGTATCGTCCAAATATTATTATTATAAGTGTTAGTTTAGGAGCTTGATACAACTTCCGGAGAACGGCGTCGACTAAGCTACCAAGGTCGGACGAAGAGGCGGGGAAACAAAATACTAATTATAATTGCTTTTATTTAGGTACATCCAAATATAGCATAATATTAAAAAATTATTTGCCACTGAATAAATAACTAAAGTAAAATAAAATGCACATCTAAGAACAACATAACACACACTTTATCTTTCCACAACTTCATGAAATATTCGGAATGAGTGAGACTGGAAAGCTGAAGTTGCTCTCGCATGATTTACTTCAGCCGGTAGAGGAGGACTCCGAGGGTCAGGAGGGCGAAATTGAAGCTGTTGGAGACGGCAGAGTTGCATTTGTCTTTGTTGCAATAGTTAATGACCACACCCTCACCAGTCGTACTCCCTTCCTTTTGTGTTCCATGACAACCAAGCTCCAGGATTTTGTCTGTATAAAAAGAGACAATGAATAACTTAACAAAATATCCCTATCATGGGTCGGTGAATTTATTTAATGGTTTTGTTTTTGTTTCATTAAATTAGTCTGTTATTATTTATCTACCATTATTACATCTCAACATTGACTATCCAGTAGGTTAACAAAACGTGTTAAAACAAGTACAAAATACAGTGATCTTTTTTCACGTTCTGTCTCTCTCTGTATTTAGTTTTATTTAGTGATATTATGTAAGAAAAATGAAGCCAGTGTATCACCAAGTGTCTTCCAGAACAAGTAACTCACCAGCACGACTACTCACCGTCTTTGTCTTTCTTGGTGAAGCAGGAGCCTGTACACTCGACTACCTTCTTGTTGTAGCACTTCACCGCCTCACCTGCCGCAGAAGAGATTATAAATTAACTATATAAAGACCCCTCTTGGCCTCTCCTTGGGATGGGTTAAAGGAGCAATTAATTCTATAGATCGATTTAAACAGTAAACAAAAAAAATACCCCATGATTGGTTAATATTAAGATGTAAAAGAAGATACAGTTTCTTAATGGGTTAAGTTTGTATTATAGATAATACATTATAATACAAAGGTAAGAAGGTACAGAGGTGTGGTGAAAGAAGATAAGGGAAGCAAAACACTCGTTTATTTCTCTCTTTTATCAACAACTTTGTACTGATTCTTGTAACTTGTTCTCGTCTGAATCATCTACCGTATGACTTGTTAGTTGATATTATTCATTTACCTATGTTAATTAATAATATACCACCTGGCAGCTCTTACACTACCACCTGGCAGCTCTTACACTACCATCTGTCAGCTGTTAATACACCATCTGAGTTTTATTGACTGTAGTTGAGGAGGGAGGAGAGGAGGTAGAGACTCACCGTAGTGAAGTAAGGTCACCACCACCACGAGGAGAGTCACCACCACCTTCATGCTGCTGCTGTCACGGAGGAACACCACTGCAGGAGATAATGATTGTTTTCAAAGACAGAATAAATCCTAAAGTTTAGAAGGTGAAAAACAAAATGTGTTTGGGAAGTTAGATAAATTGTGAAGGTAGATGTGATAATTAGTTAAAACATGAAGAGGTCTAGTAAGATCATCATGTCATACCTGAGATAGACTAAGTAAATAAATATATATATATATATATATGTTGGAAGAAGAGACATAAATAATTTACTTTTATAGCACACACACACACACACACATACACATACATACACATACATACACATACACACACACACACACACACACATACACACACACACATACACATACATACACACACACACACACACCCTGAAACAGCAACCACTAGATCATCGTCAGGGTAAGGTGGGATTGATAATGTTCAATGACAAAACGCCTCTCAAGGAAATATAACATTATTATCTAAAGTTAGTAATTAATTCAGAGCTAAAACTCCCTGGTAGTTCTTACAATACTCACAAATGGAGGAAGTCGGTGGTGTTAAGATTCGTAGTGCTTGTAAGAGGTGAAGAGTGGAAATGGTTGTTGTGTTCACCGCTGGCTGGCTGTCTCACGACTAAGTAATGATCACAATTTGTCCCGTACCACCACCACCATCTCCAACACCACCACCATTACTGACTCTACCACACTCACCTCCATCTCTACCATCACCCCCACCATCACTATCCTCCACCTCCACTATCACTGTACTACCATGTCCTCTCCCTCATTCACTCCACCATTACGTACCCTCCCTCCCTCACTCCACCACAACTACGTACCCTCTCTCCCTCACTTTACCAACCAAGTCCCCTTCCTCAGTCTACCACCAAGTCCCCTCCCTCTCTCCACCACCAAGTCCCCCCCCTCTCTCCACCACCAAGTCTCCTCCCTCACTCCACCACCACGCCCCTCCTTTCCTCTCTCCAACACCACCCTCCTCCCTAAATTCTATCACTAACAACAGTTTGACTAAATCAATACATTTAGTGGGTCGACAGGCGTGAGGCAGTACCAGGCCTCCTCAGTAATCTGTCAGGGTGAAATGTTGTACAAATGATGACAGATTCCCTTCACTGGTCCCTACTTTTACATTAGCTTGGTAAAATCGTCGAGAAATTGGTTTGGATTATTTAATGTCAAAGTGCTTGTTCTGGTCATTGATTATATTTCAACATTTTATTCGTAAAGGAGGAATGAGTTTGGTTAGTCTTCAGAAGAACTTCACACACACACACACTTCTCTGCGTGAGGGAGAAACTTCTCATTTGTTTAGCCTTGATTTTCTTCCATATTAAATTGTCTCGTATAACCACCAGCACCAACACAACAACCACCACCATTATCTCTACCACCACCACCACCACCATCATTCTGATTCGGACTTACTGACGAATTATCGACACCTGAGAGGGAATTCAATTAACCAGTCACTTTATCTGTTGAACAAGAAGATTACACTGTATACTCAACGCTTGTGTAACTAATAATCTACTATTACTCTTGAGAGATGGATGGTTGACTTCCTGGCTTATGTCCACCTGTTCTGACTTTCCCTTTTGTGTATTGAAGTCTACGATGACGTGTGTTGACACAGTTGGTGGAGGGCATTTTGTCTCTACACCCATTATTATTATTATTGTTGTTGTTGTTCATTATTATATTATTATTATTATTATTATTATTATTATTATTATTATTATTATTATTATTATCATTATTATTTTTATTATTATTATTATTAGTAGTAGTAGTAATAGTATCATCATCATTATTCAGGTATTTCTTCATTCGTAATCATTTCTCCTCTGTGTTCGTATCACACTGTGACGACGACTCTGCCCCCTCCTCACTCTACCACCATAACCACCACTTGCTCCAACTTGACACCAGGAGAAGAAACTGCTTCACGAAGCTACTCGACCCCAGTGAGCACCGATCACAACCAGTTTCCCATCTGACTATGAGACCGAGGTATAGAGGCAAGTGTGTTTGCCTGGTAAACTATGTCTCTCTCCTGCGGCTTACGGTGTTCCTCTTCTCCCGGGGTGTGGACGACGAATTGTATTAAGGACTACTGCTGGTGGTGTGATGGTAGTGGACTACGGCGGTAATCCCTGGTTCCTTGTGGTTGGCCATCGTTACCTAGACTTGCTACCTGAGCTGCAATTTTCTTATCAGGTTTTTGTGTTGTATATAGTAGGTGTATTTAATGTTTAAAGTAAGAATAATCGGATTATATTCTGGTGTTTTTATAATTGCATATTTGTGTTTTACTTGTGTTATGTAATGTAGTACCTAATTAACTATATTAATCAATACTTAATGATATAAATGCTATTAAATTACTTAGTTTACATGATAATCTTCTTATCTCTTTCATAACTTGAATTTGTCTGTCAGGATAACAGTGAAACTTATGTGTGTGTTCCTTACTTGCTACATCCACGTATTTCAACCCCTAATTTATTCACTACTCATTTTAACTTGTCAACTTTGCTTTTCTTCAATGTTGTGGTTAGCAAAGAGGGATATACAGTGTGTGTGTGTTTGTTTGTTCATTTCTTTATTTACACAGTTATCCTACATATCAAAGACGGAGTATAAAGAGTGATGCCAATTTGTGTTTAGTATGAGACTCACTCACTCGCTCATTCTCAGCTTCGTGTCGTTCGTAAAGGATTTGTTGTATTGATCGTCAGCTGTGGTAACCTGGAAACTAAACTGTTTTTAATCTGTGACGCTAGATGGCGTTGGACACGAGTTTGGTGGGGGAAGGGAAAGGGGGGGTGAGGGGTGGTGGAAGGGACGGAAGGGGGTGTGAGGGGTGGTGGAAGGGGGTGTGAGGTATAAACATACTTTTACCTTATCCAATACACTTTATCTTGTCTTTTTCTCCAGTAACTCCACAAACAGGAAGTCTTTCTTACCTTGAAATGACTTCTTTGTCGTCAGGAATTCGATGTCAAAGATGTCATTCTCTCTTTTATAATGAAGATATAAAAACAAAACTATATTGAATTTTTTTATATAGGATGTTAACCACATTACAAAGATTCACTCAGCATTTTCACGATTTAAAACTTTGCAGCATTTTGAGGGAAGACTTAAGGCGGTGTGGCATTGTAAATCACGAATAAAAGAGTTGTGGTAGGTGGGTGGTGATGTCAGAGGAGGGGTGGTAGGTGAGCCTTAGTTACCACACTACATTACAAGGTGTGGTGGTGGTGGTCTGGCTGTGAGTGGAATTACGGTCAATTCCTCGTGGCAAGACAGAGAGGCAATAGTGTACGATAGCCACTGCTTCTCTACACTTCCTCCCTTGTGAGTATTGTGAGTCCTGACAACATCCCCTCTTTATTATTATTATTAATATTATTATTATCAATCACGGTAACTGGTCAAATAATCCTTCTGTCAGATTTAGTGTAAAAATCTGTACTTTTAGTATGTGCCAGATACGACCAGCTGTGTGGGAGAAACTGCCACGATAATCTGAACAGGTGGGTGACGAGTAAGCGAATAGGAAATGAAGGAATCTCCGAGTGAAGGGCTCGAGGTATACCAAGGCCCCTATCATTTACAACCAAACACTGATATACCACTAAAATAATACACTACGTATGTATGTTTTTTGTGTATTTCTCAGAGGTGTAAGATAGGTAAAGTTGTCAAGGTATCAGTTTTCTGTATTGATATTTCTAGTAAAGTTAAGAGTTTTGTTTATTTTGTCTTTTCACCAGAGCAACTTTGGTAGGCTCCCCAAGTTTAGTCTGTAATCTATAAACCTATTTGTCCCCCAATACGAATTACCATGAGGTTATGTTCCACCTTAGGACCCCTTTGGCTACCTCCTTACTTGACCTCTAACCTCTCCCATGACCTGACCTCTTCCGCCGTGTGTAAAGTTAACAAGATTTATATTGTCATTGAGTGTATTAACTGTCTAAATATATTTTCTAAACTGACATAATTTGATCAGGTTTAGACTCGTTCTTGCTGGATCTTGTGAATATATAGACAGAAGAAAACAAATTATCATGACAATGTTTTAAGATGGTGAATTGGGTCTCTGTTAGATCCAGAATTTCACGTTAAGCAGAGAAAAATAAACCCTAATTTATCAAGTGATTATAGAAAACGGAGTGAGAGAGAGAAGGGCCGACAATTTCTTTACATTGATAGAGGTAGTTGAAGAATGTGTGATACCTGAAATTTGATCCTGGTCTATACGGCTCCCACAGGTGCTGGTGAAGGTGGTGTTCCTCCGCGACTGAAGTGAGTCAGTGGGCAGCAGCAGCATGATGAAGATGGTGACTCTCCTCGTGGTGGTGGTGGTGACCTCACTTCACTACGGTGAGTCTTAAGTCAGCGTTATTAACTACCCTCACTTATGAGATGATATTAAAGCCTTTTAAGTCTCAAACAAAATAGATTATTCCATGTAAGTGTAATCACCCTCCTTGGAAAGATTGAAAGAAAACAACTATTTTCTTTAGCCACATAAAAAGTCTACTGTAGATGAATTAACTTGACCTTTTATGAGAATTTTAAGTGTATATTCTTCACCACAGTCGAGGCGATACAGTGCTTCCAGAGGACTATATCAGAGTGTGGTGGCTCCTGCTTCACCAGAATCCCCCAAGGAGGTAAATAGTCCCACTCGTGAATAATAATAATAGATAATAATAATAAGAGAATTTTAATAATAATAATGATAAAAATAGACAATGATGAAAACAATGATCATGATAGCAACAATTATGCACAATAGCCAGAAATGGGGAAACAAAATTGACGATCCTTGTCTCGCCTACAGAGGAGCTGGAGTTTGGGTGTAATCCCCAAGTGACTGACAACGGAGAGACGGCTGTGGAGGACGGGTTCGCTTACGTCATCCACTGTAACCACGATAAGTGCAACCCAGACTCTGGTTCCTGTCTCTCTCTCTCATTCTCTCTTTTGGTGCTGGGAGCTCTCTTCACCCTCCTCCTGTAAAACCACGCTTTGAGTTCCACCATCCGCTGTAAATCTGCGCTGGGGGCCTCCACCTCTTGTAAACCATGGGCTGGAGTTTCGCCTTAATGCACCGCCTGATGTAAACTAAGGTCAAGCAGTCTCCTCTCCTCCGTGTACTAACTTGTGTAGACTAAGAATGGGGAACCTCGCCCTCGCTGCACGTCGACCGGAAGACTGAAATTCCTGAGCAGTTGATGAATTTTATTCTCTAAAATGTTAAAACTATTGACATTAAACTTTATAAAAACATCTCCGGATAGTGTTACTTATTTCGATTATTATTTTTATCCACAAAGATTTAAAACCTAGCCATGGTTTGAGTTGTTGGTAAGGGCAGATTTCTTGACGCCACCTGTATGAAGTGAATATTGTGTCAAATGAGTTTTCTGCACAGTCCAACAGGTGTCGGAGGTAAACGTTTTAACCTACCTGTAACCTAACCCAACTTAACCTACCTGTAATCAATCTGTAACCTAGCCTAACTTAACCCAGCGTTCGTGAGTGTTACCTCCGTCGTGTTGTGGTCGTGGTAACCAACCACCACACCCAACGACACTGCCGGAGGTGAGCTGGTATCAGAGGTGAGCTGGTATCAGGGGTGAGATGGTATAAGGGGTGAGTTGATGTTATGGTTAAGCTGGTGTCGGGTATGGCAAGCATTTCAGGTAACAGGTCAGGTGAAGATGTCTACAATACTAACACGGTCTCGGGTGTAGCCACACAGTACACTAGTCTATACCTGTTGTCTTGGTGAGCTTGTTGTGGTTTCCTGTTATTCCTTCAGTACCACACACCACTACCATACACTACTACCACCAAACACTACCACCACACATTACTACCACCACCACCACCACCACACACTACCACCACCACCACCACCACCACACACTACCACCACCACACACTACCACCACCACACACTACCACACCACCACACACACCACCACCACCACCAAACACTACCACCACCACACACCACACACACACCACCACTACCACCACACACACACCACCACCACACACTACCACCACCACACACTACCACCACCACCACCATACTACCACCACCACCACATACTACTACCACCACCACCACATACTACCACCACCACATACTACCACCACCACACACTACCACCACCACATACTACCACCACCACCACCACACAGTACCACCACCACACACTACCACACCACACACCACACCACACCACTACCACCACCACTACTACACACCACCACCACACACTACCACCACCACCACACACTACCACCACCACACACTACACCACCACTACCACACATGTTTAAATAAGACGGACTCCAGCTGGTTTTCAAAAGGGTTGAAAAAGATAAAACACACATTGGTCGTACTGTAACAACTAGGTCGAGGATAATGGTTGAAAATTGGAACGAACATCAAATTTAGGATTCCTCGGTTTAACTAGAGTCACCCTGACCCCCCCTCCTACCATAACCCAGGTAAACTTTAACAGTAATTCAAGTAAGATTGTAAGACTGGATTACTTGAGATCTCACCCCAAAATAATCCCAAGTTTTTACCCTGGTGTGGTGTGGTGTGGTGAGCGAAGTGTGGTAGTAGGTGGTTGTGCTCGTCTCTATGACCACTGATCACAACAAAACGTCCGGGGACGAACTCACACAAACGCTCCTTGAAACTAAATCATTAAATGTGTGACGTCGAGACTCTATTATTTGTTCCTCCCTGATTGGCCAGATTGTGATTTGGTCCTCCCTGATTGGCCAGACTGTGATTTGTTCCTCCCTGATTGGCCAGACTGTGATTTGTTCCTCCCTGATTGACCAGATTGTGATTTGTTCCTCCCTGATTGGCCAGATTGTAATTTGTTCCTCTCTGATTGGCCAGACTGTTCCTCTCACCTCTGTAATCACCAGATGTAATCTAAGTCAAGAAAATAATAAGATAGAGAGGGCAAAGATGGGAGGAGGAGGGGCAGGACGAAAGCGATAAAGACGGATACGATGGTTAACTTGATAACAAAAAACATCCTTTAAAACCGAGTCGAAACGTTCCCAACCAACCACACACACACACACACACACACAGTTTTGTTATTACTGTTGCAATTTCCGGAATTTCCCGCCAGGCACGTATCACACAAGGACAGGATGCTGGGAGTGTTCCGAGAGTTCCCGGTAATGACACGTACTGGATGCTCTGTCACGTGACTCGTAAACTTGTGTTGGATCCCTCATACTGAAATACATATTTTAAATTTACCCTATACATTTATTCATTGTGTATTTATGATACATATAACTATACAAAAATAAATTCATACCATGTATCTTAACACATCCACACACACTTGGGTATACACTGACGTAGGTACAGATGCAATACCTACTTGACAAAATCCGACGCGCCAACAGGTATACACACAGAACTCACACGTTAAGTGATGAACTGAAAGCACGAAGCGTGTTTGTACTGATCAATACGTTTAGGTCGTGTACTTGTGATGAAGAAGAAGAAATATGAAGAAAATAGGAGGGGAAAGAAGCAAAAAGAAAATGGTCATGCTGTTTATTTGCAGCGTGCCGCCAAACAACGACGACGGCTACTACTACTACTACTACTACTACTTATACCACACTACAACTACTACTACTTATACTAAATACTACTACTTATACTACTGCTACTAGTTATTCTACTACTTATACTACTACTACTAATAATAATAATCTTCGATGCCTAGATCGTAAACTGAAAATTGGGAACTTTCATTTATTAACATTCTTGAGTACCTAATTTGTTCAAGCACTCGCCTTTTGTTCATGATACCTGTAGAACGAAGCTACTAACTCCCCTTTGCTATCAACAGTGTTATAGTACTCTGGGTGTACTCGAGAGATATTGTGTACGTACCTGAATATTAGTCCCTCCTAGTTTATTGTTCCTAATAGTTTGAAACACCCTAATGCTTTCCTGGAGGGTTAGGTTAGTTTAGGTTAAGTTAATTTAAAGTAGGTTACGGTAGTTTAGGTTAGGATAGATTGAGTTATATTAGGTTAGTGTTACATAAGTTTAGGTCAGGTCATGTCTGGTTTGGTTATAGAGAAATCCGAGTGTGAGAAAGATTTAGGAGAAATGATAAGTAGGAATCTTAAACCAAGTCAACAAAGTGTATTTGTTCGAAACCAGGCTCAAGGCTAATAAAGTACTGAGTTCATACAAAGGAGTGTTAGTTACAAGACTAGCGAGGTCATCCTAAAACTATATCTTGCTGTTGTGAGACCTCACTTGGATTATGCAGTTCAGTTCTGGTCACCGTACTACAGAATGGATATAGAATCCCTAGAAAGAATTCAGAGGAGAATTCCAAGAATAATCCAGACGTAGAGTGAGGGGCGATATGATCGAGGTGTATTAATGGAAGTCAGGGCTAAACAAAGGGGATATTACAAAGGTACTCAAACTATCCAACCAGGAGTGAATTCGTAGCATTGGTTTTAAAATTGAAAAATTTAGATTTATATTAACTCGAATACGCTGGATAGCTTCAAACACAGGTTGGATGGATATATGAGCGATAGGGGTTGGGTGTAAACGGGACTGCCCAGGATGCCGTTGTAGTTTCCTTCATTCTTATGTTCTTATGGTAGGTTAGCGGTGATGGCGTTAGGGTAGTACACTGTCTCCACTAATGAGAAATAAAGTGAGCTAATGTTTAGGTGATCCTTATTAATGCTCGGGTGTAAAGGTGATGGCTGATGATCTGTAACAAAACACTGAAGTCCTGTAACTGATTTGGCTGAACCTGTTTACTGTATTATACCTTCGTTCTGCTGTAGTGACGTGTGTGTGTGTGTGTGTGACTAGAACTGTTCAGTCGACAGCTGTGGTCAGTCACTTTATAAACACCTTTACGTAACATCGATCGTCATTTTTTTTATTGTTATGAGTTCTTGCATTTATATTTGATGTAGATGGATATTATTTCTACAGTGGTTACAAAAATAATCGGTAGATCTACAGTGTTAGGCTTTATCTATTATATAAGACGATAGTAACATACAAATAAAGAAGTGAAACAAATAAAATAAGTATTATATGTTTATTGAAGAAACTTTCAACTACAGACATATATAATGGACAAATTTATATGTGGAAATTAACAAAGAGAAAAGATATCCAGAATCAGATGAAATATATTCAATAGCGTCATATATAATTATTTAATAGACATAAACCATTCATTATATTATGTTGTGAAAAAATGTATTGTTTGTTAGAAGAATTAATTAATAAGTCTTGGCAGTGTTCCTTCATTTTGTTCCTTCAGTCATCAGTTTCCGACTTAATTATAATACGTGTTCGCTGTTGATCTCCTCTTTCGACCAAACGTATGTTTAAATCCAACCCCGAATCCGGTAGAACTGAGAGAGCAATAGACAGACGTTAATGTAAATACTACACACTGCATTACTTTAATCTTAAGGTTATTAGACCAATATTTTATCACGAAGTCCGTAAAATAATAATAATAATAAACAAAATAATAATAATAATAATAATAATAATAATAATAATAATAATAATAATAATAATGTCAATAAAACATAATAATAATAATAATAATAATGTCAATAAAACATAATAATAATAATAATAATAATAATAATAAAATAAATTGACCACATCACAGGATCAGATGAGGAGGACCTACCTGCCAGAGGCGCCCCAGTTGCGTGTGGCGCCGGCGTTGAAGGAGGTGTTCTTGTTGGGTTTAAAGGTGTAGCCTATCTTAGCGCCAAAGTCTGTGCCACTCACTCTGTAACACCAGTATCATACTATATTAATACATTATAATAAACTTGATTTATATTTGAATCGGGTGAATAATTTGTCTTTTGTATATATATTTAGCTCTATGAATTATCCGATTAAATTTTACTTAAGAAATCCGCGACTGTTGTAATTCAGGGAAGAAAACAAGTTATCATGAGAGACATTGTATGCGACCTTGATATATGACACGAACGTCTAAGATTATGACCTTATGCTTGAATCAATCTTTTATTTATAATATTTTTCAAAGTGTCATCAACAGCAACACGAATGAGAGTGAAGATAATCAAGAAGAGAAAGTGTTGCTGTGTTTACCTCAATTTATGCATTTAAACACATGTTATAAATGAATAAATTAAATAGTTATATAAAAAAACATAGAATACAAGATAAATATTTCACTGTGGTCGACTATGGTCACAGAAGTAAGAAGATTAATTAAGTGAAACATTACCCCGGGAACCTTGTATGGTCGACTTTCAAGCTGCCGCCTAGAGTGTGCTTATTGACTTTACGATCCACGTTGATTGTCCCACTGATCCGACGTCCACTGTAAATAAATAAATAAATAAATAAATAAATAAATAGAATAAATATCTGACCTTTATAGTTGTATATGCATGTAATCTTATCATGTGACCATCTGAATTACCTATACAATGACAGTGACTCCCAAAATATGCAGTAAATCTTTGTAAAGTGAAAGTTATTCTCTTGTGTTGATAAAAAGTAAACGTGAGGTAACTTACTCTCTGTCAACAGTATCGGTCGTCACGCCGCCTGATACTGAAGTCTGTCGTTTACGTCGGTCATGAGTTGTTTCCTCGTCCACAGTCTGTCTCGGTGGTTCATAGTCCTGGTTCACCTCTAGGTCTGGTGCTAGGTACTGACGTCTCAGTATCTCCTGCAGTAATAATGGTTCTAGGTCAAGTACCAGTGAAGAATCGATCTCCTTAGGTACCAGAACTACAAATAGTTCTCCCTTCAGTGGTGTGTCCTGGAGGGGGAGCGCTGACACCACCACTAGCAGGAGGGCGGTGATGGCGAGTGTGGTCTTCATGTTGAGGAGTGTTGGTGAGGACAGTGATGCTCAACACCCGGGGCCTTCAGGCTATATAGTCCAGGACAGGCAGCTGGGAATACCAGATTGACAGCCAACATAAAGCTCGTATTGACAAATATTGCAGGATAATAACATTGACGTCACTTTTCCTAGAGTTGCATGGAACGTTTCAAGGTCAAATGTATAGGAATTTCTATTTGTAAGCTTTCCGAACAAGTTGTCTTTCGTGACGCACTTTTCCTAGTGATGTTGTGCTTGTGCTGTATTGAGTGTGTTTTAAAGCACGCGAAATATAGGAGTATTTTTTTTTATTTAACGAGGAATGACTGGAAAATATTTATTTATTCCCCAAATACTTACCCAGCCTATGTACTTATTTTTCTTCTCTTTCACAAATAACAGTTTCATGCTATCAGGTGAAAAGTCATAACTTTGTTTTGTTTTGTATTTGGTTATTATATCAATCAAGATCTTCATTATCTGAAGCCCAAATGATACGACGACTCGAGAGTCACTTACTGAGCAGCTCAGTGGCTCCCTACAGTAAATGTGTTGACTCCGGGAAAAAGGTAAATTTGCCACCAGTTTAAAGAAATATTCATATATAAAGGAAGTTTTGGTAAATAAGCGATCAATTTTTGTACAGTACTTTACTGACCTGCCGACGACGTACTGTACAGTACAGCAATTGTTTCAGATTTATATTTAGTTGTTGGTGCAGCTCAAAGAAACGCTATTTTCAGATTAAATTTCTACACTTATATTAGTGGTAATTTTAAGCACCTCTTAGATGTGATATATATATATATATATATATATATATATATATATATAGGGTATCCCATAAATTTCCATACATAGGAAAAATAAACCTTTTTATATGAAAATCCATTTTTATTTATATAATATGCTCTACATGACTACCATTCTGTTGAAAACACTCTTCAGTGCGTGTCCTCCACTGCTGAAGAACACGTTCAAGCACAGCTGGAGTTATGCTTGTAATGGCGTTGGTGATACGTTGCTTGAGATGATTTATGTTTTGTATCTTTTCCTGATACACCATGGCCTTCAAATGCAACAGAATGGTAGTCATGTAGAGCATATTATATAAATAAAAATGGATTTTCATATAAAAAGGTTTATTTTTCGTATGTATGGAAATTTATGGGACACCCTGTATATGTATATATATATATATATATATATATATATATATATATATATATATATATATATATATATATATATATATATATATATATATAGGTATATATATACTATTTTCGTATGATTGTGTGTATGAAGTATATGTAACCTGTACAACGTATCTGCCTTCACATGTATCTAAAAAACATAACACACACACAAACACTCTACAGACAGACATACACACACACACGTATCAACGCTCCAGTTCAAGGAAATTAATGTAGAGGAAGTGAGACAAACATCAACACACACGCACCTCCAGCAGTGATGGGCAGACAACATTATTACTCGTCACGGCGGTACATGGCGGACCTTAACTCACCTTGTAAAGGTGACGCACACCCACACACACACACACACACACACACACACATATAATGAATAACTCGTTCCTTGAACGATCTGACTATGTATTTCCCGTCTCAAATATATATATATATATATATATATATATATATATATATATATATATATATATATATATATATATATATTTTTATTTATTTATTTATTTTTAATAGTATTTCTACAATAATATTACAATGTTTATAATAATAATAATAATATATAAAGGGTAAAATAAAACACACCTACATTTAATCCATATATTTGTGGGTTTGTATCACTCGTTAACACCCAGAATAATTACGGTACACACAACACATTATCACAGTCAGACAGTGATAGAGTAATCTGTAAGTATCATCTTTGGGCACAGTGAACTAACATAGTAAATATATGTAATGGTAAGACCCTTTGCTTGTGTTGTATGTGTGTTTAGAGGATCTTGGCCCCTGTGGTTGGTAGGAGAGAGCATCAACCTGTCAGGGGAGGAGTGAAAATAGTCCCCAGTAACAATAGGTTCTTGATATGAAATAATTTAACCCAACCTGACCTGACCTGACCTGATCTGATCTGACCTGATCTAAACAAACCTAAGCTAAATTAATTCTTACCTAAACCAACCTAATCATCGGTAATTTAATCAAACCTAACCTAACTTGACCTGACCTGATCCAATCGAACCTAACCTAAATTGAATCTTACCAAAACCAACCTAACCATCAGTAATTTAATAAAATCTAACCTAACTTAAAGTAATTCAGTCTAACCTAAACTAACATAACACTTAAAACTGCGACTCATTAGGAGAGGTGTTCCACTAGACTTGAAATTCAATCCTAATTATCAGTGTACAGTCACGGTAAATAGTCCTGGCAATCCTCCCTCCCTTCCATGAACCCCGAGTCTCATGAACCTGCGAACCCGAGACACCACATACTATTGGGTCTATAGATTGTACACTGTGTGATGTCTCGGATTCAAAGGTTTATGAGTCTCAGGGTTCATAGATGGGACGGAGAACAGACATGACTGCACCAAAGATGTCAGTTCAGTTGGGATATAAAAGAGATACAAGCGAAGGTAATGGAATATACTTCTGAAACTAAACACAACAGATCTTTCTTGTGTCCAGTAAAGCGGGCTTGGTGTCCTCTACTTCCCTTAAAACTTGTGTGTAAAACCCAGCCCTAAATTGGTGCTTCTGTAAATGGAGGGAAAGATTTAGTGGATATATTTACTCTTTAATATAAAACATAACACGTTAATTATATTTTCAGTTTAAGTGACGATAGAAAATAGTGTTAGACGTTACTGGATGTATTAGATGCTTAAAGGTCAACTCTTTACTCTACTCTACTCACACAGATGCCAGCAGTACTCAATAAACCAGGTAAAATTCTTTCAGTACACAGTTCAAAATCTTAGGATAAAATTTTTAGGTTAGATTAGGTTAGGTTAGTAGGTGAAGGACTTAAACAATAGATTATAAACCTAGAACAAATTAGATCAAGGTATGAACACAGGCTAGTCTTCACCCTCAGCCACACTGGTAGTTTGTGAGACATGATATTTCAGGCGCCAATTGTGTTTGGATGAGAAAAATCAATGAATTGCGTTATTTAACTTAATTTGTTGACATTGTTTGACTTTTATCTCTAATTCACTGTGCTTGAAAGTATGACTATATTGTGTACGGTATGGTTGGCTGTCGTGTTTTCCTCTGTTTACTTCACGATGATCTTATTTAAATAACTAACAGTTTTTCAAATATTAATGTAAACAAAATTATAAGTTGTTAAACCTCATGATGCAACTTCGGAAAAAAAACTTCCTCTGGAGTTATCCTTTAAGTACTGTAGCTTTAGGCCGTCACTTACACAATCTACGGTAACGACTGCCAATTAGGGACACTGTGGTTATTGTACACTAAACCTGTCCACAAGGAGACAACGTGGCCGACACTGTAGTGGACTGGGAGGACCCGGGAGCGAACAAGCGACCACTATGGCGGCGAGAATGTATCACCACATAGGGTGTATTAAAACATATGGTATTACAGTTTATGTCGACTAATTTTTACCCAACAATTGATATATTATTTTACTTCGGATATCTCGCTATTATTATATTCCATCGTACTTTGACCTTATTAGGACGGGGACCATTGTGAGTAGTTCTTGGTCCTGATGGCTGGACTTGGTTAGGTTAGGTGAGGCTGGGACGCATTATATTATTTGGCTGTGGGAGGTAACCAGATTGAAGTTATATAATGTGGTAATTTCAGTGATAGGGTTAACCTGTCACTCAAACACTGATGCAACAGGGAAAAATCAATATATTAGACTGAACAGATTATAGAAGTGACTCACTTTCCAAAGGTGCCCTTGGTGTGTCCAACGCCTACGTTAAACGACGTTTGTTTGTTAGGTTTGTATTTGTAGCCAAGGTTGACTCCCACTTCTTTGTTGGTGGCGCTGTGGTGGAGGAAACATGATATTGTACATTACGTTCATCTATCTTGGAGGGTCTGATGAAGGAGTTGTCTCAGTTTAGGATCATTCACTTTGGTTGGCATGACTCCATTGCTTAAACAGATTCAAATCAATATATATATATATATATATATATATATATATATATATATATATATATATATATATATATATATATATATATATATATATATATATATATATATATATACTTTACATATACCTATGTAAAATCTCCCGCTCAATTGCTGCATGTTGTTAAATATTCCTGTGGTGTTGCAATTTTGAAAACGTATTAAAAAATCAGTAGTTGAAAATTGACAATAGAAGTGCTCGCATTCTTACATAGTTACTCAACTTAATATTTTCCAGATATTAATTCATATAAAATATTTTATGTTAAGTTTGCATCATCTCCATAAAACTGTTGATGTATGACTAAAACTGATGATGGTTGCGACTACTCCACGAGTCTTACTTTAAACATATATTTTAATTAACTCAAAGAACCTAAATTATATAGTGAAGAAGTGAGTTACCCGAAAGCTTTGGTTTTATCATAAGTGAGTCCGCCGCTGAAGGTGTGCTTGTCTGAGGTCTTGGCGAGGTTGACTGCCAAGCTGTCATGCCGACCCCTGGGGGAGAAAGACATAGGCTTGAGTACTCCATATATCACAGCAAACTTACGTCACTGGTACTTAACTTTCTATCTTGATATGTTTTATTATAACATTTATTCATATGTATTTCTTCAAGTTACAAAGGACATGATAGTACAGATGCAATTTTTCAAGGTAAAGACTGAAATGTGACATCAGTATTGTAGTTTCGACTTACCCAGGTAGCTTCTCGGTGTTGAAGTCGCCAGATACCTTATACTGTCGTTTTTTTCGCACGAGAATGATATCTTTACCGAGGTGAAGTATGTCGCCCTCGTGTGTGGTAGGGTAGGCCGACGCCAACACCACCACCAGGAGAAGTGAGACTATAGCCAGTGTTGTCTTCATGGTGAGAACGAAGGCAACTAACCACCAGGTCCTTCTGTACCTTACACCAGAATACCGATGGCGAAGATTGTTTCGGAATATATAGAGTTGTGGTATTATTTAAAAAAAAAATAATGAGTTTCTTTTTGGATAAGTTCATGACTGGTTAACCCAAACACCGTGATGCTTCATTATTGACTCACCAACAGCTGCGACCAACACACGTTTGTTAATAATTTAGATTCAAAGCTTAACAAACCTCGGACTCTCGACCCCAAAGTGTGTACAGTAGACTTTCTGGTCACATGGGAGAATGATACAACATAAACCTTACAATAATCTGTAGAAGGAAGAATGAAAGGTCGGTCTAAGCACGTGTCAAATACTTAATCTCAGCTTGTGTGCCCTTTGCTATACCACGCTCTCTCATTTAATTAAATTTAACGATGTGTCCGTGACGTGTTGTATAAACCACAGCTCTATATGCTGTACACTGGATCACTCGGGTAAAATGTTCCTTAAAAAAGTTAATGCCTTAGACCGTAATATTCAGACCTAACCTAACGTACCCTAACCCCCTCAAGGTAGCGTTAGAGCTCTCTTAATCTTCACGTGAAGCAAACTAGGAGTAACTAATCTTTCGTTGACTCAGTTACGTTTTCCGAGTCATATGAAATGTCAGGTAAATGTGATAAGTCAGGTGCATTGAAGACTATAGGAAAGATCTGTTCCTCTTAATGCTTATGAAAGTGGAAAACCGTAAAACTTAGAATCAATAAAGAAAACAGCAGCAGTGTGGATGACATTTCTTCTTAAGACCTAATGGGAAACTCCGGAATGGTCAAGGGAAATGGAGAAGCGCTTAATATTGTTATTTGTAAGAAAAAATATCTAAACAGAGACGAATGAAAGATACTGAGACGAGAAAGAGAAAAAAAAACAACAACATATAAATAATCACTCATAAGCAAAACCAAAAGAGATATTAGTTTTATTTGTATCTTGTGGGGAAATATTGATCTCATGTCTTAATTGTGTTTCTCATTATAATTACCTTTTTTGTTTTGAGAAATATATAAACAGTAAATATACTCATATGCTTCTATACGCGGTGGAGGGTATTAAGTTTTTATTGGTGTTTATGATGTGCTTGTTGCTTAGGCCATCAACATAGGCTTATACTGCATTAATTCTCCTTATTATATTTTGTGTTTGTTTTTTGACGGGGGTGAACATATAGAAGAACACAAAGGAGAATGTACAAGAGAACATTTTGAAGAACATATTGAGGAACATATACAAGAACATACAGGAGAACATGCAGAACACACAGAAGAACATCAACATACAGAAGAACATACAGACGACCATACAGACGAACATACAGAAGAACATACACAAAACATACAGAAGAACACACAGAAGAACACACAGAAGAACATACAGAACACATAAAAGAACATACACAAAACATACAGAAGAACATACAGAAGAACATACAGAAGAACATACAGAAGAACATACAGAAGAAAATACAGAAGAACATACAGAACACATAAAAGAACATACAGAAGAAAATACAGAAGAACATACAGAACATATAGAACAACATACAGAAGAACATATAGAAGAACATACAAAAGAACATACACAAAAACATACAGAACACACAGAAGAACACACAGAACACACAGAAGAACATATAGAACAACATACAGAAGAACATACAGAACACATACAAGAACATGCAGAAGAACATACAGAAGAACATACAAAAGAACATACAGAAGAACATATAGAAGAACATATAACAGTCAAGGAGGGTCACGTTCAATCACTTAAGAAAACCAGAAAGTTTTTATACATCAGCATCAAGCAGTCACAACTTCATTACTTAACTCAGGTTTGGAATACAACTATTTCAAGTATACACAACCTTTAATACAATGAGAACGACCACAACACTTGTAGGTACAGTATTTAATAACTACAACGCATAATTTTTATCATAATGTACCTACAGCACTGTTCTAGTACTATCATACCTACAACACTGTTCTAGTACTATCATACCTACAACACTGTTCTAGTGCTATCATACCTACAACACTGTTCTAGTACTATCATACCTACAACACTGTTCTAGTGCTATCATACCTACAACACTGTTCTAGTACTCTCATACCTACAACACTGTTCTAGTACTATCATACCTACAACACTGTTCTAGTGCTATCATACCTACAACACTGTTCTAGTACTATCATACCTACAACACTGTTCTAGTGCTATCATCCCTACAACACTGTTCTAGTACTATCATACCTACAGCACTGTTCTAGTACTCTCATACCTACAGCACTGTTCTAGTGCTATCATACCTACAACACTGTTCTAGTACTATCATACCTACAACACTGTTCTAGTGCTATCATACCTACAACACTGTTCTAGTGCTATCATACCTACAACACTGTTCTAGTACTATCATACCTACAACACTGTTCTAGTACTATCATACCTACAACACTGTTCTAGTGCTATCATACCTACAACACTGTTCTAGTACTATCATACCTACAACACTGTTCTAGTGTTATCATACCTACAACACTGTTCTAGTACTCTCATACCTACAACACTGTTCTAGTTCTATCATACCTACAACACTGTTCTAGTACTATCATACCTACAACACTGTTCTAGTGCTATCATACCTACAACACTGTTCTAGTACTCTCATACCTACAACACTGTTCTAGTACTATCATACCTACAACACTGTTCTAGTGCTATCATACCTACAACACTGTTCTAGTACTATCATACCTACAACACTGTTCTAGTACTCTCATACCTACCTACAACACTGTTCTAGTGCTATCATACCTACAACACTGTTCTAGTACTATCATACCTACAACACTGTTCTAGTACTATCATACCTACAACACTGTTCTAGTACTATCATACCTACAACACTGTTCTAGTACTATCATACCTACAACACTGTTCTAGTACTATCATACCTACAACACTGTTCTAGTACTATCATACCTACAACACTGTTCTAGTACTATCATACCTACAACACTGTTCTAGTACTATCATACCTACAACACTGTTCTAGTACTATCATACCTACAACACTGTTCTAGTACTATCATACCTACAACACTGTTCTAGTACTATCATACCTACAGCACTACTATCATACTATCATACCTACAACACTGTTCTAGTACTATCATACCTACAACACTGTTCTAGTACTATCATACCTACAACACTGTTCTAGTACTATCATACCTACAACACTGTTCTAGTACTATCATACCTACAACACTGTTCTAGTACTATCATACCTACAACACTGTTCTAGTACTATCATACCTACAGCACTGGCCTAGTACTATCATACCTACAACACTGTTCTAGTACTATCATGGCTACAAGGACTCCTCGAAGAGTATCAAACAAGTTCATCAGTACACGTGCAGTCAGGGGGCAAACTTGAAGGTCACTAAATGTTGCAATCTAGGAAAGACGTTGGAAGTTTTCATTCAGTTCTCAAAATGTATTATGAAAGATGATTAATAATTGACGAATGAAATGAAATGTTAGAAAGGGCGTTGCTATTCTTTTTAAATATAGATTATTAGTTTATTCTATTTTTAAAGTGTTAGTGAGGAGAGAAGTTACATTACAGATATATCCTCAACACGATACTAGTTTAGTGTGTGTGTGTGTGTGTGTTTGTGTGTGTGTGTGTGTGTGTGTGTGTGTGTGTGTGTGTGTGTGTGTGTGTGTGTGTGTGTGTGTGTGTGTGTGTGTGTGTGTGTGTGTGTGTGTGTCGCGTAGCGCATTGCGTTTTTTGTTTTTTGCTTTTCATAGGCTCAATATATATAAGAAGGTGAACGAAAGAATATAAAATAATAATATATTAAGTTTACTGAAGCGAGACACAATAAGTTATACCAAAATTGGATGCATTTTATGGCTATGGTAATTACCTGTATTATCAGTATACATGCTAAGCCAATTGCTAACAACAAGGGGTATTTTACTAATTTATTATTATTATTATTATTATTATTATTATTATTATTATTATTATTATTATTATTATTATTATTATTATTATTATTATTATTATTATTATTATTATTATTATTACGAACAGATAATACCCGATTATATTATATTAACACCAATTAATAATACAGGTAATGCAGGAATCTCAATAAGTAAAGTTTTGAAGTCTTTACAGGGAAGATAAGCTCAGAGTTTTTCCACTAATTGTATACTCCTCCGGCAGCCTGAAACGTGGTTGTAAACAAAACAATTTATCAGGACAGTTCTAAGAAACTCTTCCGAACATTCTGAGTTGTGTTGTGGTCTGGCGGGATACACTGACGTCAGGAGAAGGTATATTATAGTCTCTCTTTATCTGTCTGTCTGTTTTTAACTCGCGGTTTATGTGCGTGTCTCGTGTCTATATCTTCATCTCTGTCTGTCTGTCTATCTGTCTGTGTCTGTCTCTGTCTTTCTATCTTTAGCTCTCTATGTCTGTCTATGTCTCTCTATTTACATCCGTCTGTATGTCTCTTTTTCTCTATTGACACATTGTTCACTCAACCACCCCCTTTTGACACTTCATTTGACACTAGTCTCCTTCAACTTCTCTCTCCATACAGGGAACGTTGCCAAGTATCACATAAAAATGTTCGTTTCATGGCATTTGTTTAGTCTGGCCTTCCAAATTATTTCCTCCATTCAAGAACAAATTATTGGTCGTAGAATTATGAGAACTTTATGAAAGCTTCTCAACAGACTAAAGTTATATGGGTGAGAAAGATATGAGAGTTGGGTGTATTGGAATATCTCCTGCTTCTACCTCTACACCGAGGGATGGAAAGCTCGCACTAAACACCATACTGAGTACGGTTTATTATCGTGCGCTGATACCTCGAGAAAACAGGTTCTTATCCCCAATAGATAGTGTAGATGAGTATGATTGTTAAGTCAGGATCATAAGGGTGGCGGAGACGAGAGGGACGTAACTGAGAAGAAAGAGTTTTCATTACTCATATTATCCAACCCAATTAACTCGTAATTCTTTGTCTATATCGTTTACAGTATAGATAGAAATAATCACCCCTTAAGAAAACAATGTAAGGATGTAGGGAAGACTTTAGGTCTTTTCAATTTTATCAGGTATAAATACGTATATGGAGTTTACAGTATCTACTCTATGTCAAGTCCATCATCTACTTACCTCAGTTACTTGCTACAGACGTGAGGGCAATGAGTCCACCAAGCGACTACTAATGTCTTCTCTTCTCCTGATTGACTTTGACACTTCTCTACATTTCCTCCTAATGGTTTCAAAAATAGTCTCTAATGTACGTGGTGATGGGAATCTAGCGGCAGCGACACAAACTCGCACATCTTCCTCTCTCGTTGTTACGTAAGGGGGGCCAGGTACGGTTATGTCATGACACTGTCCTCTTCCTTGTATAACCTAACCCATCGCTGCACTGTCTTCCTGTTGATGTTCAAATCTCTGCTGTAGGTGTGCGTGGTCCATGTATATGCTGATAACCACACAGGAAACAAGAAAACACAAAGTTCCCAAGCGCTTTCGTGTCATTCACATCTTCAGGGTTGAGTGCAGACTAAGGAGTAATGATGATGATGAGATGGAGAGAAGAGAGCCGTTTGCTTTGAAGATGGAAGACGGTGTAGGAGGAAGGTAAAGTTAGCAAGTGGGAAATAAAGTGGGAGATTTGATAGCAGGTGGGCTATCCACCTAACGGGGACGGGGTTATGCCTGCCACGACAACACTCCCGCAGGTCCACCCAGGCAAGGCTAGACAAGCTAAGTTAAGCTAAGCTAAGGTAGTTTGTGGTGTTGAGGCTCCAGGTCCTTTTATGTATCTGGGTTTTAATGATGTATATATTGGTTCAGGTTCTGTTATCTTCTTTGGCCACCCGCTGTGTGTTGTGGTAATGTCTTCTTGCATTAGTTGTTGCAGTATGGGGTCTTCTAAGCCTTGCAGTTTTTCCCATAATGCTAATGCTTGATTGTGCGTTCTGATGTTGATTGTGGTTAGGTTATGTTCTGTGTGTAGGTCGCTGGTAGTTTTTGTATATGGTGGTCTGAGTTTTGCTGCTCTTCTCCGACTACGTTTTGGACTGCCTGTATGTTGAGTTTGTTTGTTTTTGTTACAGTAATTACTGACAAGGTGTCCATCATATCATAATCAGGTCAGAAGGTAGTGATCCAACCCTTTCACCTGGTTACAAATCTTAACAAAATTGTCCAATTTGAACCACAAATTTGTACACAAATTTGTCCTTTGTTTCATTCTATATCAGATTTTCCGTTCATAGTCTTTTTGTAGTTTCATTATTTCCTTTTGTTCTTTCATTTATTAATTTTTTTCTTTGATTATCCTTCATTATTCGTCCTCGTTAATCTCATTTCTTTCCATAATTTTCATACTTTTTTAACCGTTTCTTCATTTTCTTGCTCTTTGATGAACCTAATAGCTAGTATAACACAAATTACTTAAGTCTTTCAACTATATCAATATTTATTATTATATCCTTAATCCCAAGTTCTCCCAACAAAGGTCAAGTTAACAGGTCAAAACCTAAACAAGTCACTAAAAATATGAACCTGTATCAACTTATTCCCACCACCACATATGTACATAAAATAAAATAAATAACAATAATAATACAAGATGTTTGGAAGAGGCTGCATAAGGACTGAAGGTCCAACAAGATCACACAAAATCATTATCAAACAAAACAAATCACAATAGTCAAATGCCAACTCCCAAAACACCAGAGAGAGGGAATACTACTTAACTTAAGACAGCTGTCCCTAGACTGATAGAGTGTACCAGAAGGGGACCGGTGGTAGAAGCGGTACCGTTCTTGCCTCGCAAGCGAGATATCACGGGTTCGATTCCCGGGCCGGTGGAAGTTGTTTGGGCTTACTTCCTAGTCCCCATTAGTCCCTGTTCACCTAGCAGTAAAGTAGGTACCTGGTGTAAGTCGAAAGTTGTTGGAGCTTCCAATAACTTGATGACATAAACTACTGACTCTTCAGGCTTCTACGCCCTTGACTCTTCAGGCTTCTACGCCCTTAACTCATGAGACGTAAAGGCAAGCATGAACTTAGCATGCTTCCCTGTTGGGCGCTGTAAACGCTTCTGCGCTTCACCTTACACAAGGATGTAGGGGGGTGCCCAATAAAAAAAAAAAAGTGTACCAGTAGGTAGCCGACGTCACCTCTCTACCTCCATATACCGACATACTATATCCTGATTGGACAAAACATAAACTTTATCTAAATTATCTATTGACATTAGTTCCAATTATCTAATCTATATACAAACCTAATACAATAAGATATAATATACTCAAACATAATATATTAAGTACACAAAGTTATAAACAAAGTTAATACTTAAATCACGAATCACTCAATGTGGACGAGGAAAGACCGAAAGCGCTCGACGGAACCACACAACATCCGAACCAACGCATTTCATGAAGTAAACAGAAACGTAAGGCGGACAGTTGTAACAAACACCAGAGACATACACCTTGCTGTTTTCCTTTATTTAACTTGAGCGATATGTTGAGGACTTAATGGAGTTACCTGGCTCTTGGAATCAAATTAGGGTCCTCAAATATTGCTTTATACAACATATTATTAAGCAAAGGGGGTACCATTTGCATTTATCTCGTCCCTTTTTATATGAAGATACAGAGGTCATAAACATTTTAGTTTGTTTTCTCTTTGGTCCACTGTCGATAATCCATACAAATCCTTTCCCATGGTCTTCCTAAGTGATGTAATTTATCGCATATATATATGAAGGTTTGTCCACGTTCATCTTTTGTTACACGGAGGTATCTTTGCCAATTTTTATTAAACGTTATCATACGTTCGTGGGCTTAATAAAAAAATGCAGCCAGGAGTCGAAACAACCTCAAACGTTCTTTGTCAGTTTGGGTTTCTCTTAAAAATTCGTCAAAGGTTTTTGAGCTCCAGATGTATGGATTAAATATTTTTAATTTCAAATGTGTTTCAGACCCAATATACATTACTCGATATTGCCTGGGCAGATTGCCTTCACGTCTACCAGCGGACAGACACCTCTTGGGCAGATTGGATTCAGAGACCTCAACCTCCTGCAGAATGTCTTCAGACAGCACAAGCCCTTGCATAATGTCTTCAGACACACTCTTGGATCGTCTATACCGGGATTTTAGCTGGCTGTACAATAGTAGAATTACTAACAAAACAATTATTACTAAGAAAGTTGTACAGCACTTGTTGAATAACGACTCTAAGGCCAAAGACTCCTTCATGGCTTACTCCTTTAAGCGTCGTAGTTGCTTCACCTCCTCTGTCAGGCATCTATAAGATTGGTATTGGCCTACGACTGGCACATGCCTCAAGAGGGTGTCACAAGCCGCAGGACGGGGCTCGGGCTCAGATGGGCCCCTGAAGAAACTCCTCAACCAGGATATACTCTGGTGTAACACAGTATCGGTTCTAGAGCTAATCACTTGTAGTTCTTACTCCAGAACTAACTTTTCACATGTGTATTTTTTTTGCTGGAAAAACAAAACACTCCAGAATACAATCGTCGAAATACAAAAGAGCCATATTACTCGGGGTACAGTAACCATATTTATGGTATTTGATGCTTTGCAAGAAATGCTCGCTGAAAATAGAATCAGGGTATAAATATACAATAAATTCATACTGAACATTAGAGCCAGGTAGGAACAATTACCTTTGACAACATACATGGTACACAAACAGTGTAGATGGGTGTTGTAGCGAACATGTAGTACGTACTAGTGCTGTGGTGAACATGTAGTACTAGTGATGTAGTGAAATCTAGTAAGAGTGTTGTTGTGAAAATGTAGTTCCTACTAGTATTGTAGTGAACTGTAGTATTATTGATGTAGTGAACATGTAGTACTACCGGAGTAAAGAACATGTAGTACCTACTAGTGTTGTAGTGAACTGTAGTACTAGTGATGTAGTGAAATCTAGTAAGAGTGTTGTTGTGAAAATGTAGTTCCTACTAGTATTGTAGTGAACTGTAGTATTATTGATGTAGTGAACATGTAGTACTACCGGAGTAAAGAACATGTAGTACCTACTAGTGTTGTAGTGAACTGTAGTACAAGTGATGTGGTGAATTTGTAGTACTAGTGTTGTAGTAAACATGTAGTGCTAGTGTTATAGTAAACATGTAGTACTAGTGTTGTAGTGAACATGTAGTACAAGTGATGTGGTGAACTTGTAGTACTAGTGTTGTAGTAAACATGTAGTACTAGTGTTGTAGTAAACATGTAGTACTAGTGTTGTAGTAAACATGTAGTACTAGTGTTGTAGTAAACATGTAGTACTAGTGTTGTAGTAAACATGTAGTACTACTGTTGTAGTGAACATGTAATACTAGTGTTGTAGTAAACATGTAGTACTAGTGTTGTAGTAACATGTAGTACTAGTGTTGTAGTAAACATGTAGTACTAGTGTTGTAGTAAACATGTAGTACTAGTGTTGTAGTAAACATGTAGTACTAGTGTTGTAGTAAACATGTAGTACTAGTGTTGTAGTAAACATGTAGTACTAGTGTTGTAGTAAACATGTAGTACTAGTGTTGTAGTAAACATGTAGTACTAGTGTTGTAGTAAACATGTAGTACTAGTGTTGTAGTAAACATGTAGTACTAGTGTTGTAGTAAACATGTAGTACTAGTGTTGTAGTAAACATGTAGTACTAGTGTTGTAGTAAACATGTAGTACTACATGTAGTACTAGTGTTGTAGTAAACAGTATAGTACTAGTGTTGTAGTAAACATGTAGTACTAGTGTTATAGTAAACATGTAGTACTAGTGTTGTAGTAAACATGTAATACTAGTGTTGTAGTAAACATGTAGTACTAGTGTTGGGTAGTGTGAATCGATCTTTAATAAATTAATTGTCAACTCCTTTTCCTTCCCTTTTTTCCTATAATCTCTTGTTTTTTTCTCATAGTTTCATCATTTTTCCTCTCATATTTTTGTCTGTTATTCAATTATTTTCTACCCATTTCCTTCGTCTTTGTTTTTATTCAATTTACTTCTACTTTTCAGTTTTTCCATTTTTCATTTTCTCATTCGATATTTTTGCCCTTTTAAATTTCTGTTTCTCAGTCTATATCTGATTTTCCTTTCTCACTATTTTTGTTATTCTCACTGGCCTTCTTTTTTCCTTATTTCTTTTTGTTCTTTGTTTTTTTTATTATCGTTCATTATTCATCGTCGTTAAGCTCTTGTTTGTATTTTTTAAATTTCTTATTATTCTTTCATCATTCTTATCTTTTCTTCCTCTCTCATTTCCCTATAAAAATTTATAGCAAGGTGTATCAAAGAACAACAAAAATATAAGAGATTATAACAGTAACAGACACCTGAATTATCTATATTATGTACCAAGAGCGATATGTAGAGGACTCTATGGAGTTACCTGGCACTTGGAATCAAATTCGGGTCCCCAAATAATGCTTTATACAACATCTGACGAAGCCGATAGGGGACCATTTTCATTTCTTCCCTCCCTTTTTCTATGAGGAAACAGAGGTCATAAACATTTTAATTTGTTTTCTTTGTCGTCCACTGTCGGGCATCGATGCAAATCCTTTCCTTTGTTGTTCCTAAGTGATGTAATTTATCGCATATATATATGAAGGTTTGTCCACGTTCATCTTTTGTTACACGGAGGTATCTTTGCCAATTTTTATTAAACGTTATCTTACGTTCGTGGGCTTAATAAAAAAATGCAGCCAGGAGTCGAAACAACCTCAAACGTTCTTTGTCAGTTTGGGTTTCTCTTAAAAATTCATCAAAAAATTTTTCGGTCCAGATATGTGGATCAAATATTTTCAATTTCAAGTGTGTTCGAGTGCCAATAAACATCACTCGAGATTGCCTGGGCAGATTGATTTCAGAGACTTTGCCTTCCTGCAAAATGTCTTCAGACACACTCTTGGATCGTCTATACCGGGATTTTAGCTGGCTGTACAATAGTAGAATTACTAACAAAACAATTATTACTAAGAAAGTTGTACAGCACTTGTTGAATAACGACTCTAAGGCCAAAGACTCCTTCATGGCTTACTCCTTTAAGCGTCGTAGTTGCTTCACCTCCTCTGTCAGGCATCTATAAGATTGGTATTGGCCTACGACTGGCACATGCCTCAAGAGGGTGTCACAAGCCGCAGGACGGGGCTCGGGCTCAGATGGGCCCCTCAAGAAACTCCTCAACCAGGATATACTCTGGTGTAACACAGTATCGGTTCTAGAGCTAATCACTTGTAGTTCTTACTCCAGAACTAACTTTTCCCCGTGTAATTTTTTCTGCTGGAAAAACAAAACACTCCAGAATACAATCGTCAGAATACAAAAAAACGAAATTACTCGCGGTACAGTAACCATATTTGTCGTGTTTGATACTTTACAAACAATGCTCATTAAAAATAGAATCAGGGTATAAATATACGATAAATTCATACTGAACATTAGAGCCAGGTAGGAACAATTTCCTCTGACAACATACATGATACACAAACAGTGTAGATGGGTGTTGTAGCAAACATGTAGTACGTACTAGTGCTGTGGTGAACATGTAGTACCTACTAGTGCTGTGTTGAACATGTAGTATTAGTGTTGTAGTGAACATGAAATACTAGAATTGTAGTGAACATGTAGTACTAGTGTTGTAATGAACATGTAGTACTAGTGTTGTAGTGAACCTGAAATACTAGAATTGTAGTGAACATGTAGTACTAGTGTTTTAGTAAACATGTAGTACTAGTGTTGTAGTGAACATGTTGTACTAGTGTTGTCGTAAACATGTAGTACTAGTGTTGTAGTGAACATGTAGTACTAGTGTTGTAGTAAACATGTAGTACTAGTGTTGTAGTAAACATGTAGTACTAGTGTTGTAGTGAACATGTAATACTAGTGTTGTAGTGAACATGTGATACTAGTGTTGTAGTGAACATGTAGTACTAGTGTTGTAGTAAACATGTAGTACTAGTGTTGGGTAGTGTGAATCGATCTTTAATAAATTAATTGTCAACTCCTTTTCCTTCCCTTTTTTCCTATAATCTCTTGTTTTTTTCTCATAGTTTCATCATTTTTCCTCTCATATTTTTGTCTGTTATTCAATTATTTTCTACCCATTTCCTTCGTCTTTGTTTTTATTCAATTTACTTCTACTTTTCAGTTTTTCCATTTTTCATTTTCTCATTCGATATTTTTGCCCTTTTAAATTTCTGTTTCTCAGTCTATATCTGATTTTCCTTTCTCACTATTTTTGTTATTCTCACTGGCCTTCTTTTTTCCTTATTTCTTTTTGTTCTTTGTTTTTTTTATTATCGTTCATTATTCATCGTCGTTAAGCTCTTGTTTGTATTTTTTAAATTTCTTATTATTCTTTCATCATTCTTATCTTTTCTTCCTCTCTCATTTCCCTATAAAAATTTATAGCAAGGTGTATCAAAGAACAACAAAAATATAAGAGATTATAACAGTAACAGACACCTGAATTATCTATATTATGTACCAAGAGCGATATGTAGAGGACTCTATGGAGTTACCTGGCACTTGGAATCAAATTCGGGTCCCCAAATAATGCTTTATACAACATCTGACGAAGCCGATAGGGGACCATTTTCATTTCTTCCCTCCCTTTTTCTATGAGGAAACAGAGGTCATAAACATTTTAATTTGTTTTCTTTGTCGTCCACTGTCGGGCATCGATGCAAATCCTTTCCTTTGTTGTTCCTAAGTGATGTAATTTATCGCATATATATATGAAGGTTTGTCCACGTTCATCTTTTGTTACACGGAGGTATCTTTGCCAATTTTTATTAAACGTTATCTTACGTTCGTGGGCTTAATAAAAAAATGCAGCCAGGAGTCGAAACAACCTCAAACGTTCTTTGTCAGTTTGGGTTTCTCTTAAAAATTCATCAAAAAATTTTTCGGTCCAGATATGTGGATCAAATATTTTCAATTTCAAGTGTGTTCGAGTGCCAATAAACATCACTCGAGATTGCCTGGGCAGATTGATTTCAGAGACCTTGCCTTCCTGCAAAATGTCTTCAGACACACTCTTGGATCGTCTATACCGGGATTTTAGCTGGCTGTACAATAGTAGAATTACTAACAAAACAATTATTACTAAGAAAGTTGTACAGCACTTGTTGAATAACGACTCTAAGGCCAAAGACTCCTTCATGGCTTACTCCTTTAAGCGTCGTAGTTGCTTCACCTCCTCTGTCAGGCATCTATAAGATTGGTATTGGCCTACGACTGGCACATGCCTCAAGAGGGTGTCACAAGCCGCAGGACGGGGCTCGGGCTCAGATGGGCCCCTGAAGAAACTCCTCAACCAGGATATACTCTGGTGTAACACAGTATCGGTTCTAGAGCTAATCACTTGTAGTTCTTACTCCAGAACTAACTTTTCCCCGTGTAATTTTTTTTGCTGGAAAAACAAAACACTCCAGAATACAATCGTCAGAATACAAAAAAACGAAATTACTCGCGGTACAGTAACCATATTTATCGTGTTTGATACTTTACAAACAATGCTCATTAAAAATAGAATCAGGGTATAAATATACGATAAATTCATACTGAACATTAGAGCCAGGTAGGAACAATTTCCTCTGACAACATACATGATACACAAACAGTGTAGATGGGTGTTGTAGCAAACATGTAGTACGTACTAGTGCTGTGGTGAACATGTAGTACCTACTAGTGCTGTGTTGAACATGTAGTATTAGTGTTGTAGTGAACATGAAATACTAGAATTGTAGTGAACATGTAGTACTAGTGTTGTAATGAACATGTAGTACTAGTGTTGTAGTGAACCTGAAATACTAGAATTGTAGTGAACATGTAGTACTAGTGTTTTAGTAAACATGTAGTACTAGTGTTGTAGTGAACATGTAGTACTAGTGTTGTCGTAAACATGTAGTACTAGTGTTGTAGTGAACATGTAATACTAGTGTTGTAGTGAACATGTAGTACTAGTGTTGTAGTAAACATGTAGTACTAGTGTTGTAGTAAACATGTAGTACTAGTGTTGTAGTAAACATGTAGTACTAGTGTTGTAGTGAACATGTAATACTAGTGTTGTAGTGAACATGTGATACTAGTGTTGTAGAACATGTAGTACTAGTGTTGTAGTAAACATGTAGTACTAGTGTTGTAGTAAACATGTAGTACTAGTGTTGTAGTGAACATGTAGTACTAGTGTTGTAGTGAACATGTAATACTAGTGTTGTAGTGAACATGTGATACTAGTGTTGTAATGAACATGTAGTACTAATGTTGTAGTGAACATGTAGTACTAGTGTTGTAGTAAACATGTAGTACTAGTGTTGTAGTAAACATGTAGTACTAGTGTTGTAGTGAACATGTAATACTAGTGTTGTAGTGAACATGTGATACTAGTGTTGTAGTGAACATGTAGTACTAGTGTTGTAGTAAACATGTAGTACTAGTGTTGTAGTAAACATGTAGTACTAGTGTTGTAGTGAACATGTAGTACTACTGTTGTAGTGAACATGTAATACTAGTGTTGTAGTGAACATGTGATACTAGTGTTGTAGTGAACATGTAGTACTAGTGTTGTAATAAACATGTAGTACTAGTGTTGTAGTGAACATGTAGTACTAGTGTTGTAGTGAACATGTAATACTAGTGTTGTAGTGAACATGTGATACTAGTGTTGTAGTGAACATGTAGTACTAGTGTTGTAGTAAACATATAGTACTAGTGTTGTAGTAAACATGTAGTACTAGTGTTGTAGTGAACATGTAATACTAATGTTGTAGTAAACATGTAGTACTAGTGTTATAGTAAACATGTAGTACTAGTGTTGTAGTAAACATGTAGTACTAGTGTTGTAGTAAACATGTAGTACTAGTGTTGTAGTGAACATGTAATACTAGTGTTGTAGTAAACATGTAGTACTAGTGTTGTAGTAAACATGTAGTACTAGTGTTGTAGTGAACATGTAATACTAGTGTTGTGTAAACTATGTAGTACTAGTGTTATAGTGAACATGTAGTACTAGTGTTGTAGTAAACATGTAGTACTGTAGTGTTGTAGTAAACATGTAGTACTAGTGTTATAGTAAACATGTAGTACTAGTGTTGTAGTGATCGTGTAGTACTAGTGTTATAGTGAACATGTAGTACTAGTGTTATAGTAAACATGTAGTACTAGCGTTGTAGTAAACATGTAGTACTAGTGTTATAGTAAACATGTAGTACTAGTGTTGTAGTGATCGTGTAGTACTAGTGTTATAGTGAACATGTAGTACTAGTGTTATAGTAAACATGTAGTACTAGCGTTGTAGTAAACATGTAGTACTAGTGTTATAGTAAACATGTAGTACTAGTGTTGTAGTGATCGTGTAGTACTAGTGTTATAGTGAACATGTAGTACTAGTGTTATAGTAAACATGTAGTACTAGCGTTGTAGTAAACATGTAGTACTAATGTTATAGTGAACATGTAGTACTAATGTTATAGTGAACATGTAGTACTAGTGTTGTAGTAAACATGTAGTACTAGTGTTATAGTGAACATGTAGTACTAGTGTTATAGTGAACATGTAGTACTAGTGTTACAGTGAACATGTAGTACTAGTGTTACAGTGAACATGTAGTACTAGTGTTGTAGTAAACATGTAGTACTAGTGTTATAGTGAACATGTAGTACTAGTGTTGTAGTGAACATGTAGTACTAGTGTTATAGTGAACATGTAGTACTAATGTTATAGTGAACATGTAGTACTAATGTTATAGTGAACATGTAGTACTAGTGTTGTAGTAAACATGTAGTACTAGTGTTGTAGTAAACATGTAGTACTAGTGTTGTAGTAAACATGTAGTACTAGTGTTGTAGTGAACATGTAATACTAGTGTTGTAGTAAACATGTAGTACTAGTGTTGTAGTAAACATGTAGTACTAGTGTTATAGTAAACATGTAGTACTAGTGTTGTAGTAAACATGTAGTACTAGTGTTGTAGTAGTAAGTGTTGTAGTAAACATGTAGTACTAGTGTTGTAGTAAACATGTAGTACTAGTGTTGTAGTAAACATGTAGTACTAGTGTTGTAGTGAACATGTAATACTAGTGTTGTAGTAAACATGTAGTACTAGTGTTGTAGTAAACATGTAGTACTAGTGTTATAGTAAACATGTAGTACTAGTGTTGTAGTAAACATGTAGTACTAGTGTTGTAGTGAACATGTAATACTAGTGTTGTAGTAAACATGTAGTACTAGTGTTGTAGTAAACATGTAGTACTAGTGTTGTAGTAAACATGTAGTACTAGTGTTGTAGTGAACATGTAATACTAGTGTTGTAGTAAACATGTAGTACTAGTGTTGTAGTGAACATGTAATACTAGTGTTGTGTAAACATGTAGTACTAGTGTTGTAGTAAACATGTAGTACTAGTGTTGTAGTAACTACATGTAGTACTGTAGTACTAGTTGTAGTAAACATGTAGTACTAGTGTTGTAGTGTAGTACTAGTGTTGTAGTAAACATGTAGTACTAGTGTTGTAGTAAACATGTAGTACTAGTGTTGTAGTGAACATGTAATACTAGTGTTGTAGTAAACATGTAGTACTAGTGTTGTAGTAAACATGTAGTACTAGTGTTGTAGTAAACATGTAGTACTAGTGTTGTAGTAAACATGTAGTACTAGTGTTGTAGTAAACATGTAGTACTAGTGTTATAGTAAACATGTAGTACTAGTTGTAGTAAACATGTAGTAGTAAACTGTAGTACTAGTGTTGTAGTAACATGTAGTGTTGTAGTACATGTAGTACTAGTGTTGTAGTGAACATGTAGTACTAGTGTTGTAGTAAACATGTAGTACTAGTGTTGTAGTAAACATGTAGTACTAGTGTTGTAGTGAACATGTAGTACAAGTGTGTGGTGAACATGTAGTACTAGTGTTGTAGTGAACATGTAGTACTAGTGTTGTAGTAAACATGTAGTACTAGTGTTGTAGTAAACATGTAGTACTAGTGTTGTAGTAAACATGTAGTACTAGTGTTGTAGTAAACATGTAGTACTAGTGTTGTAGTAAACATGTAGTACTAGTGTTGTAGTAAACATGTAGTACTAGTGTTGTAGTAAACATGTAGTACTAGTGTTGTAGTAAACATGTAGTACTAGTGTTGTAGTAAACATGTAGTACTAGTGTTGTAGTAAACATGTAGTACTAGTGTTGTAGTAAACATGTAGTACTAGTGTTGTAGTAAACATGTAGTACTAGTGTTGTAGTAAACATGTAATACTAGTGTTGTAGTAAACATGTAGTACTAGTGTTGTAGTAAACATGTAGTACTAGTGTTGGGTAGTGTGAATCGATCTTTAATAAATTAATTGTCAACTCCTTTTCCTTCCCTTTTCTCCTATAATCTCTTGTTTTTTTCTCATAGTTTCATCATTTTTCCTCTCATATTTTTGTCTGTTATTCAATTATTTTCTACCCATTTCCTTCGTCTTTGTTTTTATTCAATTTACTTCTACTTTTCAGTTTTTCCATTTTTCATTTTCTCATTCGATATTTTTGCCCTTTTAAATTTCTGTTTCTCAGTCTATATCTGATTTTCCTTTCTCACTATTTTTGTTATTCTCACTGGCCTTCTTTTTTCCTTATTTCTTTTTGTTCTTTGTTTTTTTTATTATCGTTCATTATTCATCGTCGTTAAGCTCTTGTTTGTATTTTTTAAATTTCTTATTATTCTTTCATCATTCTTATCTTTTCTTCCTCTCTCATTTCCCTATAAAATTTTATAGCAAGGTGTATCAAAGCACAACAACAACGTAAACGATTACAACAGTAACAGACACCTGAATTATCTATATTATGTACCAAGAGCGATATGTAGAGGACTCTATGGAGTTACCTGGCACTTGGAATCAAATTCGGGTCCCCAAATAATGCTTTATACAACATCTGACGAAGCCGATAGGGGACCATTTTCATTTCTTCCCTCCCTTTTTCTATGAGGAAACAGAGGTCATAAACATTTTAATTTGTTTTCTTTGTCGTCCACTGTCGGGCATCGATGCAAATCCTTTCCTTTGTTGTTCCTAAGTGATGTAATTTATCGCATATATATATGAAGGTTTGTCCACGTTCATCTTTTGTTACACGGAGGTATCTTTGCCAATTTTTATTAAACGTTATCTTACGTTCGTGGGCTTAATAAAAAAATGCAGCCAGGAGTCGAAACAACCTCAAACGTTCTTTGTCAGTTTGGGTTTTTCTTAAAAATTCATCAAAATAATTTTCGGTCCAGATATGTGGATCAAATATTTTCAATTTCAAGTGTGTTCGAGTGCCAATAAACATCACTCGAGATTGCCTGGGCAGATTGATTTCAGAGACCTTGCCTTCCTGCAAAATGTCTTCAGACGCACTCTTGGATCGTCTATACCGGGATTTTAGCTGGCTGTACAATAGTAGAATTACTAACAAAACAATTATTACTAAGAAAGTTGTACAGCACTTGTTGAATAACGACTCTAAGGCCAAAGACTCCTTCATGGCTTACTCCTTTAAGCGTCGTAGTTGCTTCACCTCCTCTCTCAGGCATCTATAAGATTGGTATTGGCCTACGACTGGCACATGCCTCAAGAGGGTGTCACAAGCCGCAGGACGGGGCTCGGGCTCAGATGGGCCCCTCAAGAAACTCCTCAACCAGGATATACTCTGGTGTAACACAGTATCGGTTCTAGAGCTAATCACTTGTAGTTCTTACTCCAGAACTAACTTTTCCCCGTGTAATTTTTTTTGCTGGAAAAACAAAACACTCCAGAATACAATCGTCAGAATACAAAAAAACGAAATTACTCGCGGTACAGTAACCATATTTATCGTGTTTGATACTTTACAAACAATGCTCATTAAAAATAGAATCAGGGTATAAATATACGATAAATTCATACTGAACATTAGAGCCAGGTAGGAACAATTTCCTCTGACAACATACATGATACACAAGCAGTGTAGATGGGTGTTGTAGCGAACATGTAGTACCTACTAGTGCTGTCGTGAACATGTAGTACTAGTGATGTAGTTAACATGTAGCACTACTGTTGTAGTAAACATGTAATACTAGTGTTGTAGTAAACATGTAATACTAGTGTTGTAGTAAACATGTAATACTAGTGTTGTAGTAAACATGTAGTACTGGCGTTGAAGTATACATGTAGTACTAGTGTTGTAGTGAACATGTAGTACTAGTGTTGTAGTGAACATGTAGTACTAGTGTTGTAGTAAACATGTAATACTAATGTTGTAGTAAACATGTAGTACTAGGGTTGTAGTGAACATGTAATACTAGTGTTGTAGTGAACATGTAGTACTAGTGTTGTAGTGAACATGTAGTACTAGTGTTGTAGTAAACATGTAGTACTAGGGTTGTAGTAAACATGTAGTACTAGTGTTGTAGTGAACATGTAGTACTAGTGTTGTAGTGAACATGTAGTACTAGTGTTGCAGTGAACATGTAATACTATTGTTGTAGTGAACATGTAATACTAGTGTTGTAGTAAACATGTAGTACTAGTGTTGTAGTAAACATGTAGTACTAGTGTTGTAGTAAACATGTAGTACTAGTGTTGTAGTAAACATGTAGTACTAGTGTTGTAGTGAACATGTAATACTAGTGTTGTAGTGAACATGTAGTTCTAGTGTTGTAGTGAACATGTAATACTAGTGTTGTAGTAAACATGTAGTACTAGTGTTGTAGTGAACATGTAATACTAGTGTTGTAGTGAACATGTAATACTAGTGTTGTAGTAAACATGTAATACTAGTGTTGTAGTGAACATGTAGTACTAGTGTTGTAGTAAACATGTAGTACTAGTGTTGTAGTAAACATGTAGTACTAGTGTTGTAGTGAACATGTAATACTAGTGTTGTAGTAAACATATAGTACTAGTGTTGTAGTGAACATGTAATACTAGTGTTGTAGTGAACATGTAATACTAGTGTTGTAGTAAACATGTAATACTAGTGTTGTAGTAAACATGTAGTACTAGTGTTGTAGTGAACATGTAATAGTAGTGTTGTAGTGAACATGTAATACTAGTGTTGTAGTAAACATGTAGTACTAGTGTTGTAGTGAACATGTAGTACTAGTGTTGTAGTGAACATGTAATACTAGTGTTGTAGTGAACATGTAGTACTAGTGTTGTAGTAAACATGTAGTACTAGTGTTGTAGTGAACATGTAGTACTAGTGTTGTAGTAAACATGTAGTACTAGTGTTGTAGTGAACATGTAGTACTAGTGTTGTAGTGAACATGTAGTACTAGTGTTGTAGTAAACATGTAGTACTAGTGTTGTAGTGAACATGTAGTACTAGTGTTGTAGTAAACATGTAGTACTAGTGTTGTAGTGAACATGTAGTACTAGTGTTGTAGTGAACATGTAGTACTAGTGTTGTAGTGAACATGTAGTACTAGTGTTGTAGTAAACATGTAGTACTAGTGTTGTAGTGAACATGTAGTACTAGTGTTGTAGTAAACATGTAGTACTAGTGTTGTAGTAAACATGTAGTACTAGTGTTGTAGTAAACATGTAGTACTAGTGTTGTAGTAAACATGTAGTACTAGTGTTGTAGTAAACATGTAGTACTAGTGTTGTAGTGAACATGTAGTACTAGTGTTGTAGTAAACATGTAGTACTAGTGTTGTAGTAAACATGTAGTACTAGTGTTGTAGTGAACATGTAGTACTAGTGTTGTAGTGAACATGTAGTACTAGTGTTGTAGTAATAATTTTTCCCTACTTCATTATCCCCTCCTCTTCTCTTAACTAGTTATCTGATTCCCTTTTTCTTCCCTTCATCTACATTCTCTCCTCGATCCTCCCTCCTCCTCCTCCCTTCCCTCATTCGCCTCCTTTAAGCAGGCTAGTCGTGAAGCAAATGGTGGAATTCCTCCAATACTTCTCAAACTAAATATTTCCTTTAAACAGCTCAGCCTTAGAGTGGGTGAGATGGCAACACTCAAGAACAGGGAAGTGTTAGAGTGAGGTGGAACTATTTAAGATGGAGATAGACTTAAAGTAAGAAAAATTAAGGCATTAAAGAAGCCAAAGAATAAGTATAGTGAAACCTTAGAGTATAGATGACGGAAACACCTGGAGTTCTTTTGTCAAATAGGAATAATTTGTTTTTGCTGTAACGTAATGGAAAGACTTTGCATTTGATAAGATTTGCTCTGTTTCAAGTAAGACGTTGTTTATCACCATAACATAGCCAAATTATGCCATTATTAGGTTAAGTAGTTTAAGTTGTATGATTATCTACGTCTCCATAATCATCTGCATTCAGCGGTCCTCCCCAAGAAAAAAAAATAGAATTTGTCACTATTGCGCAATTATCATTTTTACCGTACTAATACTACTACTATTACTATTTTTTTTTTACGTGGCCTCCAGCCTCCCCCAATAGCCACACCTTCGCCGTCACTTTATTACCTTAACATTAAATATCCTAATACATAAGTAGCTATCCTAGCTGTGTTGAGTTAGTTGAGCCGCAGATCTAGGCGGCATTCAGTGACTGTTGCCTCATAGTCAATATCTGCAGCTGTTGTCGTCATTGGGGCCGAAGCTCTCGTTCCCCTGAGGCAGAGCAAAGCCGACCGAAGGAGAGAGAAGGACAGTCGACATCTCATCCAGGCTGTAACATAACTTCTGGGCTGCTGCTTCTGTTCGGAGATCACCTCCGCGAATCTGGCGTAGAAACATCTTGCACTTGGTCCCATCCCACCAAAGGTTGTGAACACTAGAGGAGTGAAGCTGCCTTGATCAACGTTTTGAATTCTCTCCCCATATGCCCACATCTTATCCTCCTGTGTGCAGCATCGAGAGCTAGGCTACGGTGACATGCGGCCATGGGATGAAAAATCCTGATGTCTAAGAAGGCTGATCGTATCCCAGGTGAATGAGGGGGTAGATGAACACGTGACTCAGACGGGAGAGTCAGTGGCGTGGTCACGTGAGTACACTTGTACTGTACCTCCAGCGCTGACCTTAGTGCTTGATTAAGGTGGAGGTAAGAATGGTATGTTGTGTCAGTGGCAGAGAGGGACAGTGGGGCATGACCTACATCTTATTGCTCGTCAGATTAGGACGTCCACCTGGTGCATTCCGTCTACTTCCTGGTCTTACCCGAATGATGTAACCACTCGACCACCGGGATGACTAGAATGTCTGTGGGTGGTGAAAGCGAGGCAGCACTGATGCCATACATAACTGTGAGGCTGTAAATAACTCTCTTGATCTTCTGAAATACATAATAATATTTTGCAAATTTTACAAATGAACACTCTTGAAAGATTGTCTTTTTCTATATTGAAAATAAATTAATGTACTAACTAGACATTACCTTTCAAGGCTGCAAGCAACTCACTTGAAATGTTCGACCATACAGATATACAAATCCAGAAAATTTTCTTTGACAATGTACTTTTAAGAACTGAACAATAATAATACAATACAAAATGATACAATACTACAATACCAAAATAAATCATACCAACAAACTCAAGTCATAAGTGGTATAGCATCTTATTTATATTACTTAATTGAATTTAGAATGATCATAAATTCATTCCAAACTGCCAATTCCCGCCTCCACTCGGCACACCAGAAGATAATAACGACATAGTTAATCTCCACTACCTGCCCGGGGGGTCTCACTCCTCCAGCAGGGATCATTCTTGCACACTGATCCGCCTTCTCTCTCAATCCTTTCCTGACGTTGGAGAATAAGTGTGTTTCCCTTTATACAGTAAATGATCAGCTGAAGCCCCGTCCTGTTAATCTCTGTTCTAACCTAACCTTAGTAGGATTTGAGTCTAGTCGTGATGGATACTAACCCCAGATAACAATGTTTCGTTTGAGTCTTTATGGATTAGAGATCATTTGGCTTTTGAAGGGTTATAGTTCCTCTTTCTTCGTTCCTTGTTCTTCGTTTCCCGTTCTTCGTCCGTCATTCTTCGTTTCTCGTTCCTCGTTCCTCGTCTGTCGTTCTTCATTCCTCGTTTCTTATTCTTCGTCCTTTGTCTCACGTTCCTCATCCCCTCCTTCTAATAAATAACCATCTTTCTCTCGCCAAATACTTCATCAAATATCATGACACCTTTGCTGCTCAGAATATTTGGCGCCTCAGTTGTATAATTTTCTCTTAAAGTAGTGGTATAGCGGCCTTCATATTCTTACTATGGTGACGGTCTTCCCACTTCCCCATTCCTAAGGTGAAACTACTACTTGTACCACGCCTACCTTAGCGACCTCACAGCCAGATGAAAAAACACCGAAATACGAGTTAATTTTAGGGAAGGGAAGATACTTTCTCTATCTGGCCGTGTGTGTCGTTAGTAATGATTAGTATCGGTGTGCTATCGTTTGTCACTGTATGCTAATTAATCATGCCAGACGGGGTCTCGTGAGTAAAGCGATCAGTATCTAACTATCCTCAGCATTATTGAAGGTTGGAAAAAAAAAGATAGGACGTTCACCCAGTGCATGAACATTCACCATGACCAGCCCTTGAGACTATGGATATTATTTTTATTTTTTATTTTTTATCTTATTTATTATTTTTTTTTGGGCGTAAGGGGGTGGTCGAAATTTCAAGGCTCAAGGTGATATAAAAACAAAAAACAAACAAACAATACCCAGAGTGATTTGTTTCCTCAAGCAATTTTAGTAAAGTCTTCTCTTTAGTTTTCCGCCTCATCTTTGTATCACTCTTCCTCTGCCCCTCAGTTTCTCCGCCATCTTTCAGGCTGTTCCCGTATCTCCAGCAGGACACGGTGGGGTTATCGTGGCAAGCGTACACTGATGAATGAGTAGTTGGCGTGGCTGTGTTCTTCATATGGTTGAGTACGTATGTGCCAGAGGTGTGTGTACCAACAGGCTAGGTTAGGTTAGGTTTCTCTGTCCTGGCTGGCTCTGGTCACCTACTCCTTCTTGCCCTAAAGGTTAATTGTTCTTGGTATTTATTAATATTGTAGCCAAGTTTTTTCCTTCATTTAACATAAGAACATAAGAATGGAGGAAGTTGCAGCCGTTGGCCCATACTGGGTAGTCCCGTTTACACCCAACCCCTATCGCTCATATATCCATCCAACCTATGTCTGAAGCTATCCAGCGTATTCGAGTTAATGATGAGGTTTGGTAACTTGTTCCACTCTTCCACTATATTTTCAAACAAATGTTTACCTATTCGCTCCTAAATCTAAATTTGTCTAATTTAAAACCAATGCTACGAATTCGCTCCTGGTTGGATAGTTTGAGTACCTTTGTAATATCCCCTTTGTTTAGCCCTGACTTCCATTTATACACCTCTATCATATCGCCCCTCACTCTACGTCTCTCGAGGAAGTGCAAATTAAGATGCTTTAAACTGTCACTGTACTCAAGGTTCCTTATAAGAACATAACATATTAGAAAATAAGGAGTCTGCAATAGGCCGGTTGGCCTGTGCATGGCAGCTCCTGTCGAGAGTTACTACCACTCTCTGTCATCCATGAATCTATCTAGCCTCCTTTTGAAACTTTCCAGAGTTCCCGCACTTACTACAAAGTTGCTAAGCTTGTTCCACTCGTCCACCACCCTATTTGTGAACCAGTTTCTTCCTATCTCCCTCCTAAACCTAAACTTATCCAACTTGAATCCGTTGCTCCGAGTCCTATCCTGCTCGGATATTATAAGAACTTTATCTATATCCCCTTTATTGATTCCTTTCACCCACTTAAATACTTCTATCATATCTCCCCGCACTCTTCGTCTTTCTAGGGAATGCAAGTTAAGTTTCTTTAACCTATCCTGATATGGAAGGTTTCTAAGTCCAGGAATCATTTTTGTCATTCTTCGCTGCACCGACTCTAGTGAATTTATATTCATTCTATAATAAGGGCACCAGAACTGAACCGCATAATCGAGGTGCGGCCTGACTAGCGCAAGATATAGTTGCAATAAGACCTCTGCACTCTTGTTACTTACACTTCTAGATATAAAACCCAATACTCTGTTTGCCTTATTTCGAACATTAACGCACTGTTTTCTAGGCCGTAGGTCCGGGCTTATAAGTACCCCTAGGTCTCTTTCACAGGTCGACTTCTCTAGGTTGATGTTGTTAAGGCTGTATACATTATAATTATTAGTTCTTCCAATATTAAGTACGCTGCACTTGCTGGTGTTGAATTTCATTTGCCATTTTTCAGACCACCCCTGCAGTTTATTTAGATCCTCCTGTAATGCATTTGCATCCTGCCCTGAATTAATCTGCCGCCCTATTTTGGTGTCATCCGCAAACTTGCTTATGTCACTGCTGATCCCAGTATCTAGATCGTTTATGTAGATTATGAACAAGAGTGGGCTAGTACTGATCCCTGGGGAACCCCACTGGTTACACGGCCCCACTCAGATTTAACACCATCTACGCTGACCCTCTGCGTTCTATCGGTGAGCCATGATTTTATCTAATTTAAAATTTTCCCCTCGATACCATGAGCCTTAATTTTTCTCAGAAGCCTCTGATGCCGTACTCTGTCAAATGCTTTGCTAAAGTCTAAGTAAATAACATCGTAATTTTCGTCATTATCTACTACCTCGAAGACTTTCCTAAAAAACGTTAGCAGATTTGTTAGACAAGATTTTCCCTTTGTAAACCCATGTTGAGAGTCGTAGATTAATTTGCTTTTCTCTAGATGCGATCGGATGCTATCTGCTATAACTGATTCAAGAAATTTCCCCACTACTGACGTCAAACTGATCGGCCGGTAATTTGACGCTGATGCTCTGTCTCCCTTTTTGAATGTGGGTACTACATTTGCCTGTTTCCACAAGTCTGGCACAACTCCAGTGTCTAATGATTTTGTAAATAAGTTTACGAGGGGTCCGCTAATCTGTTCCCTACACTCTTTCAAGACTCGAGGGAAAATTTCATCCGGCCCTGGGGATTTTGTTTTCTTTAGTTAATTTATCTTCTTAAGAACATCCTCTTTTCTGATAGTGATATTCTTTAATTTCTCTTCTTCCTTTCCCTTAAATATCAGTTCCACCTCTGGAATTTTATCTCAAATTTCTTCTGTGAAAACTGATAAGAAGTAGCTGTTCAATGCTTTGCTTATTTCCTCACTGCCATTTATCACTTCTCCCCTCCCTGACTTTAAAGGCCCAACTTTGTCCTTGACCTCTTTCCTATATACCTGGAAAAATCCCTTGGGATTCGCCTTGGATTCTCTTGCTATTTTGATTTCATAGTCTCTCTTTGCTTTCCTTACATTTTTCTTAATATTCCTATATAGTTCATTATACCTATTTCTGAGCTGCTCCTCCCCTCCCTTTAATTTCTTATATATTCATTTCTTTATTCCTATGTCATGTTTAAGTTTTCTGGTCATCCACCTTGGCTCATTCTTATTTGACCTAATTTTTCTGTATGTATATTTTGTTCTTGTGCTATATGTAGTATACTCGTGAATATATTATAGTCACGATCAATTGTTGTGTCATCTATGACCTCACCCCTTCCTACTGGGGACTGACGTGACTGTTCCCAGGTGACCTCACCTAGGTACCTTCTTAACCCCTGATAATCCGCCAACCGAAAGTTTGGGACTCTGACCATATTGTCATTGTTTTTCGTTTCCCAATTTAGGGTGAACCTGATTTCTCTGTGATCACTGTTACCTAGTTCTTTCCCTACTGTGATATCTCTGATAATATTTTCTTTATTTGTTAATACTAGGTCTAATATATTGTCACCTCTAGTAGGTTCTGTAATTAGTTGTTTCCAAAAACTTTCCTGTACTGCGTCTAGGAAGTCTTCAGATTCATAGTCACCTACAATGTTGTCCCAGTCAATATTTCTCGGGAATAGTCCTGTCATTTTCCTCTGTATGTTTTCTAAGGATTCTATATCCATTCTGTAGTACGGTGAACAAAATTGGACTGCATAATCCAAGTGAGGTCTCACAAGTGCAAGATATAGTTTTAGGATAACCTCACTAGTCTTATAACTAACACTCCTTTGTATGAACCCAAATACTTTATTAGCCTTGTTTCGAGCAAATACACATTGTCTATTGGCATAAGATTCCTACTTATCATTACCCCTAAATCTTTCTCACACTCGGATTTCTCTATGCCATCGTTGTTTATCTGATTTTTGGTTTCACTGTTTACATCTCCTAGACTAAGTACTTTACATTTGTCCACATTAAATTCCATCCACCATTTTGCAGACCAGGCGAAAAATTTGTTTAGATCTTCCTGTAGTTTTGCGGAGTCCTCGTCAGATTTAATTTCACGCCTTATTTTAGTGTCATCAGCAAATTTACTTATGTTGCTGTCTACGCCTTCTTTTATGTCGTACTAATAAAGAGAGATTATTTAAAAAAAAGTGTGTGTGTGTGTGTGTGTGTGTGTGTGTGTGTGTAATAATAATAATAATAATAATAATAATAATAATAATAATTGACGGTTTATTGAAAACGTTCTGCAGCCCGAAGGCTGAAAATATACATTGGACATAAATGACTTATTACATACATTGGTGGTTTAACAAAAGCCTTCATCAGAGAAAGGTAAAGGAACATACAGTGAACATATAGATTATTGTAGGTGTTGAACAGCAAAAACGTAGTGTAGTAACTCCCTCCCAGATGGTGTTAGGAGGGGCCTCACGTGGTGTAGTAATTCCCTCACAGATGGTGTTATGAGGGGCCTCACGTGTGTGTGTGTGTGTGTGTGTGTGTGTGTGTGTGTGTGTGTTGTTTGTGATTTAAGTTTACTATACCTATCTACCCTTTACTTGATTGGCCACCTTTACCTGACATGGCCAATCCTACCTGACCTGGCCAACCTTTACCAACCACCTCTACTAGCTCTGGCCTCCCTTCCTCTACCTTACCTGGCCATCCTGTATCTGACCTGGCCAACCCCTACTTGACCTAGCCTCCCTTTTTTCTGGCCACATGACCTGACCATCCCTACCTGGTAAATGGTTGGCCACATAACTCTTGCTGACCCTTAACCCTGACCCTAAGTCTGAGGACATCAACAGGTTAGGAGTTAGGTTAGGTAAGGGGATGGCTAAGTAGGGGTAGAGAGGAAGTAGAAGGAGAGGATGAGTAGAATAGCAGATAAGTGGTGCATAGAGAGAAAGGAAGGATGAGAGGAAGAGAGGGAAGGAAGGAAGAAAGATAAGGAAGGAAGGAAGGGAGGGTGAGTAGGAGGGAAGGAAAAAAATTCAATAAAAGGGGTATAATATACTGAAAAAAAATAAAAGAGAAAACCGAAAGTAAAATATGAACATAATATTTAACACCTGCGAGACACCTGGTAGAAGTTAGATGGAAGATACACGTAGCTACGCTTTATACGACGTACTAAACTTGAACCAACATCAATAAACAGTTTAGTGATGCCAACTAGTAATCATATATATGTAGAAGTTGGTCATATAAAGTTTCTCTAGCCTCTTGAGCAAGCCAACATTTTCACTTGGTATTTACTCGATGATAAAAACAGATTGGTTAGTTTTCGCTTTAAATATATATATATATATATTTATTTTCATTGACTAACTAAACTCTGTCTAGGTGTAGGTGAGGTTAGATTAGGTTTATTTTAACGATTCAAAGACAATTTCTTCATCAGTACCGGGACAAGCTAAGATGATATTTTTTTATTTGTTTTATTATTTTTTTTTTTTACAATTATTCTGATCAGGGAAGATTTTTATGTTGGTGGTCGTGGTCTAGTGTGTGCGTGTGTGTGTGTGTGTGTGTGTGTGTGTGTGTGTGCGTGTGTGTGTGTGTGTGTGTGTGAGGATCGACACGTAGCCTCTTCATGACCTACTGTAAGTACTGTATGTAAACTTCTTATGTGTTGGCTGGAAGTAGTTTTGTGGGAACTTGTTTCTGTGGGTCATTGAATCAGGGTCATTTAAGGTCATATCAGGTTGTTGTTTTGTACCCTTTTTTATTCCTAGTTCGTCTACTTATTGATTTATTTCTTACTACTCTTCTTGTTTCCTTTTCTTCATTTCCTTGATATTTTTTCTCATCTTAGTATTTACGTCAACGCTCAGGTTTGTCATGAGAGAGAGAGAGAGAGAGAGAGAGAGAGAGAGAGAGAGAGAGAGAGAGAGAGAGATTCTTATAGTTCTGGCGGTGATGTCATAAATCTTCGTGTCTTGGTCCTAGTGTCTACAAAAGGCAAAGCAGATGTTTATAGTTCTGCTTTTTTAACTACTGAATCAACCGTCGACAAGAGGTATGGTAGTTTTCTAATCTGTCTTTCGGTCTGTCGGTAATTTTGTCTTCAAGATGAGAAGTTGATAATGTTATTTTTTTAGGAACTTCTGTGTGTGTTTTAAGTTCTAAAAGTGTTTTGGGTTTGAGTTTTCATAATACTACATAGAGAGGTTTACCTGCCGCCTTCTTCAGGTAGGGAGTTGCTAGCGATTATGATCAAATATTCATGACTGTAGCGGTGTTGGCATACTGCGCGGGAGGGGGGTGGGGAGGGGGGAGACGGAGGAGGACGTGTTTTTGTGCCTCCTCTTTACCATTGAAAGGTTAGAGAGAGAGAGAGAGAGAGAGAGAGAGGATCAAGTGGGTTCTGAATCTTCGTTTCCGTTTCCAAGATGATTTAGGTCATTTTTTTTTTAACTTAATTTTCTTGTGGTGAGGATTAGCTTATTATTTTCTTTAAGGACAGACTCTAATGGGAAATTCTATAATTTTTTTGGTGGGGCCTTTTTTTGAATTAATAAAACTCTCCACATAAAAGAAGAAGAGGAAAGAGGAGGTGTTTACTGTGTTTGTTAGTGATTTTATTCAAGAGACACAACACTGGTTAGTTCTCAAGATGGGGTCAACAACCTGCAGTGGCCAAAACAAGGTGTGTGTGTGTGTGTGTGTGTGTGTGTGTGTGTGTGTGTGTGTGTGTTGGATGTTTTCCGTGACTCGGTTACTTAACCTCTTAAGGAAGGCATTACGTCGTCAGATATCGAGGAAATTAAGACGTATATTCTCTAATCCGACAAAACACCTCCACTGTTGAAGGTTTAGAAATGTGCAAAACTACAACTTAACCCTTATTTATGAATATTTTCCTAATCATACTTAAATCAGGTATTAATATGTAACCTGACCTTCACCTGTCACCTGTATCAAGTAGTACAGTTATATTACCTTGCCGTGCCCTGGGTATACGCGGAGCTCACTCGTCCTCTGTCGGTACTGCTATATCCATATCCCCTCTACTACTTGTTTACATGACTCTTAATTCCTTCCCCACCAGGTATATACACAGGTCCGACGGTCTATACCAGGTATATACTGTATGTACCTTCTAAACCCTCACGGGGATATACAGAGCTCTCCCCACCCTTTAAAAGTATACTGTATATGACTCACAAGACATCGGTCAGATAAACAGTTAAATTCTCTCATACTTCTTACAATTACTATCATGTAAATATCATTACTAAATCAATATTATATATGTAACCAATATTATTATCGTAATTAATAGTACATCCTGGTAATTGCGCAGTCAGTACAGAAGAATCTTAGCATAATTAACTCAACCAGTTATGAGGGAGATGATGATTACTAGCAGTGTGGTTGGGAGAGAGAGAGAGAGAGCGTCGTAGAGATGATTAAGGAAACGGTGAATCAAAAGGAATTGCCTGAGGGATGACATACCACCTTCAGGAGACCTTCAGTGTTACAGGGTGTTCTAGTCATACCAAAACATCCGGTCGAGGAACAGTATTTCGTAGTTGTGTTTTAGGGAGATGTTACCAAGGAAGACTGAAGTGATTGACACAGTTTCATGTTATTTAAAGGTTGATGTTAATATCTTTCTTCTTGATTGATGTAGATGTAGGTTTATTGATGAGTAAAAGACGTCATATGTGTATTAAATCAGGTGTGTTGATGTGGATGGCAACCTAGATTCTCCCAAATACATATGTTTACCTGTGCGTCCCACCTGCCAGGGGTCGTCAACGCAATACATGGAAGAGAGACTGGATAGTGATCAAATTTGGTACTTGGATCAATCATAAAATATTCTCCCATCAGTTGGACGATTGACAATTGTTTTTTTTTTTAGTTTTTTATCACAATGACTTAGAGTTTTCTTCAGGATCACGAGTAAATTGAGGTGAGGTGAGGTAGGGGGGGGGTACTGAGCAGTCTGAACAAACTTATTGCGTCATTGTTGTGGTGGTTCTATAGTGGGTGATCGTCGTGTGAGAGACTGGTTCTGTAGACTTAGTTACTCACTGTTTACTGTACGATATAAACCTGTGTTATTAATTAAAAGGTTTACCATATGGTTTTTTTGGTCCATAACACACACACACATTGACTGACTCTCACATACAATCATTGCTCCTCGTGTTCGACGATGGCCGGTAGTAAGATCACCTCACCGTGAATTTGTTTAAAGTGTAGAAGCTGTCGCCAACACAACAACCACACCCAGAGTTAACGAGCTTCATGACCCAGTGTCAAGGAATAACCCAAGAATACCGGACAACTCGACAACTGCACTGGTTAACCATCATACCGGAACAGAATCCGCTAATCAACTAACATCCAGGTTACCAATTACTGCTGGATAGAAAGAGGCAAACTGCTTAAAAAAACAAAACAAAAACCTTGCCCATAGTTTCACTGTACCCCGGGATGGAACCCGTGGCTTGCGAGGTCAGTACACTAACCACTCCGCGACGCACACACACAATCCTATACATAACGGGACCTGAGTCTTGTTTTACAGCGACACCAACTAAGAAAAGAGTTTGCTAGCACTTGGCTCTGATAGTTAATAATAATAATAAAATAATAATAATAATAATAATAATAATAATAATAATAATAATAATAAAGTTGTTTTACAAATGAAAGAGATAAAAGAAAGAATAAGAGAGAGAGAGAGAGAGAGAGAGAGAGAGAGAGAGAGAGAGAGAGAGAGAGCATCTGAAACTTTCTCTTCTCACTCTGCCGTTCATCTTTATGGTGTAGGGCAGACTAGGGTGACCCACTTTACCTCCCCCGTCACACCTAAAGGGATCGCTGCAGGTGCGAGAGGGAAGGGGGACTAGTCATCAAACATACCTGACTGCATTTCCGCTGATGTCTTAACTTGCAACGTGTAAAAGTAATTATTGTTTTAGTGATGATAAAAGATAATGATGAGACTACTACTATTACTACTATTACTACTACTACTTCTACTACTATTACTAACAATGGTGGTGGTTCTAGTATCCCCGACTAACACACTTAATTGTTTATATATATATATATATTAACACTACATATGAATCAAAAACAAACATGGTGAAAATCCTAATTGGTAAACAAAATAATAATAATGATATGGAATTGGTCAAGACCTCTACCCACACTATCATGATAATAGAACACTGTCTTAGTGTGATAAACAGTATATTACTTTATCTTATTCCACCTGGTGATTAAACACAGTAATGCTAACCTAACCTAACCCCAGGTGAAATAAGCTGGGATGCCCAATCTTCAGGTGATCAGGTGACAGTGACGTTTTCTCCTGTTTCATAAGTAGACAACTGTACTTGGCTCTGATGTCAAATGTGTTTTAACAGGTTCAGTCACATTATATATATCGTCATTTTTTAGGATATGTGACACTGTATTCCGATTAAAAGAACATTGAGAAATTGTTTTATTTTGCACAGTACAGGAAATTGGACAATTAGAATAAACTAAGAATGTTACTGGAGGTTAGAGTAACCATGTTGATAATGTGCACGGCCGTGGTGCTGTAGGGACGCTGGTGGTCAAGAGCTTCGAGTATCCCAACCAACACTGATTCAAAACCGAGACACTATCTGTGAACTGTGTTTTTACTCGATGATAAAACTATAATAGTAAACCTATGTTAGTGTTACTCCTTCACATATAAACACGTTGTTTTATGAACATATGTAGCTTATGTGATGAAATAAAATATTTTATATCATTAAATATAGATGGAATATACAAGTCAATGTTTCAGGCGAGGTAAAGCCAAAGACTATATACGAAAGATAAGAAAGCGGACCGAAATGTTGTGCTCATTGGGTCCTAAAGAGTGCTGAGCCAGAAAAATAGATGGCGCCAGTCGGTAACTTGTGTCGTCTGCAAGGACCATAGTTTGTTTATGTCACGTGACCGCTTTTCTATCCTTCGTATATAGTCTTTGGTAAGGCTCATGAGCTCGTTTTTGGTTTCAGTTATTCACGACCGGCTTCATTCAGGAGTCGTAACAGAAGCATACTTAGGCATTCTTTGTCAGCAGCTGCCGACGCCTAGTGGCCATTTGTAAGTTCGCGCAAGTGGAGTGAAAATCAACATTAAGTGAAGAGTGAACTGTAGGAATCTACCGGAAAGACAAATGAGATAAACCTAAGAGCCCAGTAACAATTGTCAGCTTCAGATGCTGTTAACAAATTGGTGATGAAATAAATAAGGCTCCAGTGACAGTTGGTGGCCTCAGTAGATCCACCTTTGATTATTATTAGAAGTTTTATTGTTTAGTGTCATCCGCGGGTAGTGGCGGCCATTGTGGAGTGGGGAAGAACACACAACAAGGAGGCCGGCGTCTAGCAACATGAAGGACCTAACTACGACATCAGTAAGTACCTATTTACTTCAGTTATCCGCCGTAAACACGAAACTTTGTTCTGTAAGAGTTGTTGGTTAAATTAACGTAGGGCAAAAAATCCGGTAATTTTGGAGCAGATGACAATCGCCAGAAGTTGTTCGATTTCGTTCATGATTTCCACAGTTGTTGTTTTAATGATGGTAAGAAAAATTATACTACTCTTTTTTTTTTAACTGTGTATATTTTTTTTAACTACGTACGATCATAAATCACCTGTAGTGGGCAGGGAATGAAGGATGAGGTGAAATTGTGGGGGTAAAATAAGGTGACAAACTGATCATATGACACTAAAATGATGTCTCTTCATGCTTTGTACGTGAAGAAATTTTAATCCTGGAGGAAATGGCTAACACCAGAAGGCGTTGTTTGATTTTGTTAATTTTTTCTAGATGTTCTAATGATTATAGTAAGTATAGAACTTAATCTAACCAACTAAAGAAACCTACCTAACGTTACCTAACTCCCTAGCCAGCCTCCCGGAACCCCCGTCTTATTAAACAAAGTACTTATTTTTGTATCTAGTACCAATGAATGAAACTTTTTTGAAACGTCATGGTGTATTATTACGTTGTTTGTGGATGTGGGTGAACGTGTCCTCATGACCACTGTCATGATCGTAATGACGGCTAACCTGTTAAACTAATGATTCATATTATGCTTACACGTCCACAAAACCTTCTGAGTCTCCCAGTGGAAATGTCCTCCGCTCTCTCTGTTTCTTTGATGACGTCAACGAGATGTCGTGTGTTTGTTGACCGAGTTGTAAACTCTTTTGCAGCTACCGACCCCCTGTAAACCTATTTTTTTTTCCACCTAGGAATATCAGAGACTGATAATCATGGTGAAAATGTGGTAGGGAGTTTAACTGAGGAATTAGTTAATATTCTGAAGGGAACCTTTTGAATCTGCTCCTCAGTGTTGTAGCAAGGTGCTGCGTGTTGGGACCTGTTGCGATCCAACCTTTTGTGATCAATTTAATTCTTGCTTTTGATAGCTCAGTCAGAGCATTGGTTGGGAAGATAATCGTAGGGAATGAAATTGAGTTTGTAGTCTCAGTTTCAAACGTCAGAGTGTTACAGTAACGTAATTCAGTGAAATGGTTTGAGTAGGTGGAATCCGTGACTTTAGCGTGGGTGGAAGGCGGCGGGCAGCTCAACCGTCGGTGAGCGCCACGCTTCCCACTCACAGGTAGGTCATTCCACCTTCTCCGTGTTGTAATTCACCATTTTTAAGTGATTTGACCTAATTAATAGTTGATTGTGCAAGTGTTAAAGTAACGTAGTTAATGTGCTTTGAGTGAAGTATTTTCCGTCCTTAATGTCCCTTTGAAAGGTTGTTTGTTATAAACCGTGAGTATGCGCCACGCTCCTCCACCCACAGGTCCCTAACGCAGCCTAGGCCGTGTCTGTAGCGTGGATGACGCATCCCCTAGTCTTGGGAGATGTCTGAGGTCCAGTGGAGTCGGGTGTCCCTTTGAACCCCGACCGTCAGAAGCTCCACTACCACCCATGGGCCCCATAGCTGGCCAGTATTCCCCTAACGCTCTGCCCACGTGGTGAACCCGGATCGTCAAGCCCCACAAACTACTGCCAGCCCCATCATTGGTGGATGAGTACAGTACATAACTCAGTAGGGCTATTTGTGTGGTGGTGTTATTCCACCGGAATTATCGGAGTTTGTTGGAAGGTGTCACTTGGTGATGAGACTCCCTTGGCGGCCTCTGGAGTATTGTCCCTGGGGTATGGAGTGGTGTACTGGCAAGTGCCACTGGTTTTAATGGTGCTAAGGTGCTGTAAGAGTTCATGTGTGTTTTGGTGTGGGTACACCCAGTAGTGGTGCAAGTAAATTGAACCTGAGGGCATGGTACCAGGAGTTACTGTTTTGGGTGCATACAACATCTTTTCTGTAACCATTTTGTGTTTAATAAACATTGTATTTGTATGTGGGTCTATGATTCACCTATAGTATTCACCGTTGTTCTTTCCCTAATACTCGATACTATAATTACATGGGCCCATGGGCCATCGTCTCACGTCACGCTACCAGGTCAGATTATTTACGTAAGTTGTTGTAAGAGTGCCAAGCCCTTACAGGGTGGCAGCTTGTGTTGCGCGCTCTTACACATTGTGGCCTCGGTGGCTCAGCAGTAAGTGGTAGCAGCCCCCGCTCTTACACCACCATCTTGCTTTATATCGTTAATGTAACTTGTAATAATCAACTCGACGATGATGTAGGGGCAGTTTATGAGTTACCACCAGGGGCCTTCTTGTCGATCAAAACAATATTTGTGTAAGTAACCTTCTACTTAAGGTTTGGCATCAGTAAGGAAGTTAGAACATCATTGACGCTAACATTCTACATGAGAGGATTGTGTACCTCGTTCTTCTGAGGTAGTTTTGTCTCCACTGTGTTTATGAATTTAAAATTACGTAACAAGCTCTGTACCTTCTTGCAACATTCATTATGCAACCGTGTCATAATTGCAGAAAACAATCAATTCCTCTCTTACATGGCGTCATGGTGACCGGAAATAGCGGCGTATTAGTGCGTAAGAAGCTGAAGTAACGGGAACTATATGACTGATGGTAATATGCTGGCCCTCAAGTTAGGGCTGAGAGGTCAGTGCTGTGTTAACGGGACTAAGGATATTGTGCTGTGTTGATAGGTGCTGTGTTTCTGTGTTGGCAGGTGCTGTGTTATTATTCTGGGGCGATGTTGGCAGGTGCTGTGGGGCGGTGTTGGCAGGTACTGTATTTTGCTGTTAAAAGTGTATTAACAAGTATTGTATTTTGTTGCCAGGAGTGTATCAATAAGTACTGTATTATGCTGCTAGGACTGTATTAGTAGGTCTTGTATTCTAGATTATACACTTTATTATCACTTGCCCCCATTCCTCTGACACAGCTGTCGGTTCTTTACTCGTCAATCACACCGTTTCACACACCTCCCCTACCCCACCCCTTCCCCATCCCCACCCGTACTCCCCTCCCCTCACCCCTGCCCCACCCCACCCCACCCCTCCCCACCCTCCCCCCCTCACCCCACCCCACCCACCCACCCCACCCCCCCCCACCCTCACCCCACCCCACCCTCACCCCACCCCACCCCACCCCACCCCCACCCTCACCCCCCACCCCCCCCCACCCCACCCCCACCCCACCCCACCCTCACCCCCCACCCACCCCCACCCCACCCTACCCCTCCCCCACCCCACCCCACCCCTCCCCCCCCCACCCCACACCCCACCCCTCACCTCACCCCACCCCCCCTCACCCACCCCACCTCACCCCACCCCACCCTCACCCCACCCTCACCCCTCACCCCCCCCACCCCACCCCACCCTCCCCACCCCACCCCACCCCTCACCCCACCCCACCCTCACCCCACCCACCCCTCACCTCTCCCACCCCACCCTCACCTCCACCCCACCCCCCCCCCACCCCTCTCCCCCCACCCCCCCACCCCCCACCCTCCACCTCCCACCCCACCCCTCACCCCACCTCACCCCACCCCTCACCCCACCTCACCCTCACCCTCCCCCCCCCACCCTCACCCCACCCCTCCCCACCTCACCCTCACCCTCACCCCACCCACCCCACCCCTCACCCCACCCTCCCCCCCTCACCCCACCCTCACCCCTACCTCACCCACACACGTCCTAAAATACTACTTCCTTACCCCCTTTGTCTCAGTCACTTTCTCTGGGTTAATCTTACACTCAAGTAGGATAAAATAATGTAGGTGAACTTAGAATACCGTTAGTGACAGCACCACCCAAATTCCTGGCCACACACCTTGACTACACCCTCACCCCCACCCTTGACTACACCCTCACCCCCACCCTTGACTACACCCTCACCCCCACCCTTGACTACACCCTCACCCACACCTCCCTGACCTACACTCACGTTACCCAAGATCCTCACTACAAAGGGTACAATACACTAGATATTTTTTTATCGAGAGGAATTGTATCGTCTTATATCGTTTATAATATTTGTTATACGTCACTATTTTACGATACCCATATGAGAGAATTTGTTTACGAGTCACTGGATTAATTTTTTTTTATCGTCGGAAAACAAAAATGTATTGTAAGAATATTATTTTAGTGGTGTGTTGTGGAGAGTTAGTGATGGTGGGCGTAAGATAGAAACTTCTCTTCACACGACATATTCTCTCGGGTGAAATATTGGATGAGGTTTAATAATGTGTTTGGCTGGTGACCTCCTGAACACGACACACACACACACAACACCTGCCACATATCTCAACACAGTTTCTGGTACCAAGGCGTGAGTCGTTAACCTCAATATTGGATAAATGTATATTTTTCTGTGTTGGCCATTGACTTTATAGATGCAAAACCGATATAGAAACTTACACATTATGTTATGCAGTATATGATGAAACTCAGCAGGTAATAATATGAAACTCAGTAGGTAATATGAAACTCAGCAGGTAATATGAAACTCAGCAGGTAATAATATGAAACTCAGTAGGTAATATGATGAGACTCAGCAATTAATATGATGAAACTCAGCAGGTAATGTGAAACTCAGCAGGCAATATGATAAAACTCAGCAGGTAAACCATAAGATAATCATAAAATATAAAACAAACACTACATAGGCAGCAATGTAAGTGTGGTAATGATAATAATCTGCGTCAAGCTTACACTAGTAGCTGGGTGGTGGGGGGGTCTCATGGCGTCAAGGTCGATCGAGGTCAAGGACGCTCAACGAGCAGTTAAAATGAAAGGGTTAAGGTCAAAGGGTTAAAAATCAAGGTGTTAAATAAATAAAAACTTAAATATCATGGGGTTAATTATGGGGTTAAGTCAAAGGGTTAAAATCAAAGTGTCTTAAGTTCAAGATCTATGCTCAAGGTAGATTAAGGATTTTATGATCTAATTATATTTTTTTACTAATCTGTCATCACAAGTCAAGAAAACTCTCTACATCATCATTAAATTTCATTATATGTCAGAAGAGTCACTCCAGGTATAACAAAATATAATGAAATAGTACTTATAGCCTTGTCTTAACTATATGGAGCTATTGACTATCTGTTTTAACTATATAAAACTATAGACTTTCTCCCGTGTGGTGAACTTTCGTATAATTCGTATAATTCGATCCCTTTCTGAACCCTATATTCAAGTAGTAATAAAGATTCGAATACTATAAAGACTTTGTGTTTATTAGATCAGATTTGCTTTTGTTTTTAGATTGGCAATATTTACCATTGGGTTAGTGCTGTTAGATATATTGCTCCTTTTGAGTTTATTGACCTCACTCACTCTTTCCCGACCACTCAAGAAGGATGAAGGAGTGACGGGAGGCTGGAGGAGTGAAAGGAAGATAAAGGAGTGACGGAAGAATAGCCTTTAGGATGGCACGTACGGCAAGGAAGATAATGCGTAGTTATCCCCGCCTCCACACACCTCCACTCTCCCTCCATATGACAGTATATAAACTAAGAAATATTTTAAAGTATATTAACTCCCCGTCAACTAAAACCATAAATACATCATCAATTCTCAATCAAGTGAACGAAGATAATGAGTTTTTACCCTTACAAAATAATCGACACATTGGTACCTCCCCATTGGTCCTGTACCGTTGGGTATTTCTCTCTCTGTCTCTCTCTCTCTCTCTTTAAGGTCTCGTCTTACCTGCGGCGATAGTTAAGCAATAGGTCATTGCTCCAGGTGTGGGTATGGCAAAGAGAGACATTCCTACAGTAATGCTCTGGAATGTTGAGGGTGTTGACATGAAGGCCATTTAAGTCCCTCACGCGAGCATCACACCTGGGCATCGGGGGGAGTCGAGAGGGGCAGAGGAGGAAGAGGGACGGAAGGAAGAGGGAGGGGGCGGGTGAGGGAAGGCAGGTAGAAGAACTCTCTCTCTCTCTCTCTCTCTCGTATCTTTCTTTAGTGAGTTATGGTCAGGTTTAGTTGCTGAAGGAGATGCTTTCACCAAGTTGTCTGAGATGGCTCCTCACCTGAGTCTCCTTGACACTGTATCGTCATGGAATCATCGTTATGTACAGTGAGTCAGGTACACTATTGACAGTTCCTTGGTGTCTCGCCAGTGATAATCCTTCCTTATGATCGACTTAAAGAACACCTGGACACTCGTAGAAGATTGGGATAAAACTAGTTAGAATGTCACAGTCAGTTGTATAAGTTCTTCCTGTTGTAAAGAGAACGTGACTAAGTTATTGTGGGTCATGGGTTATTTTTTGTTGTTGTTGTAAAGACCAAGTTTTATTGTCGTTAAGGGATCGTTACTGAGGTTTTACACGACACGATCCTCTTTTAGGAACCCGTGTGCGTGCGTTGATGAAGTTGAGAAGGAAGAGGAGTACGTGGAGGAGGAGTGAGGAACATCATGACTTAATGTCAAAGAACACTTAGGTGATGATGATTCTCATCTCCCCTTCCCTCCCTTCCCACCCCCCCCTCCTTCCCTTCCCACCCCCTCCTTTCCTTCCCCACCCCCTCCTTCCCTTCCTCCTTCCTTCCCCACCCCCATCCTTCCCTTCCCACCCTTCCCATTTCCTCCTCCTCCTCCACGCTAAGGTCACTGCTATATTTCATGTAATTATTACCACTCAGGGCAGCTATGGATCTAAAGCCACATCTTCCAATTTTTTAGGCCAGCTGTGTGTGTGTGTGTGTGTGTGTGTGTGTGCGTGTGAGTGTGCGTGTGCGTGTGTGTGTGCGTGTGTTCAAATGTGTGTTTGTGTGTGTATCGGGACTCTTGTGTGGGAAGAAGGATGCAGGGGAGGGCAGGATACACCATGACTATGTAGGGTCTAATAGTACCGTTAAGGACCCCACCTGTAGGTTGTTGTATCCTTGGCAGTGACGCCTTAGCCTTGAGGTCATCCAGCCACACCTTCCTTCCTACCTTGGTATGTACACTTGTGGTCTGTCTCTCCTTAACACAGCAAACAGAAATTATTACCCACTGTGTCTGTGTAGTATCAGTTGCTTTGAAGTCATGAGGATAATGTTGATGGTGAATGTTGGAGGTAGTGGATGTTGGAGGTAGTGGATGTTGGAGATAGTGGATGTTGGAGATAGTGGATGTTGGAGGTAGTGGATGTTGGAGATAGTGGATGTTGGAGGTAGTGGATGTTGGAGGTAGTGGATGTTGGAGATAGTGGATGTTGGAGATAGTGGATGTTGGAGGGAGTGGATGTTGGAGGTAGTGGATGTTGGAGGTAGTGGATGTTGGAGGTAGTGGATGTTGAAGGTAGTGGATGTTGGAGATAGTGAATGTTGGAGGTGGGTGGATGTTGGAGGTAGTGGATGTTGGAGGTAGTGGATGTTGGAGGTAGTGGATGTTGGAGGTAGTGGATGTTGGAGGTAGTGGATGTTGGAGATAGTGAATGTTGGAGGTAGTGGATGTTGGAGGTAGTGGATGTTGGAGATAGTGAATGTAGAAGATAATGAAATACAGGAGGTTTTTACTAAAGATTGTAGAAGTCTTCAGTCTTCATAAGCCTCTGTCCTGTTAAACCCTTTGCCTAACATAACCATTAGAGTTGGGGCCCATTAGGACTGGGGCCCATTAGGACTGGGGCCCATTAGGTGGATGTTGGAGGTAGTGGATGTTGGAGGTAGTGGATGTTGGAGGTAGTGGATGTTGGAGGTAGTGGATGTTGGAGGTAGTGGATGTTGGAGATAGTGAATGTTGGAGGTAGTGGATGTTGGAGGTAGTGGATGTTGGAGATGGTGAATGTAGAAGATAATGAAATACAGGAGGTTTTTACTAAAGATTGTAGAAGTCTTCAGTCTTCATAAGCCTCTGTCCTGTTAAACCCTTTGCCTAACATAACCATTAGAGTTGGGGCCCATTAGGACTGGGGCCCATTAGGACTGGGGCCCATTAGGACTGGGGCACATTAGGACTGGGGCCCATTTGGCATGTAGTCCTATAGAGAGAGTGGGCGGCTGTAGAGAGGAGAGGTGCCAAGGAGGGTTGCTGTCAGACTGTGTTGTGGGAGATGATGCAACCTAACGCGGTGGAAGAAGTTACCTGTAGGTATTTCTATGTGGCTGTCTCTTGTCTGTGTATCACTGGTCACCTGTTTGTTGTTTATCATTGTTTGCTTCGTGTGTTTGTATCAGGTACTTTGTGAACTAGGAAGCTGGAATTTGGATTCAGTGATCAAGTTTTTTTTGGTGAAAATGGAGTGTGTTAATGTTGATGTTCTTGTTATGTTGATGGGGAGAAGTGCGGTGAACGAAGTCTAGTTGTCTCCTTCTCTTATCACATTCTTTATCGTTGATTATGTGGTTATTTGTTGTTCCTTATCTGGCTCTGTTTATCTTTCTCTTTCTTATTCTTTTTTGTCTCTGTTCGCTAAATACTCGTCTGAACTTTTCTTTATGTAAAACTTATAATAAATAGTTAGAAGTCACTCAGGTGTTGTCCTCAGCTTCCCACGCTCTCTTGTCTGTCCTCCTCATTTTCTGATTTGATTTCTCTTTAGAAAGTTTCCTCTGGAGCTGAGGATTTTTGTCAACTTTGTCTCGTGTAGCGAAAATTATTATTGTTTTTATCTATTTTATGCAAATATTAAAGGTGAAGTTTCTCTCACATCTCAGTATAGAATAAGCGTGTACGTAAAAGGATTAAGGAGCCGAGAATAATGTTTGAGGAGACCAAGATAATGTGAGAAAGTGAGATTGATAGTAACACATTACATTATCCTCTTATAACTTGCAGTAACCAGTGACGGAAGTGTAGAAAGTGAAACAACATCAATATCGGTTAATCGCCATTCTGGTTGAGGAGGCAAGAGGAGAAAGCTCCGTTAACCCGACGGAAGAAAGTCCCCCGTCGGGAGGTAAACACACAACAAGAACTGGACATGCAAGAACCTCGACCTTGGGAAGGCTAAAGCAATCAGGCAATGATTAAAGAAAGAGAAAGCAAAGACACAGGCGAAGGTGAATGCACAGGGAAGAAAGGAGCAGTGAAACAAACAAGTGCGTGGGGGCCGACCTCCTAACACATATGGGGAATCTCTCTCACCTTTCCGCCTCTCCTCGACCTGGCCCCTTCTGCTACCTATTATCTCCAACCCTTCACCAATTATCTTCACCGGTTGACACTAACGTATTCACTGAGGAACTGGGGGATATCTCTGTCTCTCGGTCTTACACTTGTTAATGAAGGTGTGTGTGTGTGTGGGTGTATTAAGGCACATCTAGAGTGTTCTGGATCATAGATGGTGTTTCTTGGAGGTGGTCGTCCCGTAGGTGGTGTCTCCGCCCTGGGCAGCGCTGACCTGCTGGAAGAACGGGTTATACCTGACCTAGAAAGACAAAAAAATAAATAAACCTGAGACACATACACACACAAACTGGATGGTTGATGTAAGGTTGTCCAGGTAACTGATAATGAACCTTATTGCTTAATGTTATCTGTCAGTTATCTCTCTTCTTTATGTTCTCTTCTCCTTCCATCGCTTTCTCTTTCTCTTACTACACATTCTCCTCCTCCTCTTGTTCCATGTTTAAGTTTCTAGTCAATGAACAAACTGGTTCTTGACTGAATAGATAATTGATAATTTTTTCCTTTCTTTTTATACGCACAGTGATTGTGTTTTGTTTTTTGGTGATTATATCTTCGTCTCGTGTTCTTCTACATCATCATCATCATCATTCTACATTAAATTTCTTTCTCATCTCTTTCGTACCATATTCCTGCTTCCTGACGAGGGAGTGAGAAGACTAATGATCTTACTATTCGCTAGCTTTCTCTCGCTGCGTCAAAACGAAATAAGTGCACACACAGACACACACACACACACACACCTAGACAAGTTCCAGCAGCGCCTACGTGACTGCCAGACTGGGTTGCGAGGTAGAGTGAGGTTAGCGGAGTCCCCAGGGCGTGGAAAGATATAAGCAAGTTAGGTTCCTCGGTGGGTCGTGGGGCGTGGGTTCCTGCGGTAGGTGGGTCATCGGACGCGCCCCAAACACTAAACAAGTGAAGGCGCTGTGTTGATGAACTCTAGAGAAAGCTTTGTGGAGGAGGAGCATGAGGAGGAGGAGGAGGAGCATGAGGCGGAAGAGCATGATGAGCATGAGGCGGAAGAGAAGGAGGAGCATGAGGCGGAAGAGAAGGAGGAGGAGGCGGAAGAGAAGAAAGAGAAGGAGGAGGAGCGATAACTAGGTAGGGATTATATACAATTTATATGTCAGGAATATCTTCACACTGCATTAATCTCCGTGTGGGATGGAAGGGGAGAGGGAAGGGGGAGAGGAGGAGGAGGAGAGTGGAGTGGAGGGAAAAGAGGAAGGGAAAGGGGAGGAGAAGGGGAAGAGGGGTATCGGTAATTCATGTTGTTCGTCTATGCACCGACAGACAATTATCGGTGAATCACGTGGACACTTGCGGGGAGCGTCGTCATCAAATGGGTTGGGAAGACGAGAGACTATAGGCAGACAGTGTAGCTGTTACTTAAGTCGATAATCCAAGACGCCTCAATGCTCTATGGACGTAATGGAACTTTGTAATTAGTCCTAAAATAGTGTGTGTGTCGACTCGGTCCTGCATTTGACTTTGAGACCTCCCTCTCTCTCTCTCCCTCTCTCTCTGTCTCTCTCCCCCCCACCCCCCTGTTTGTTTCCCTTGCTGAAATGCTTACTACACCGACTCTCCATGCAGCTGGGATACACATTCGTTTTACCTGTACTGTCAGGATAGTTGTTGGAGTATCGACGTTTATTCACACCTGTAGGAAGCATTAGCATGACAGGTGTATTAGGAGTTACCATAACAAATAAACAATGCTTATCATTCCGCTTCACCTAACACCACATAATCATAACACATTCGATGATTCAACTTTTTTATCACTATTAAAAACGAACAATTACGTACTTATTTTTTTTAACCAATCACCGCCCGGAATGTCTGTTCTCTTGGTACTAGTTGAAAATTATTAATTATGATTGGTTGAACGTTTTTACAACCTGTTCTGCACGTCTGACTCCCCTCCGAGTATTCATGTCCAATGAGGCGGAACTTGCTATTGTTTTTATCTTCTAGTTACACTAATGACGTCACGCTTATACGATATCCCTTCTGAGAGAGAGAGAGAGAGAGAGAGAGAGAGAGAGAGAGAGATATTACGTTCTGTCTCTCCTTGTTCTTTCGTAAGATAAATTTCATCTTATTCTCAAGTAAGATCATTTTCAAATTTCTCACTCCCTCATAATTCTAGTATCTCTCACTCACTGATAGGATAACCCTCGTGTGTAAGTATCTCTCTCTCTCTCTCTCTCTCTCTCTCTCCTCTTACAGTAAATACTTCCTTCCTCTCCTCTCGACCCATTCATGACCTGGTGTACTCTTCCTCCCTAGCAGCCGCCACCACAAAACCTGTTTCTCATTAACTGTCTCTCATCTCTTACCTGTCTCTCAGCACCTCTTCTATCTCTTATCTTCTTCATCATTATCTCGTCATTCTCTCCAGCATCTTCTACAGTATCATCTTCTTAATCTCTAATGTTCTCCATCATCATCACCACCATCATCATCATCTTTCTTAATATAGGCTCATGGACAAACAATAGGCCTACACAAATAGACATTGTAGTATAAAATCGTATATTACATCCATACTTTGATAATGGAATAAAATTATCAATACACCTTAACTAAAATAACTTGAAATATACCTTTTGGAAACACTAGAAGTATTTAGTTATTTTTTTTTATACTATTAAACGTTTCCATCGTGGTTACTATAGGGACGTCTAGCCTTACACTGGCACGGTGGTGTGTGGCGTTAAGTTACAGAAACGAAGTATGAAAAAACTCGTCTTCCTAGTGTTGGGGGAATGTTTAACACGCCAGGTGGTTCTGAAGTGTGTGTCAGGCTGTTGCTTGGTGAGAGACAGAGAGAGAGAGGGGTGGCATGTAAGTTTAATACAATGGTTATTATCGTAATCAAATCTTACAACTAATATATTATTTATCTCTATTTATAGGATTTATCTTCGGATTATAGCGACGTTCATTCATACTTAACTCTTGTTTTGTTTGTTTTCGCATTATTTCTCTGTTTATATTTACGTTTTGTGTGACTTTGTGTGTTTTCGTTATTATCCGTTTCCGGTGTTCTGACTGGATCTTTATATTCCATTTCCATTTTTTTTGGAGACTTTACCATAATTTCTCTTCGTTCGATTCTTTATTATTATCGGGTTTTTTTATTCACATTCTTTGACTTTTTTTTTAATTCTCTATCATTTTCTTTTGTTCAGCTTTTACTGTTTGGTTCTTGGTGGTTGCTTCTCCTTTTCTTTTTCTCCTTGCTTTCCCCCTTCTCCCCCTCCTCTTTTTACTTAACGTTCCCTTTGTCTTCACCCCTTCTCTTCTTTCCTCTCCCACCATCCGTCTCTTCTTCCTTCCCCTCCCACACCTCCCTCCACCCCTCCACCCAGGCAATGATGTTCGTCTGCCTTCTTATGACCCCAAATCCAATCCCCCCCTCCTGTAAACCCGAAGGGATGGGAGGGGGAAGGGGGTGGAGGGAATCTGGGTCACAGGGACAGCAATGAAGAATCCGGGTGGAGCTCTCTCCCTCCCTCGGCCTTGACCACTAGCGCAGAGTGAGGGAAGGAGGGAGGGAAGGAAAGAGAGAGGGAGAGTGGTAGAGATACAGAACGGAGGGAGGGGGAGATAGAGAAGTAGGAAGAGAGATAGAAAGAGGAGAGAGAGGTAGAAAGAAGAGAGAGAGAGAGAGGTAGAAAGATGAGAAAGACGTAGAGAGAGGTAGAGAGATGCAGAGCGAGAGAGAAATACAGATAGAAAGAGTGAAAGGGAGAAAACGGTGCTGAATATAATATCCTGGAGGAGAGGGTGACCAATCTATCCTGAGGGAAGAGTTGCCGGGGAGGAGACGGGCAGGAAGTTGTGACCTACATTACCGCTGGCCATGGGAAAAAAGATAATGGGTAGTGTAAGGCAGAAGCTTGAGGGATGATGAAGCTTGAGGGATGACAAAGCTTGGAGGAGGACAAAGCTTGGGGGAGGACGAAGCTTGGGGGAGGATGAAGCTTGGGGGAAGACGAAGCTTGATGGAGGACGAAGCTTGATGGAGGACGAAGCTTGATGGACAGAGACATGTAGCATCTAGAGGGAGATTGTGAGGGAGGGAGAGTGAAGGGAGGGAGAGTGCATAGAGGTGGAGGGAGGGAGCGTGGGGGGGAGAGCAGATGGTGGCTGGGAGCGGGCAGGGAGGAAGAGTTAAGGGGAGGTTCAGCTGGGTCACAGGGGGGCTGGAGGGGCAGACTGTGGCGGAAGAAAGAGAGAGCATGGAGGAACAGAGCCCAGCCTTATGGTGCCCTAATGGAGAAAAGAGGTGGGGGTGTAGGGAGGAGGGGGAGAAAGAGGTGGGGGGAGGAGGGGGACAACAACTATTTACTACGAATACTTCTAAAACCTTTTCTATCACCACCACCACTACCAAAACTACCACCCACTACTACCACCATTAACCAATAGCATTACACAAGCGACAACATCTAATATCACCACTCAATAGCAGGATATCCTAGTCACTACCGACACTACCCATTCCGACTGGTAAATAACATTGCTATTGAATGTTTATTGTCGTCGGTATGTTTACACCCGGGCGACCACAGTGACTGCGTATAATAACTGAAGATGTGTCTATGAATAACTGGTGTGTGTGCTGTAGGTGTTACTATGTCCATACGTATTTACACACTACTGCTGCTACTACTACTACTATTGCTACTACTTCTACTGGTGCTACTACTACTACTACTACTACTACTACTACTACTACTACTACTACTACTATACACTATATATACTACCTGCACAGGTGGATAGAATTACTACTTTCTTACTAGCATCTTATCACCAGACAAAGGCACAAAACACCCACTTACCACCTACTACTACCACCTACCACCCCTACCACTACTACCACCACCACCTACCACTACTACCACCACCACCTACCACTACTACCACCCCCACCACCACCTGCCACTACCACCACCACCCCTGCCACTACTACCACCACCACCCCTGCCACTACTACCACCACCACCCCTGCCACTACTACCACCACCACCACCACCTACTACTACTGCTACTAAACGAGCACTCTTATCACCAGACAAAAGGCACAAACACCCCTACCACTACTACCACCACCACCTCTACCCTCACCATTATCACCACCACCCCACTAGCCCGGGTAGGTGTGTGTTCCAGTATCAAGAGTTTCACTTCTAGAGGCTCCCATACCTGTGAGAGACGTAACGAGCCTGAATATTACACTTTCACATCCACCCAGAGAGTACCCACTCTCTCCTAGACAGTATCCACACTCTCCCAGATAGTAGCCACAATCTCCCAGACAGTACCCATACTTTCTTAGGCAGTATCCACATTCTTCCAGACAGTACCCAGACTCTCCCGCGCACTACCCACACGCCCACGCACTACCCACACGTCTTCATTGCCTCACGTATACATAATGCTTTGATTACGGGGATTTAAGCCATTGGGTAAGTCATCATTCTGAAGGGGAACAGATCATCATATTCAAGGGGTTTGATGCCTTATGCCCCACTGTTAAGTTTTCCTACTTCAATGGGTTCAGATACCATACCTTACTCTGAGACTATTTCGTTGTACTCAGGGGCTTGGCATCGTAATTAATTACTTGGCATCGTACTCAAGGGCTTGGCATCGTAATTTGGGACTTGGCATCGTACTGAAGGGTTTGACATCTTATTCATGGTCCTGATATCGTACTCAGCGGCTTTGTATCGTATTCGGCGGCTTGGTATTGTACTCAGGGGCTTGACATCGTACTCAGGGGCTTGGCATCGTACCTAGTGGGTTGGTATCTTACTCAGTGGGTTAAATTACCGCTCTCACAGACAGTTGAGCTATTTACATTAGCCAGATCTATCACGACTGTGTGAAGCTCTGGTGTTGATTTGATTTACCATAGGAGTACCAAGTTGTTGTACCTTGAACCATCTGGCGCACACAGGCACGCACACAGGCACACAGGCACACGGGCACACGGATATAACCTCTTTAACCCTGGTAACAGAACGAGTGAGTCGTCATTACTCAAGCCTAAAATGGGAAGTCTGAAATTCGTCTCTGGGTCGTAAAACAGGAAGGTCGAGAAGCGTTTGGAAGTGTTTGAAGATAGCTGAATATAATTTTGTTTCTTCTTCAGAGCTAAAAAACGTACGAAAAAAGTCAAACAAAAAATCAAATAAGAAAAGCTATGAAAACATTGCGGCCTTGACACCGAGATCAAGTAAGCTATGTTTTTTCTCCACTGGAAGGAAAAACAGGTAAAACCTAGCGTGACTTTCCAGCTGGAATTCTTCATCACACGAGACAGGATGAAATTGAATGTTGCTTGGACAAAAAGAAGTTCTTGGGGTCAGCAAGCAAAAACCTGACACTCGGTAACTCGCTGGGCAAGTCTTTAGTCACTGTTTCAGATAACACGTTTTCTCTTAATATGACAAGGATGAAAGATGGAGCTGGTAGAAATTCAGAAATGCAGAGAATTTGTTTTGTTGATATTTTTTAATGTTGATGATGTTTTTGTAGTTGTTGTTGTTGTTGCGTCGTGTTTCTTTCGTCGTGGGTGTGATGTGAAATGAGAATGATGCAGGTATACACAATTAGTTAAGAGACTAATCCTATCTTGGCCTGTGTATTAGTTATATATGTGAACATACCTGCAAAATACATAACAGAACACAGTACAGTAAAACCAATAATGATAAATTTTATGATGAAGTCAAACCATTGCCAACATACTGTACAAACTATTCGCCTTATCATCTACTTGTTCGCTGTAATACCTGGGTACACTTTCTTCAACGACGGAGAAAAGTGAAATGATCGATTAGGTAATCAAAGAAAAAGAATATTGTAGGAAGAATAGACTCGTGACTGAACTGACCTTCAAATTTCTACGAAGAGGGAGAGTGGTAGGCACAAGAACGAGACAAGTTTTTATCGTGTTGAAAAACTTACTTTCCTGTGATTGAAAAAATTATATATAGCAGATTGACAAGAGTTTAAGTGATCTACTGCATATTAAGATAAGTTTGGTTTTGCTTAGGTAGTTTCTTTAACATGATGATGGTGATAATAAAAGTAATAATAATAATAAAAGTTCAAGCCGTAATGGTAGTTGATGAGATGCAAAGACTGTGTTTAAAGACAAGACCCTGACCCTCAACTCTATACAAGGAGTTCCGCAAGAATTCTACTGTAACAAGTTTTCCTGAGTGGGTCAAGCAGCCAGTCACCCACAAACCTTACGTAACAAGTACATATTAGCAGCGTATTAAGAACCTGTTCATAAGACCTTCAACTTAAGAAAATGTTTTAGCACCTGGGAAGTGGTTTTAAGGCTGGGAGATTTTTTGCATGCGCATTTTTTTTTTGGGGGGGGGGAGGGGGGTTGCAAATACGTCAATTTTTCAATACTGTATTCCTTCAAGTTAATACTGTATATTTTTCAATCCACCTCAGGTTTTTTAGTTTCCAGAATGTATGGGAAAAATACGTTCTAGTAAATGGTTTAATTGGCAATATCCCTTTACCGTTTTGATCGCGATAGTAACTTTATGTTGATACGAACGACAACTCAAAATCTACCGGCATTAATCAAGTCAAAGTTGAGGCTGGCGGAGCCGAGAGGATGACGCGTGAAGACTTGAAACACTGGAGTCCATTACGAGGCAGAAAACATGTGCTAGATGGGTTGGGATCACTGTCTCATAGGTTCGGATCACTGTCTCATGGGTTTGGATCATTGTCTCATGGGTTCGGATCACTGTCTCATGGGTTCAGATCATTGTCTCATGAGTTCGGATCACTGTCTCATGGGCTGATAATCAAACTCGTCAGGGGGTGTCAAGCGTCCCTCTCAAGTTTACGCAAAATTCGCTCACCACTTCTTGAGTTACCGTCTTCACACGAGGGGTAGGGTATTGGTGCGAGGACGGCCGCGAGAACACAGATACGAGGACACAGATACGAGGCCACAAAGACGAGGACACAGACGAGGACACAGACGAGGACACAGGCGCTGTTTCATTGTATCTCAAGAACTCGTCCAGAGATATTGTTAACACGCTGTTAGGTGTGTGTGAGTGTGTGTGCGTGTGCGTGTGTGTGTGTGCGTGTGCGTGTGTGTGTGCGTGTGTGTGTGTGTATGACTGTATTATTGATGATAATGTGTGTGTGTGTGTGTGTGTGTGTGTGTGTGTGTGTGTGTGTGTGTGTGTGTGTGTGTGCGTTGGTTTATTTATGTTTGGACAACTCTGCGCTCATGCAGATGCTACCTCACCGTCCTTCTATACAGCCTCCAGTACTCTTTAAGTGCCCCTCCGTACCTCCGTACACCCCCACCCTCTCTACACCTCCTACCGCCTAAATCTCACCCCTTCTACACCTCCTACCCCCTACCCTCTCCCACCACTTCTACGTCTCCTAAACCCTTCTACACCTCCCTACACCCTTCTACACCTCCCTACACCCCTTCCTCCTACTTCACCTCCTGCCCCTTCCACACACCTCCCTACACCCCTCTACCCCTCCCCACCCTCTACACCTCCCACCACCCCTCTACACCCCTTCACATTCCCCTGGTCACAAATATATGCCAGTGAAAGAGAGAAACACCTGATGCTCTTAAAATTAGTGACGAAAGGTAAAAACAAAATTCCGACTATCAATATTGTAAACTTAGGACAGGTGTTTCTGGTCTGACTACTAAGGTAATTGAGTCTCTATGGAAGGTAATAGTCCATAGCGATGAATCCTAAAGGGTGAGAGGAGATGGTGGGTCACGAGAAGACACCTAAACCAAGTGAAATTCTTTATTACTTTAGGTTAAGTTAATCTAATTTACGTTACATTATTAAGTTTGACGAAGTGAGATTAATTTAAGTTACGGTGCATTGTTAAGTTAGGATAAGCGAGGTTAATCTAAGTTAGGTTAGGTTAGTTTTTGTGTCCGGTGGTTAGTGACGTGTGGGTCCTCTTCTTAACACGCACGCACACACACACACACACACACACACACACACACACTCTCTCTAGGTGAGGTTAGGTTATGTGTTAAAGGAAGCACCAAGACATATCATGACCTTGAAAATAACGCTTAAACTGACATACTGAACCTCGTACCATAATCTTGTATCATAGTGCTGAGCCAAGTGTGTAAGAGGGACCACATACCTGCGCATGTGGGACTACACGAGACAGCTGAGAGCTCTTCACCCACCCAAGACTCGAGAGATTATTCTTGAGCTCGACAAAATCTTAATTCTTACTCATCCATAACAGATATCTACTGCTTGTGTGTTGGGACGGCCCGCTGCTTCGTACCCTACACAGATGGCAGGAGGAGGAGGGGGAAGAGGAGGTGGAGGTGGAGAAGAAGGAGGAGAAGAAAGAGGAAGAGGAGAAGGAATAAGGGGAGGAGGAGGACGAGGAGGGGGTGGGAAGTAGGAAGTCAAACTACTACAGTAATTAGGGTTGCGGTGTTTGCTTGTATGCAGCAGCAGGCGGAGCAAGTAGGGCGGTGGGTCGTTTGAGGTCATTCATGGGTACGTTTTTATTACCACTCATTATCTTGTTTTTATTTCTGATTGTTTGTGTGTTTGTAATGACGGGTGTGTGGATAGGAATGATTATTATGCATTTACTATTAGCAGATAAGTTGTTCCGGTGATAATATGATACATTGAATATGACAACAAGAAGAAAATTGATGCTGGGTGGATATAACAGTAAGATAAGGTTCAGTAGTCACCAAAGGAGATAAATAATGAGAGATATGACTTGTATTTGTCTGTACACGTATTGGCCACCAAACACGCAGCATCACCGTGTGGCTGACTGCTATCTCGGGACCAAGCGTTTAAAGTTACGACTTCCTATAATCACACTGTGTCTCTTGATTTTTGTGTTCCTCGGGGTCACTGTAGGTTGAAACGTGAGTGAAAATCGGAAGTGTTGGAGTGTGGAGCGATAATATCTGTTGCTGTGGTGGTGTACCAGCTGTGGTACTGTGGTGGTGTAGCAGCTGTGGTACTGTGGGGGTGTACCAGCTGTGTTACTGTACTGTAATACTAGTATTGGAGGTGACCCCACCCATGGAACTCCTGGTGTCAGGCGTCACTGTATTAAGCCATAAACCTTAAACCTCGACACAGTAAACCACAGCTCCTCTCTACCACTCAGGTTAGGTTACCAGTACCGGTTTAGTATTGGATTGATTTTTAGTTCAAGATATTTCGCTAAAATAATACCAGCGAGTGTAGAAGTGTGTGAGGTGAGTTAGAGCGAGTGTACAGGTATGTGAAGTGAGCTGGAGTAATTGTACAGGTGTGTAAGGTGAACTGGAGGAAACACCCAAGCTTCCTGCCCGGGCTCATTACAACACAACACAACTATCCAGGAAGTCATGTCGTGCTTCAGGTAAAGACAGTTCCCACTCCTCACTCACACACACACACACGTGAGGAACAGATCAGATGGAAGTGCTTGAAACGTGTCTCTCTCTTCAATTCCACAAGACAAAAGACTTCCGAGAGACTAAATTGGGTTTAAAACGAAAAATTGAGCTCTAGTTCGTCACATTCACTGTCAAATGGCAAAAAAAAAAACACGAGAAAACCAGGTGTGTCTATTTTGGTATTTAAAGGTTCATACATAAAGTGATTTGTAAATTCGGCAAAGTCGGTTACAAGTGAGAGTATTAGATAAAAAAAAACCCGAATTTTGAGACCAAACCCCGAATGTTTGGTCAAAAAACCTGCCAATTTTTCTTATATGGAGGAGCTTAGGTTGGGTTATCTTATCAAAAGGGTTAGGTTAGGTTTGGTTAGGTTAGGTTATCAAAGGGGTTCTGTCAGTCAAGGGTTCAAAGGCCACAAGATGCTTTTTCCTCCCTCCATTAAACCTCTGAACTGAACCCTTAAAGTAAGATAAAGTCATGGTTTAGTTAACATTTATCTGGTCAATAAACTCTTGATATTTACCAGCACTTCACTTTTGTCATGCGTCTACGTAGTTATTTCCTGTAACAAGGGAATAAACTTCGGGTTATTTCCTCTAATGTTGATAGTCATCCCCGAGGAGCTTTTAATACACTCTCCCATCATAGACTGTCTCCTCTCATAGGCTATCTCCCCTCATAGACTATCTCCCCTGAAGTCCTCTGCACCTGCCTTTATGACTGCAGACTACCAGTTTTATAGAACAAATTAAGTGCCGTGCAATTTCGATCTAATTGCACTCGAGGGAGATGCCAACTCATGCTAGAAACTTTTACAATGTTATGACTTTACTGTATCAACCTTTTGACCCTAAACACCAGGAACTTCTTGAAGATATTATGTTTAGTACACGCCAAACATATTTACATACCTATACACCTTGAAATTTATTCTTCTGATGTGAAAGATCAATATATTTACAGAATTTGTTATAGTAAGTGTGAATGACGTTTTCTTTATCTATTCTCGAGTTGTAATGTCAAAATACATGGTCTGTGGAAGTGTGTGTTTACGTAGGCGAGTTTAATAGTGATCACCTGACTCTCAAGGCCCCCCGCTGGCTTAGATAGGTGTACTGTAGTTCAAGTACACAACACTGAAAAAAAGATAAATACTTACAAAAAAAAATCGAACGAGCAGATGAATTAATTAGCGAATACAAAGTCGATAAAAAATAAATTAGTGTTGGGAAAAAAATTCTTTAATATGTATGTGTAAAAATGCAGCCTCATTCACCTCCCTGACCTAGAGAATCAGTTCTGTGACCCAGGAGTCTCATTGACAGTGAAACAATTCTCCGTTGCTATTGTTATATTTTTGGCATGTCAGACGTCGTCACTATTACAAAGATTATATTATTTTTTCTTTCTTTCTTTCTTTTTTGTTTATCTCCGTTTGTCTTTTGTCTACGTGCTGTAATCAGAAGCACCGTATCTTGAACCTCCAATAGTCTTGTTTGATGTTATTAAAATCTTATCTTCATTATTCTTCTAAGTAATTCATCTCGTTTATAAACTACGTGGAAAGATAAAACACTTATGAACTACAAGTTAATATAAATAATGATAGAAATTAAGGTTGAAATAATCGATCAGGTTAATCTGAAATATTCATCCAGTTAACAAAAAGACGAAGTCATCACCGAAGAGAAAGAGAGTTGGAAAGTTGTGAGTAAGTATGCAGTGGTTCGAGTATGCAGTGGTTCGAGTATGCAGTGGTTCGAGTATGCAGTGGTTCGAATATGCAGTGGTTCGAATATGCAGTGGTTCGAGTATGCAGTGGTTCGAGTATGCAGTGGTTCGAGTATGCAGTGGTTCGAATATGCAGTGGTTCGAATATGCAGTGGTTCGAGTATGCAGTGGTTCGAGTATGCAGTGGTTCGAATATGCAGTGGCTCTATTATGCAGTGGTTCGAGTATGCAGTGGTTCGAGTATGCAGTGGTTCGAGTATGCAGTGGTTCCAGTATGCAGTGGTTCGAGTATGCAGTGGTTCGAGTATGCAGTAGTTCGAGTATGCAGTGGTTCCAGTATGCAGTGGTTCACAGGGACAATGCTCCTTGCCCCAGCACAACATGACACCAACCGGATGTGGCTACGAACTGCTTGCAACCTCAACCCAGCTTACAAGTCACTGCACACTTTCTGTTCTTCGTCCGTTTAGTAAGTTGTTCTGTTGTTGTGTGTGTCTGTTCAGTTAGCTGTTTTCTGTTCGTTCAGTGAGTTATTACTCTAGTTGACAGCTGAGTGACATGTACTGTATGTGATAGCTAGGTGACATCTAGACAGAGATAACAAAAATGTACAAGTTACTCACTTTTCGAGTTTGTGAATGAGGCTGGCGACAACGTGATGCATGTGTGGTGAAGTAGTCGCAGGCTTAACCAATCAACAGTTGAGTTGACTCCTTGGCGACCAATCAGAAGTCTTGGTAAAATTATTCCCTTTCTATTCATTCGATTGACGTGATATCGTTGACGCCTGACACCTGAAAGTGGATTTTCTCGAGAAACATCACAACAAAATCTTAATTAAACTCAATCAGCAGTATCAGCCAAGAACGTGTCTAAAGTTTCAGCATGGATGGCGAACGCTGACATCAGATACCCTGTTACAAATGTTTTGTTTTTTTCGGAGGAGGTGGGGGGGGAGGGGAGTGGGGAGTTTCAGTTAAATTTTGCCAATATAATACTCCAATTTTTCAGAAAGAAGTGCTCGTGTTGGTGTGTGTAAAACTGGACAAACTATGTAATACGGTCATAAACCATTACACCAATACCGTCAATGTACTGTGCGTATGTAAATAAAAACTGGGCTAGATTTAACAGGTTTTTGTGTGTAGGAAACATAACCTCACACGAGCCAAGTTTTTACCCAGACATATTCCAGGTGTGTTGCCAGACGTCACTCTCACCTCTCATTCATTCACCTGACTGGGAAGAACACCTCACCTGAATAAACATCCATCAGACATCTCAACGATAACCATATGACTGACTGAACGAACGTATAGCTTTAGACATCACGTGAAGAGGCTTACCTGAAGATCAGTAACCCCAGCTTTTTTTCGTCTGTTTAAACAACCTAACGTAGGAGATGGTGTTAGGTTAGCGTGGGGGGTGTTCAGTCATCAGGTGAATTAAGCTGGGGTGCCTATTCTCCAGGTGATGCCGTGGAGACTTGTAGAATCTGAAAGCCAAGAGCACAGTAACTTACATAGATCGTGTTGTTAGATGTTTATAATGACGTATACAAAATTTTGTTGGTGGTTTGTGGTGGATTTTTGTCACCTGATAATTAAAGACAGGTATATGTGTATTACCAAGTCTTCGTTATTGATGGTGTGTTACCCATATTCTCTCTCTCTCTCTCTCTCTCTCTCTCTCTCTCACAACCAACTCAAGACAATATCAACACCTCTGCGTATAAATGTGTTCGTGTTGTATCATAAAGGATAACTACAGTATTTCAACATCAGATATTTTCATACCTATGTCGCACATTACTCGGATTCATTCATTTATCAGTAAGCAGTTCCTGAAGATAACATTACACATACACACTACACATTCTACAATACGTACACTAAGTCCATTACACTAACATCTACAGTAACAATTACGCTTCACATTCTACACCACACACACACTACACATTTTACACTAAGACACACTACATCCATTACACAATCTACAGTACATGACCTTCACTACCACTTCTCTGAGCTGATCGAGTTTCTGCCAACGTCTGCTGCCCGACACTCATCTAGAATACCTGAATAGCCTGATGAACACACACATACACACACGTAATGGAAGGTCGTATTAACCCTCAAACATAACTTAATCCAAAACACGAAAACAAATTCCTAAATTGGCATCAGGGTTATAGTAAGGCTCAGCACTCGAGGCGTCTTCACTTAGCACCAGCGAGGAGACAAAATGAATGAGTGAAATATTTGTGTCTCAAGATCTGGGACCCCTACAAGTGCGCCTCTCATGATGTCTTAAGTTTCCTTGGTTTGTTATCGTCAAAGTATTATGGGAAATTTCTCCTTTATACTTTATCATATCGCTGTAAGAGAAAGTATTGAAAGTATTGGATAAAATAAAACTTTCTTTAGAGGTTTTATGAAGAAATAATACTCAGATTAGTATTATCTCTGACTGTAGTATTATCCTAAGCATATTTATCTTACTGGTAATAAAGGCATCATATGTTTGAAAAGTATAATATAATTAATCAGTTCTCCTCCAGATAAGTTCAAAATACTGTGTTGCATAATTTTTATTCACTGATCATTGAAGGAAAGATTTTTTTATAAGAGTTTCTCGTCATCTTGTCCTTCAGAAAACGAGCGTCAGTGTTTACACGAGAGGCACATCTGGGGTTATGTCATATCCCTTGGTTATGTAGCATCCAAATGACTCTCTCACTCTCCATCTTATTTCAATTTCTCTTTCTGTATCAATAGAAAGTAACAGGAACTATACCGCGACTCGTCTCTTGGTCTGCATATCAATCACAGGTCGTGGTGCCTCTCCCTCCAGCATACTCTGCGTGTTTGCATGTGCAGAAAACACCGTGTCTGACTTGTTGCCTAAGCGTCCAACATACTAAGAGGGACTTCACCTCACACAACCAACTACTACTAATGCTGAGAACGTATCTGATTCTCAAAACGTGTAGCCAATAATTACTTCTTTACTCTGAGATGTTAGAACGCATATAACTGAGAGAGGATCAGTGAACTTTTGTACATTCAATATTTTCTTGACCGGTCATGTAAGAACGTATCTAACTGGTTTGCATAACTTACAACGCAATGATGCTAACCTACATATAATAATGGTTGTCCCTCGTGTAACGAGGATGGCTGGCCCAAGGGCCACCTAGGCGTGAATTTGTTTAAAGTCGCCAACACAACAACCACACCCTGAGTTAACGAGCTGCATGACCCAATGTCAAGGAATAGTCCGAAAAGACCGGACAACTCGCCAACTGCACTGGCTAACCATTGCCCCGGAACACGATCCGCAAATCGATTAACATCCAGGTTCCCAATTACTGCTGGGTAGACAGAGGCAAATGGCGTAAAGAAACTTGCCCATAGTTTCACCCTGCCCGGGGGATCGAGTCCGCTTGCTTTTGAGGCGAGGTTGCAGACCATTACACCACAGGTCGCCATAGCTAGCCTTTACAACATGGGGCACACAATAAGGCTCTCACGGCCCTCGTGGTCTGGAACTAGAGAACACCTCTGGCTGTAGTCAAGCCTCAGTGGAATTTCAAACCCATATTTATTAGCTAATATTTAATAACTTGGATTTTAATTATTTTTTCTTCCTTTTTTTTCTCTATTTTTTTACCTAACCTAACCAAACTCCTAAAGAAATAAACAATAACAAAAATATATCTTTAACTAATATCTACGATATAGAAATGTTTATTAATTTAATGTATAAAAAGAAACATTTAAGGATAATTACTGCACTAAAAAAAAGATTGATGAACTTAAGTGAAATGTTGTGGGTGAAGACCATAGATTTATACACTATTGAAGATAAACCTTTTACATTATCATTAGTTTATTCTTCATGACTTGTATAACTTTTCTTGGTGAAATATTTAGACATTTTTTTTTCTTGGTGGAAATAAAGACAATAATCTTCTTTGAGGTAGAATAACTTAGATTAGGGTAAGATTGAGGTGGGTTAGGTTAGGTTAGAATAGGATTGGATAGGATAGGATAGGATAGGATAGGATATTTTAACCCTTTGAGGACGATGGTTTAGCCCCCTGAAGACGATGGCTTAACCCTGTGAGGACGATGGCTTAAGCTACAAGGACTATGGTTTAACACTTAAGGTACGATGGATTAAACCTTTGATAGCGATAGTTTAGATGGTTTACACCTCTGGGAACGATGGCTTAGCTTTTTTGGGGGTGATGGCTTAATCCTTTGGAGACGAATACTTAACCCTGCCAGGATGATAATCTCTTAAGAGTGATGATTTAAACCTCTGAGAACAATAGATTAAATATTTCATCCCTTGAGAGTTAAAATTAAACCAGTTAATGCTATGACACCAAAACAAATAATCAGTCAGCAAGCACATTAGTCAGAATACATATACATTCATAATTATACAGTCCCCTTCACTAGTGCGTTTACAGGGGCTCGTCAGGTTTTGTACAGTGTGGCAGCGCTGTGTTTGCTTACATTCGACAGAAGGAAACTCGCAGTAGTAAACATAGTATCGAATCAAAGTAAAACAATATTAAAACAAATCTCTCAATGTATTGATTTGTGGAATGTTTATATGACAAGGCCCTGTAAACGCACTAGTGAAGGGGACTGTGCATAGTTACTTTCTGTACATTGTGATCTAATATAAACTGTTCCTAGGGGCTGCCAATTACCGTGTGTGTTATCTAGAGGGTGATTGTGTCTGTCTCATGCAGGTATTGGTTGTTGTTGAGGTAATTAGGTTAAGTTCACTTCCTGGTGCAGCAATTATCAGTGTGTGTGGGTTTCATATCTTAAAATAGTTTTTTCTATGGAACTCTATTTTCTCATCCATTTTCTGATAAATATCTACAACTAGTTTGTTGGTTCCTTTCAAACAACGTAATTTCACATAAGTTTTATTAACATGTTAAAAATTTTACATATAAAAAATATATAAGTACATACATGCACGTCACAGGAGTCGGTCGGTTGCCGTGTGTCTCGTGACTATGTCGGGTAAGAAGTGTGTACACCTCTTGATGGTAAACGGCTTCAGGTGTACACGCTCCCACCAGGTGTATAAGATGGAAGTGTAAAGTTTAATATACAAAATATGTACACGAGCAAACTGGGCTATTAAAGCGTCTCTTATATAGAGTTATCAGGTACGTCACAGTCCAGAGGTCGGTGAATGAAAGAGAGCATCACAGCTAACTCCAGGGCCAGCATAGAGGTCAATATTGTCAGTCTTTGAGGTCTGGGGGGCGTGTTTCCCTAGGATGGGTGGGGGGGGGGGGGCTGGTGTATCGTCCACGTTGGGTGAGGAGCTTTAACAAACTCTCAAAATAAAGGTCATTTGTCGTCAACATTTTTGTCCAAGTCGTTTAATGGACTGTGTTAAAGAGTCCCACTGAAGGGTCCAGCCCTGAGGGGACGAACAGATATAAAACAAATAAATATAAGATAAATTATACATGGTTGACGACGAGGCCAAGGGAGTGCCCTAGTGTCTCCTCCTACCAGGGTCAGGGTTGGCTGGCGGGAACTAGTCGTCGTACTTAGTGATGGCGTCGTAAACGAAGTTGGTGACACTTTGCATTAAAGGAGCGTCCATGAAAGAGCGAGCAGTGTTGATGTAGCCACTGTAGGAGTCGTAGTGATTCGAGCCCTGACGTCTGTAGGTGCCAGTACCGGTGTCTCCGTACAAACCCTTGATGTCTCCCTCGTTCTCCACCAGGTAGACTGTGGGAGATAGTCAGTATTAGGTAAAAGTTATATAAAAACAAACTGAGGTCAATCTGAACCTCATACAACTTATCAGTATAAAGAATCAAAGTTCTGAAAGTTATTGAGAAGATTCAACGTGATAGAACTTACCGATGAGCAGAGCGAGAGCGATGATGGCCAGAACAAAGTTAACAACATCGATAGCTTTGGCGCCGAGGTCCAGGAAGGACGTCTTGACTGCGGAGACGGCGGCCAGAGTGCTTCCCAGAGTAGTAATTTTATCCACGGTGAGGCCCCCCAAGGCACCAAGGCCACCGAGGCCAGTAAGGCCACCAAGGCCAGCTGTGCCACCTAAAGTAGTAATTTTATCGGGGGTTAGGCCACCCAGATCGATCAGTCCCAGGATGTTACCAAACTGCAGTAGGAGCGTGTCAAGAGGGTTGGCGGTGATAACCCCTGTGAGCTTGTCAGTAATAGCAGCGGTATCAACCGTTCTCTGTAACAACACAAATCATTTATAAATAAGCAGTATAAAAAAATTACCTCGTATTGGGTCTTTTAGTCCTATCCTAACCTAACCTAACCTGGCCTAATCTAACCTGGCCTAACCTAACCTAACCTGGTAACACAAGACAGTATTTCATGTGGGCGAAACTGTCATAACACCATCATTGTATTATTGATTCGCTGACGTCCTTCTCTCACAGTTAAAATGTACTACGTGTTACTTTTGGGAAGATGTACTACGTGTTACTTGTGGAAGATGCTGCTCCACCAGCGCGAGTCCGGCTTACTATTGCGAGATTCCTTGGGGCCATTCTGAGAGTTTCAATACGATGTAAATACCTGCCGCTTATCATACAGGTTAGGTTAGGTTAGATTAGAGTTGGTTAGTGATGAAGTGGCTAAAGTTAGGTTTGATTAGTAAGTTAGTTAAGGAGTAGTCAGGCTGACTTAGGATACGTTAGGTTAATTTAGGTATGGTATGGATTCAATAGACTAGCTTAGAATATGCTAAGTTGAATTATTTTATTTAAGGTTAGGTAAAATTAGGTCAGGTCTGGTCAGGAGGGTCACTGACCTGTCTACCCTCGTCGAGGTCCTGGTACTGTTGTGTGTTCTCGTCCTCCTGTGCTGTGGCCATCACCACCACGCCCACCAACACCACACCTAACAGTACCAACTTCATGTCTCTCTGCGGCCACAAGAACAACTTATTAAACACATAGACAATACAGTAAAGAAATATAAATAAGTTATAGGTAATAGTTACATCCATTCTAAGATAATAAACTTTTTTTTAATTTATCTATAAAGAGTGACTCGTGAAATATAAAAACACCCATACACAAAAAAAAAAGGAAACAGGACCTAAAAAAATAATTTTTAAATAAGTTACCTCAGACGTAAAAGAATTGTTCTCTTAATACCAAACACTTCTGCAGCCTTCCGGGACCAGCACACACACACACCACGCGCCTCACACTGACTGAGCTGAGAGCTGTCGGTGTTCCCCTTTATATACTTTCACCCCGTCCTCCGCCCTCGTGACCTCCTTTCTGAGTGAGACCATGTCCCACCCAGCCCATAGCGGGGGCCGCGCTCATGTGTAGGGGTGTGGGAGGGTGTGGGTTGATGGTGAGGTGGGGAGAGAGGGTAGAGGGGTGGGGAGGGGAGGTTGGGGAGAGGTGTAGGGGAGGAGGGGTGTAGGGGAGGAGGCGGGGAGAGGTGTAGGGGAGGAGGTGTAGGGGAGGAGGGGTGTAGGGGAGGGTGGGGAGGGAGTAGGTAGGGAGGAGGGTGGGAGAAGGAGAGGTGTAGGGGAGGAGGGGTGTAGGGGAGGAGGGGTGTAGGGGAGGTTGTGGAGAGGTGTAGGGGAGGGAGAGGATGTGGTGGAGGAGCTTTACAGATCAGTCTTCAACACCGTGATCACTTCAGCCATTCTAGAATATTACTTTATCCTTCTAAATCTTGTTTATTGTGGATTTGTGTTGGGTTTTTCTCTGTAACTTTAGACTGTTCTTAGGTATCTGTCTGTGGGAGTTAAGGGAGTCTGCGTCTCAAGAACTACACAATGAATCGATCAGTAAGACGTAAACAAACAGAATACATAAACTCTGTCGGCACTAGAGGGAGAGAGTGTAGGCTGGCAGGACAAGTGTCAGGCTTACTTACTTTTTTTTTTGGTAGCGTTCTCCGTGACGCTGGTTGACTGGCCTTGCTGAGGGGGAACTAAAGTGTAAGCTACACAAGAGGTACTTATATACCTTTTGGCTGTGATCGTCTGACCTGGTAAGACGAGTTGCCAGTTACTAACTTCCTTTATGAGTTTTATCGTCTCATCTCAACTCTGCTTGTTGTTGGGAGAGGACTGAGAGGATCGTAGTGGTAATTCACGCAAGGAAAGAGATGTTAGAAAATGGTGGTAAATAAAATGCTTGAGTGGTTGTAATTGGTGGTAAAGGAGAGAGGTGAGGCAGCTGGATCATGTCCCACACCCGCTCTGGCCCGCACCGCCCCAGCCAAACTTTTACTTGGCATCATCGGGGCAGGAATTCTCTCTTGACTTCTCCTTAACACAGTCTCCTAACGGCCATACATACGACCATACAAATAACCCAATAATCATATAAACATACGTATTTCTTATGTGAATGATGCATGATTCATTTCTTTCGTCTTAATGTTTATCCGAATGTCAACAAAAACCCGGAAATGACGTAATTGGTATAGAGTTAAGGAACTGAGCCGTTGACACCATTCCATTAACGGGTCACTTCAGGCAAACAAAGTCTTCGTATGTAAAACTGACGTCATTATTGAATCTTTTATTGTATTTTCATGAGTAACAAAAACATTTAGAAAAGATTTGTTATAGTTATTTATGGTAGAGATGAGAGAGCTGCTAATGATTAGTTAAATAGATCCCAGTGTGATTAGTTAAGTTAGGTTAAGATTTAAGCCTATTTTGATCTGTAACCGATGTTTTGGGTGTGTGTGGCTGTGAGAGAGTCAGGGTTTGTGTGTGTGAGGCGGGGTGGGTGTGTGTGTGTGTGAAGGAGGGAGGGAAGGAAGGAGGAAGTGGAGGAGCCAACAGTAGTTCTCTCAAGACCTGCCCGTAGTAGTAGTAGTAGTAGTTCTAGCAGGTCAAGCTCTTAATGAGTAAAGCAACAAATATGTGTGGAAGTAGAGCGTCGTGCACCGCGTATTGTTTTTGATGGAGTGTTTGACGTCTTCTTCCTTCTCTGATGTTACACCCTTCCTCCCTCTCTTCACCACACACTAACTATCATAAAGACTGACCTACCAACCAGCTCAGTGTGAGAGGGAACGGTGCGATTGACGGTGTTTGGTGGGGACATTGGCACCTCAGTTCACCTCACACCATAACCACCATCACCACCCGTGAGCTACTGACAGGCGGAAGTTTCACACACACACACACACACACACACGCGCGCGCACACACACAGGTTCATTGCTGACGTCGGCTGTTTTTTCACGAGAATATGTCCAACACCAAGACTCTGCGTGTTATTCCTTCACTTCAGTTCATTTCTCTCTCTTTTCGCTATTACACTACGTATTTAACCACCACCCACACCCCAAAACACCCAACTTTAGACTAAATCTTTTATGGTCACCACTAGCACCGGGTGTATATATATATATATATATATATATATATATATATATATATATATATGTATATTGTTAAACCAAAGTAGTCAGCTAAAGTCCAGCCCAAAGTGGTTATCATGTTAAATAAGCCAAACCAATATTAGTATAAATCGGAAAGAATTAGTGTTCCCCTCTTAAAAAGCAGACCATCCTCGTTAGGTTATTTTAAGAATTCATTTAAACCATTTCCTGCGGCTACCACAGCTCAGCCACGATAGACTCACAAACTGTGGGTCAGAATGTGTTTGCGCGCGTGTAGACTCACCTTCGGCAAAAAAGAAAAAAACGTGCAGTCAACTACACCTGAAAACTCCTACGTTAAGACAAGTGAAGCAGACATTAGACATCTCTCCCCTCTAGTGAGTGTACAGTAAGCAGTGTGTGGTATGGTTTTTGATCAGTTCGTAACTAAAAGTCTTCCCACAATGTAACTTCAATATGCCCCAGGACACAACACTTCACTAACTAAATTCCTCACTTTGGATAATTTTCAACCTGATTTCCACTATAGACACTGAACTCTAGTAAACGAGTTGATTAATATGGCAGCCAGACAGGCATAAGCCAGAAATTCATTCTTGTTCCAGGTCGCCGGGCACTTCAGTTAACCTAAATAAACAAGAACTTCTAACTCCATAACGCCCTTAGAAGCGAAGGCGTAGAGAGTGCAAAGTGCTGTCTTCGCTGTGACAGTGCACGCTACTAACATACAAAATACATACATACATATATAATAGCATACATACACACTTACACTTACAGAGGCTTCACACGCACACACATCGAGGCCAGCTCGAGATTAACCAACATCCTGAAGGAATTAAAAATGTGAAACATAGTAGCTGGCGGCCGTGTGGTGGCGGTGCTCAAGGCCGTGGTATAGGGAGGTGCTGACAATGTGTGGTGGTGGCAGGTGTCATGTTTTTGTGGTGGTGGTAGTGGTGTCAAGGGACCGTTTGTGGTGGTGGTAGTGGTGTCAAGGGGCCGTGTGTGGTGGTGGTAGTGGTGTCAAGGGACCGTTTGTGGTGGTAGTTTCATCAACACCAGTTCCTGTTATCACCAGACACCACCTCTTGACACCAACATCTGAAATACTTCCATTAACTTTTTGATTCTGACACTGAGTTCTTGGTTTGTGATTCTATGTGATGAATGAGGAAACAAAACAATAAAGAGAGAGAGAGAGAGAGAGAGAGAGAGAGAGAGAGAGAGAGAGAGAGAGAGAGAGAGAGAGAGAGAGAGAGAGACAATAAAAGATAATTAACGTGACACAGACAGATAAGGACATATCCAGAGCAATCCTCCCTTATTCTTATTACAACTTCACACTTCACCGCTACCACCAGAGGTCTTCACTGCTACCACCAGAGGTCTTCACTGCTACCACCAGAGGTCTTCACTGCTACCACCAGAGGTCTTCACTGCTACCACCAGAGGTCTTCACTGCTACCACCAGAGGTCTTCACTGCTACCACCAGAGGTCTTCACGGCTACCACCCGGGAGGTCTTCACGCTACCACCAGGAGGCCTCACTGCACACCCAGAGGGGTCTTCACTGCCAACATCACCAGAGGCCTCACTCATAACACCAGAGTCTCACTGCTACCACCAGAGGTCTCACTGCTACCACCAGGAGGGTCTACCAAGCAAAATGCACCAGAGGTCTTCACTGCTACCACAAGGTCTAGAGTATTCCCACTGCCACTGCACCAGAGGTCTTCACTGCCACCACCAGAGAGGTCTTCACGGCTGGGAGTCTTGACAGTCTTCAGCCCGTCTCTGATGTCTGGGAGGCCTTTTTTCTTGATCGCTGGTGTTGTTTGTGTTGATGGGACTATTTGGAAAGATATTGCATTGATTTTCTTTTAAGCACATACCTTAGTGTGTGTGTGTGTGTGTGTGTGTGTGTGTGTGTGTGTGTGTGTGTGTGTGTGTGTGTGTGTGTGTGTTATACAGATTATAAGCTATGACAACCAGCATCCTCATCCACCACCACTACCACCTCCTCTCCTTCACCACTATCACCACCACCACTGTCACCATCATCATCATCCTACCTCGACCAACACCCGTTCCTCCAACCAAAGGATCCCTATTGTAATGAACCTACTCTCTCTCTCTCTCTCTCTCTCTCTCTCTCTCTCTCTCTCTCTCTCTCTCTCTCTCTCTCGTGGTTAAGTTAGATTTTTTCTATCCCTCTAAGCACCCTCAAATTTCCCCTTGTTCCATCTTATCAACTGCTTCCTGCTTCTCTTCCGCCTTTCTTTATCGCGTTCTTCGTCGCTTGCTTCCTCTCCTTTACTACCTTCTATCACCTCATCTTTCTTGCCTTTCTCTCTTTATACGAAATTATCATCACATTTTCCTTTTTTTCTAATTTGTTTCGTTTTATTAATTGCATTGTTCTTCTTCTCCCTCTTCCAGATTTATCATTGTCCCTCCCTTTATGATGTTAGATACTCCACCAACCAGACACTCCACCAACCAGACACTCCACCAACCAGACACTCCACCAACCATAAACTCCACCAGCCTTCCCCAACAACTCCCACATCACCACCTGTAACTTTATGGTCTCAAGGTCTTACAAATTTCAGGTAGTAATATGAGTCAGGCACTTGGCTTCCTCTGGTGTAAACGTCTATCTGTCCCTGGTAATAAACTCCGATAAGGTGCTTCTGACTAACGTGGAACGGCTCCCTTGTCATGGCTCACGAGGTAAAGACCGGGAAGGTGAGAAAACAGAGAGTATAAGGTGATTAAAGTTTTATATTGACTCAGTGGTGTTAGTTAGGGGGATAATGTGGGTCCCGTCTTGTTTCTCGTGTTTATATTTGTAATGTTATGTAGTGTAATGATAGTTTCTTTGTGTTTTATGGTCGTGTATATATTTGGCTATTAGGTTAGTGGTGGGCTGGGTAAGGTAGTGGTGGGCTGGGTAAGGTAGTGGTGGGTTGGGGGGGGTAGTGGTGGGTTGGGGGGGGGTAATGGTGTGCGTGTGTGCAGGTGTGGGTGACGCTAAAGATGGTCTCTGGTTTATCCTAGTGACCCCATTAACTAAGGTGGGGAGGACGAGTTACTCCCTTCCTAGAGAGAGAGAGAGAGAGAGAGAGAGAGAGAGAGAGTCTTCCTAAAAAAAATTCTATCACAGTTTGGTCTCCTATAACGGGGTTTTATTTAAGCTAGAAAGTTTATTGTTAAAATTATTTAATTTCCTGGATGTTATATTAAATTAACCGGTCAGGTACGCTCTTATTGATCCAGTTACGAGGAATATTTTTCACACTTAACTCTTGAAAGTCTTGACCCGGATAACATGTATTCATCCTAGAGTTAATTTTTTTATAAAACTTGATTTGTCTTGTTTTATTTATATTGTTATTTATTATATGTCTGTAATTTATTGTTTGTTTAGGATTGTATTTGTTTATTGTCTCGTTGCTGTTTTATTTTTAGTTGTATTATGTATAAATTTATTGATTTATATATATCTATTTTTCTTATTTTTTATCAATTTATTAAAGTTATGAGACCATGAGCTACAGGTACTTGTGGACGCTGTAACAGACACACAACGAAATAATGTTCATTGTGTTAAGATGTAGACAGCGTTAGTGGCCGCTGTGTGTGTGTCCAGGCTTACAAGCAAGGTTGAAGATACTGTCACCTCATTAAGCTATTGTCTTGCTCTGGAGTTACCTGATGCTTTAACAGGTACTGGAAGGAACTTGATTCTTCTTCAGATTATATTAAAACCACAAACCTTTTCTTCAATAGTATAATGACTTCCTCCTTACCAGAGAAAATTACATTATTTTTACCAAGATTGTTACACTAACACAAAGGCTACAGGTGAAATGACGGCTTCCTACTGGCTAAGGTCTTGTGTGTGTGTGTGTGTGTGTGTGTGTGTGTGAGGGGGGTGTCACAACAGAGGTGCACAAAGACGTGATGTGTATCTCCGCTCTAGTTTTTCTTCTTGGTATTCTTTCCTAACCTTCGTTGTACACACACACACACACACGATAATAAATATAAGCGTACATATAAAACGTCATTCACCTTTTTCCTTGACCGTACCACCGCCGCCATCAGCTGAGGTTGACAAAGAATGAGGCCAACTGGTCACCATTCGCGCCTCGAGGCCTCAACCCAGTGTAGTGTTAAAAGTCTGAGGAGGGGGAGCAGGGGGAGCAGTGGCGGTAGGGGGAGCAGTGGGAGTAGGGGGAGCAGTGGCGGTAGGGGGGTGGGGAGTGGTGGTTGTGGTAAAGGTAGTGGTAGTTTAGTGACGGAGGTATAGGTGGATAGTATATTGGGTTAGTGGCGGAGGGTAGTGGTAGAGGTAGTGGCGGAGGGTAGTGGTGGGTGTGAGTGAAGAGGCTTTATCTTTCATAAAATAGTCTGACAGGAGGCAAAATTCTCCTGTTGTCTTGTTGATGTTTGAGTCTTGCCTCCACTTATGGGCTGTGTATGGTTCAGGTAGTCTCAAACACCACTCAGTATGTGGATGATGATATGAATCTCTCTCTCTCTCTCTCTCTCTCTGTTAATATGTATATAATATGCCATAGGGGTCAATATATACATTCATACATACAGTACACAGAAATGACTAGTTACTATTTTAATTCTCTTTCTTCCTTGGGTTACAGGCATTAATACAAAAGAAAAAATACAATATAAATCTTACATGTATTTATTACGTGAATAATACATAATACAAAAATAAATAACTTAAATAAATAACACAGTCCATTTAAATACAGTCACATATAATATACATTTTAAATACAGTCGTGGTCTCATAGAAATCGTCTAAAATATAAACTGTCTACAAACACACAACAGTTAGAGGCCGGTAAAGCGGTCTCTTCCCCTCACCCCTCTCTAAAAAAAAAATCCTCTGTCGGGTGATATCCTATTGTCGGTAAGGTCAGGGAGTACAAGGTCACGGTATCCTTCCTTCCCATACTGAAGCCGGAGTGAAGGAAGGAAGGAATCGTCCAGAGAGCTGTAGGATGTCTTTGTGAAGGTCAGGTCACTTGGGGGAGAGGGGGGGGGGTCAGTACGGTACTTGTCTTATAATAAAAGTGGAACGTCTAATGATGTCTTTAAAGTCTGAAGATGTCTGAAAGATTGTGTCTAATAAAAGAAGTCTAAAAGTGAGGCGTCTAAAATATGTCTGGTGACTGTGGTGTCTAAATGTCTAAACTGTAATGTCTAAAAAGTCTGAAGTCTCACAAAGTCTTCGGTCTTTCCTAGGTGGTGAAAATCGTCAATAAAAGTTTAATAAGTCTGGGTGATTATTCTCGTCTGTGGTGGGTAAAAAAAGACTTAGGGCGGTAAATCGTCTGCCGGGAAATTCATAATAAGTTTTAGGTCGTCATCAAGAGATCATCGTCCTATGTACAAGTCGTCGTCATCGTCACACGTCTTACAGTAAGTCTTAAGGTACAGAGTCAGTCATCGTCTCCACACGTCACCTTATACGTAAGGTCTTATTTGTCGGTATGTCTAAAAGTGAGTTGTCGAAAGTCTAATTCTCGTCTAAAGTCTAATTCTCGTCTAAAGTCTAAATGGTTCTCTGAGTCTAAAACAACTCGGAAATAAGTCTCGTTGTTAGTGAAAGAACCAAAAATATGTCGTCATGGCTAAAGATTATTAAAGTTTTGTCGTATAAGAAAACAAAAGATTAACGCCTAAGGAAGAAAGTTGATCCCGGCGTCTTGAGAGAGATCGATCGTCATGGTAGAGGTCAGCGAGTTGGATGATTATTTGGTATGAGTTTGATGAGTTTATGGTCTTTTGTACAAGTCCGGGGAGAGTCTCTGACGACGGGAGGTGAACAGAGTCCCCCCGTCACCTACCATTTGTAACACTTTGCTCTTCTCTAGTAGACAGACAGGGTCAGAAATACTGGCATTAAAGTAAAACTAAACCATCTATTATATCCTGACTGGAATCACAGTATATATTGACACTGACTAACAGGAGTCTGATAGTCAGTGTACCGATTATTATAAAGCTTTGAAGACTGACTGATCCAAGGAGGTAAAACGAAAAAAGAAAGCAAAAACAGTTTGCGGTTACATGATGAAGTCAAAGAATTCCGCCGTCGGATATGCCCGCGGGTTGAGAAAGGTCAAGAGTCTAAGTTGACGCGTTGAGCAGTAATTGTTCCGAGTCTGGGTCAAACCTGTTGTTGTGTTTTGTCTCGATCCAATCGTCTTGGAGTGCGTGCGTGTGTCTTGTCTAATGTCTGCACAGTGTAATCTAAACAAACATTAGTGGGTTATCAACATTATAAGGTAGTGCTACACATGTATATTATGGATACGAGGGGAGGAATCGAACCAGCGATCCTTAACCTCGGCTTGCGACCAACCAACAAAAATTAACAGATAGGCAAGGCACAATTGTACGACATTTATAGACCCAGGTCTCTTGGAGGAGAGGTTAGGACACGGGAGAAGGACTTGAGGAAGTGCCTCCAGCAAGTCCTACTTTAACCCCATCCAACATACTTAGTACTTGAAGTTGTCGATAGCATTGTGGACGCGCTCTGTGAGTCGCTGGACGATGGGGAGGTCCATGAAGGATGGAGTGTCGACGGATCTCTTCTGGTAGCCGGTGTAGCTGCTGCCGCCGTCACCGCCGCTGGTCTCGTAGCCGCCAGCAGGGAACGAATAGTACTCGTAGTCCGGACTGCTACTACCACCGAAGACATCCCCGGTGGACTTCTTCAGGGTAACTGAGGAAGAGAAAAATAAAGGTGATTAGCTGTAACTTGGTCCATTGCAACTGTCGCAGTTTTCCATGGTGAGGCGTAACCTGTGTCAAGGAGTAGCCCAGGAAGATCGGACACCTCGTTAACCGCACTAGCTAACCATTATACCTCAGAATTTGATCCACCAATTGACTGATATCCAGGTCCCAATTGCCAATAAGTGAAAAGAAATGTTCCCATATCTTCACCCTGTCTGGGGATCCAACACAGAATACGCACTTGTATGGTGAGTATACTGACCAATATAACACAGGCCGCCATATATAAATGAGTTGAAAACAAAAAATTCTCTTTATGCACAAAATTGATTTAAGATCATTACTTGTGATGTCATTGAAGTTCCCGGGAAGTTCTGAGTCCACGATGAAACTCCCTCAAGACCACATAACATCTCGGTACAAACTAGAGAGAATACTTTACACACCAACAACAAAGACCTGGCACTCACCGATAAGCAGGACGAGGGCGATGAGGACAACAATCCCGGCGGAGATTTCTATGATACTCCCCAGAGGTCCGAAGAGTGTGGTCTTCACCAGCTTGACGGTGTTGAGAGTATTGATGACCTCTGTGTGGGGGAGGTGAGGAGGAAGGGCTAATGGTTGTGTGTGTTTTAGATGTATTATGAAGTTCGCATACGAACACAGTAACTGAAGTTCCCACACAATATCTAACACAGTAAGTGAAGTTCCCACACAATATCTGACACAGTAAGTAAAGTTCCCACACAATATCTGACACAGTAAGTAAAGTTCCCACACAATATCTGACACAGTAAGTGAAGTTCCCACACAATATCTGACACAGTAAGTGAAGTTCCCACACAATATCTGACACAGTAAGTGAAGCTCCCACACAATATCTGACACAGTAAGTGAAGTTCCCACACAATATCTGACACAGTAAGTGAAGTTCCCACACAATATCTAACACAGTAAATGAAGTCACACAATACGTTACCAGCAGTCCTTGGCTCCTCCTGGTGCTCCTCCTCGGCCAGGGCGGCGCCCACCACCAGCACCAACAGTAACAACGTTCTCTTCATCTTCCCAGCGAGAACCAGAGATCAGCGGACTAAGGCACCGGGATGTGTCTACTGCTGGGGACAGGAAGGCGGGGCTGTGTGAGAGAGGGGTGTACGGTTCACGGTCACGAGTTCATTACAACACTAACTGTCGAAAGCCAAATGAACCCAAAGTTCTAATAAAACTGGACCTAACTTAACCTAAACCATGAACACTGAGACCCATTAGAACTGGGACCTCTTAGGGCCGGGGCTCAATAAGACTGGGGCCAATTAAGACTGGGACCTCTTAGGATTGGGACCATTAGGACTGGTTCTAATGGTTAGGTTAGGTTAGTTAACGTGGGAGTTTATCATGACTGGGAGCTTATATCAACACTTCAATATACTAACATAAACAACCTGACTGATATCCTTAAAATTATCTTCCAGACAAACAACAGAAGGACCAAACACACTCGAGTTTTGGTTTAACATGACTACGTTACCAAACTATCAGTGATTGAGACTAAAAAAAAGATAAAAATATTAATGTTAATGATGACAATAATAATGATTATGTATCAAGTCAACTTGTTGCCAAAATATACAACTCCACTTAGACTAAACTTTTAGTAGACTTTAGTCACCAATTCGCTAAATAAACAATAAAAATGGTCTATACATATTGAGCTGGGATAATGGTATACCAAACGTAGATAATATCCCCCAGGACTCTTCTCTCAGGCTCGACTGGTATAGACTCACGTGTGTACACAAGGAGATGTGTTCCGCACCGTGGCTCAGGACCAAGTGTTTGACTCTTGCAGCGCCCAGCGTATACATGGAGGGGTTTATATAGTCTTGCTCGGGTCACTCACACCCAGTACACCTGACCTGTAAACCCAGATGGTGATCCACGCCCACCCACATCATCTCTTCACGCCCATACAACACGTTACACTACTGTATTAAAACGTATATTAAGAGTAAACCTTCATTGGTCTGTGTACAGGCATATAACATAGACATTTAGTGACATAATAAGGCGATTAACGTTGATGATCTGTAGCACCTGCGCGATGTATTGTGAAAATGTGTTTCAGAAAGTGAAAATATCCGACGATCATATGTGCAGCGCCGGGTGACGCAGGCGACTATTGTCTCGTGTCAGTAGTCGTGAAGCTGGTATCTTGGGTTAGGTGTACATAATCTGCTTTATTACTAGATGTTATATGAACCTTCATTCAATGGTACACTGAATTTTCTAGGAATTTCTACAAAAAAATCATGAAGATAATGGCATCCATGAACGTCTGGCGAGCGTTGCCAGAGAGACTCGCCAGCCAATCCGAACATACTTCCCGTAGAGGTTCCAACTGTTCTGATAATCACAATTAGAGAACAAATTATTCATATACCATTAATTATTTCTACACGAGAGAGTAATTTAGGTTTGCATTGCACTCGTTAGCAGCTTAAGAACTGGAGTACGACAGAGTATTTACCTGGAAGAGAAATGTTGGTGGCGGCGGCTGGCATCAGTTGTACTACCGGGACAGACGACCTACGAGGAGGCGTAGGGTTAACGTATATGATCTTGGAGGGAGAAAGTCTGAAAAAATACTTGACCTAGTCTGTTGTAGAAGACGGAACCTCGGAGCTGTCTATTGGCTCCCTGATCCGTGGGAACTTAGGATATAATAAGATATTACGGGAACCGTTAACACACGCAGATATCATCATCATCATCATCGTCTTCGTAGTCATCATTATCATCGTCATCATTATCATCGTCATCATCATCGTCATCAATACGCGAAAAGGGATTTAGAGTGCGCACATAGTTAGTGTAGTAAACACTCGTCTTCTTAAGTCTCCAGCTATTAAGGTCACGAAGGAATGAATCAGAGGCTGGAATTTGGCACTGGGAGGATTAGACCAGCCAGAGGGGCGGGATCATCACAGGTGCCCGCACACAATGTTCCTCTAACTGAAGATTTAAGAATGTGTTTACCAGACTCCCTTAAGCTTTAACTCGAGGATGGTTGAGTGAACAACGCACCGACACCCTGCTGTACCTTTAGATAAAGGTAAATAATTATCATGTGAGTCGTCGTCAGCCCGGACACAAGTCCCGTTTTGGTCGGCAATATTGGGCGCGTCCTTGTGAACAGTTACTCTAGCTGCTGTGTTGCTCATCTCTCTTGTTTTCTTACGATGACGTTAAGTGACGCAACACTATCGACCCATTTGTCTTATAAATCATTTGACTATTTTGCAATAGAGGAAGCTGTTACAGCAAGTGACTGCAGCAGCAGCAGCAGTAGTGGCCTCATGGTCTTGATGGTCGTCATGATAAAGACTGGAGAAGTTTACGCTCTACCATAATGATATGTAAGTTGTTCAGAGTGTAGACTGAAGCTAATGAACAAGAATATAACTATTTTATTTACGTTCATTAAGTAGAGGACTTATACGACTCAGTCCGTCTCGTCTAGTGTGTTATGAACGTCTTGTGGCACCAGAGAACTGAAGACGTTGCTAGTGTTACAGTCTAACAGTACAAAGAGAACTAAGCCTCACGTTATTAATGAGTAAAGTCCGAGAGAAAACATCGAGTAGCACAAGAACCTGAACTAGGTGGGCGGATGGGTGGGTGGGTGTGGGTGGGTTTGGTAGGTGGGCTGGTGGGTGGTTGTAAAAAAATAAGTGGTGTTTTTTGTGTGTTTTAAATGTGCGGTTTAAGTCTGGGTTCAATGTACATGTTTTAGTTCTGTCTTTCATATTTGTATTTTTAATTCTATTTTCATTTAAGAGTTCCATGTATATTTTTTTTATGTGGATATAAAGTCTGTGTTTGAAGTTAATAATTTAAGTGCATCATTAGTTTGTATCGTAAGATTATAAGTGTATTTTAAATCTGTACTTTTATGCAATTAAAGTCAGAATATCAAGTCCATTTAGAGTGTTTTATGTCCCTCTTTCAAAAGTTTACGTGTCAAGTATGCACTCTTAAGTCTGCATTATAAGTGTGGGGGGTGGCGGGAGGGAGACTCGAGGGAGGGAGGGAGTGGGTAGGTAGGTAGGTAGGTTAGGTAGAGCTAACTGGGTCACCCTCGCTATGGAACCCGTGTAGGGAAGGAGGGAGAGGAGGCGCTTACCCTGCCAGCCAACACAACTTGATCCAGGGAGTTTCTCCAGCTCTCTCTCTCTCTCTCTCTCTCTCTCTCTCTCTGTGTATAAAATGCTTACACACACACACACATGAGAGAGAGGAACCCTTAATATTACTCTTCAGTCATGTAAGACGTAAACTACACAGGATAATTTAAAGCAACACAAATATTTATCTACATATCCCTACTTTCTTATGTATCTAGTCCTCTCTTATTGTTAAACTACGTGGCGATGATAACGATGGATTGTATGTAGATGAGAGAGAGAGAGAGAGAGAGAGAGGATGGCTTGTACGTAGGCTATCAATACGAGGTACCTGCAGGTTGGTAGGCAATAGGGAGATGTGTAGGGTATGTTGACCTATTGAGATCCGTCTTCCTCTTCCTCCTTTCTCTTCTTCTCCCTTCTTCTCCCTTTTTCCTCCTTCCCCCTCCTCCCTTTTCCTCCTCCTCCATTCCGTTTTCCCAACATCTTCTTTCTCTCTTCCTCCTCTTTTCCTTTCTTCCACCAATACGTCTTCCTTCCTCTTTCTCCACCTTTCCTCTTCTTGTTTCCACCAGCTTTTACATACTCGCCTCCTTCCTCCTCCTCCTCCTCCTCCTCCTCCTCCTCCTCCCTCCTCCTCCTCCTCCTCCTCCTCCTCCTCATATTATCTTACCCTTTTCCGCCTCTTAGTATTGTTTCATTCAGGTGGCAGCATAACCTCCCTCCCACTTGGTCAGTCAGACACTAGGGGCCGCTGTAGCTCAGAGGTTGGAAGTCCAGCACCGGGAAGTACAGGCAGGTCAGGTAGGAGGTGTTTTACGGGAAAGGCCTGGTGCTTAAATTGGCCCCATTCCCAAGAGGCCCCATTCCTAAGAGGCCCCATTCCTAAGAGGCCCCATTCCCAAGAGGCCCCATTCCCAAGAGGCCCCATTCCTAAGAGGCCCCATTCCTAATATTTTCCATCCCTAATGTTTTCCATTCCTAATAGATTCCATTCCTAAGAGACCCCATTCATAATAGACTCCATCCCTAATGTTTTCCATTCCTAAGAGACCCCATTCCTAATAGATTCCATTCCTCAGAGATTCAATTCCTAATAGACTCTGATCCTAAGGCCCTCTTCCAACCGTTCCTCAAATAAATATTGGACCCCATTCCTATTAGGCTTCAGTCCTAATAAGTCCCATTCCCACTGGGCCTTAACTCTAATAGGGTTCCTACTAGGGTCTAATATTACTAATTAGTATACCTCTAGTACCAGGTAATATGTTGAATATGTTGTATGTAGTTTTATGTCGTTGTATGCTGAATATGATGATGTACAGTATGTTGAATGTGCTTTATGTTGCTGTATGTTCATGTATGTATATTGTATGTTGAATCAATATGCTTGGTATGTTGATTATGAGGGATGTAAAGTATGTTGATGAAATACTCTGCTGAACACACACACACACACGACAATAATTCACGAGAAATAAGATAGAGTTTGTATATTTGCAAGGATTTTAAGTGGTTGTAGGTAGAATAGGCCCCAGTCTTATTAGGCCCCAGTCGTAATAGGCCCCAGACTAACCTACGGATACCATAATTAGTATAATCTCACAATACATTAGAACTTAAGGTCCTTTTAGGATATCTCTCGACTCACGGTTCAAAACTCTACGGAATTTACACGTCACCGTTCTCTAACAATTTATAGTTTTCTGTTACTTATTGAGGGGAAACTAATGTGTTTCTAGGTAACCTCCCCACGCCGTCGCAGATTGGTTATTGTTAAAGAAAAGAAGAATAGTATGATCGGTAGAACTTTTGTAATTCTTAAACGTGGAAGATATGAACTAAAGAAGTCTAATCTAATGGACTCAAAACTCACCGTGATTGTTAGATTAAGTTTAGACAGGTTAGGTTAGGTTAGGTCGTCTTTTGGTAGACACCGCGTCAGGATTAAATTATGTGTATTAGAGTTAAGTATCGATATTAGTGATTGAGTGGACCTTTATTGAGTGTGTCCCTCGAAAACTAGTCTATACAATTGATTATTTATAGTTTATAATGGTAACTATATTTTATCATTTTCCACATTGATCGGCTTGTTACGCACTGTTGGCAAGCACTGAGCATGCACAGGTTCCAGAATGTATCTGAACCTGCTCCAGTGTTGGTCAAGTCTGGTCTTGAATGAGCTCACACTCTAGTTCCAGGTTTAACACTCTGAGTTATTAGTAGACTTCTTTTAAGTAGCTCCTTACCCGCCTATAGTATAAGCTAGGCAACTGCAGGCGTTCTTATCTCTCTGGGTACCTGAGGTGTCGTAGTGCAGGCATCAGTCTGGTGGCCCTCCTCTGGACGTTTTCAATCAACTGATAATCTAGTGCATATCTCGGGGACCAGACGGGGTGACAGCACTCCAGACGAGGAAGCACCTCACTTTTCAGAAGCGTTTTGAGCGTCTGGGTATGTGAATGACCTTCTTATGAGACCTACTAGCTTTTTTGCTTGATTAATTTCTTCTTACAATGGCCCGAGAACTTCAGTTTGTTGTCAATATACACAACCAGGTCATTTTCACATTTGATCTTAGTTAATGATGTTTCCTCGTCACGTTGGGACATGGAAAAGGACACTTATCACATGTCCCAACGTCACTAGGAAACATCATTAACTAAGATCAAATGTGAAAATGACCTGGCTGTATATACTGACAACAAACTGAAGTTCTCGGGTATTTCAATGTTAATAAACTAGTAACACTTATGTTAGTGTGGTGTTAACGAAGGTGCACACCCCCTTGTTAGCCATCACCTTCTAAAGTAGTGTCTTTGGTCACCGTCACCTCACACCGTTTCCTACCGTTCTCTACGATGTGGATGTATGGGCCGGGGTAACTCTTATCAACCATCCCTTACAGAATATTTTTTGGGGGGGAGGAGCTTTGGTCTCTACTCGCTCTGAATTAATAGACCCATTAGTATCCACAGCGAAGTAATATTAGTGATAATATGAAGGATATAGTATTAGTGGTCATAAAATCATCTAAGGTAATAACACATCTGGTATATTCTACATAAGAGTAATCAAGAGACTGAAATGGAGCGAATATATGTAATAAAAATCATTCAAGTTTAGGTGATTATTGGGATAAACTGATCAAGTCCTACGCTGAGATAAAACTCAAGTGACATCAATATGTATACTGACAACATGAGACATTTTAACTCCTGTTTACTCCCCGCCAGACTAGACGCAATAGTTTGAAATCGCTGCTTCGTAAAAGTCAATAAAAACAACAGCGCGTGGCAAAGTATTTTCATTTAGCGTAATTTAACGTCAATTCTCTATTTAATTTTAATTTAAGTTATCATTAAAATACTAGAACCACTAAGATAACATTAAAAATTATTTACTGCAGTTTGTGATCATTAACGATATTATTGTAGGTGTTTAAGGTGTATTGTGAGAGAGAAAAACATTTACTAGATTCGAGTGTTACAAGACGCTTATCACTCTCTTAAAGAAATTTGATGCAATACTGATACATGAAAATTTAACAATATAGACGTGTGCTTGAGTTAAAATAATAGTTATCCACACTAGATAATGAACAAGTGATAGTACAAGTAAACCGGAATTCTTCGCCACGTCTACTTTTTGTCACTTTTTGCCATTTTCTCTAGTAGCATCTCACCTTCTCGCCCTCCGGAAACGACTCCCCCCCCCATTATAAATACACTGCACAGAATCACCTTAGCATAAAGTGATTGTCATTCTGTGTTTATTACAATCATAAAAGCCTCAATTTATTAAGATATTACATAAGTATTGCTAAGAATTAGTATATGAACATAATGTAATGGCTGCGTAAATGATAGTTGAAAATAAGAGAGCTTCCCGTTAAAATGTATTTAACTTTAAAGAAAACCCATTTTTTATGCGTGAAAAATAGGGAGACCTCGCAAAACTGATATTCAATTCTTATATTTCCTGTAGGTAGGTTGAGTTAGTGTATGCCTAGGTATAGAATAATCTTGTAAAATAATACTGTAGATTGATTACTGTAATAGAAAGCAATGGAGATATAGAAATGCAAGTGATAGTTATATTATACCTGAATAGTGTAAGAGGTACAGTACTTTGATATATTGTTTAGTAATGAATGCGGGACATTTGTATCATCAGTAAAGAATAAGGTGACAGGGTGTGTTGCCAAAGATTACGTTGTTAATGTAAATATTTCCCTATACAAAGCAATAGAATATTAAGCTGATTATAGTCTTACGTTCCTAGCAAATCTGACGAGTTAACAAGTGCTCTTGAATGTATCGCCCGAGTGACTAGTAATAAAGGTAACGCATTAGCAGCGGGATGTGAGAATTTTATCTCCTAAACTAAGATTTATTTAGTTACCGGATTTAATAAGAAAGTACCTGGTAATATAATAAGTTGGCCATATATTAATAAGTATAATTTGTTGTTTCGGAGATAAGCTATTTTAGGTATAAGATGTTTGGCGCCAATATTAAGTCACGTGATAATGACTGAACGACGCTAGATTTGCTACTTGACCAGCTCGGGCCACGAACTCTCAAGGGGGAGGCCCACTTAAACATTCATGAAGACAGTACATAAGTAGTCTTCTTACCCATTTAATAAGTATCTTTTATTAACCGATATTGCGTCTACTTAAGTGTGTTTATTTTGTGTATTTAAAGACGTATTAGAAGAATGAGCACCAACCAGGAGTCAGTTGCAACCTCTGCTCAGCGGTCCGGAATGTTCCTTCGTCATCAGCTAAGATCATTCCCTCCCTCTGGTTCTCGTATCTCGTGTCGTCTGTTTTCTGTTTCATGTCTCGTGTCGTCTTCCTTCTGTCTGGTGTCGTCTTGTGTTTTAACTCCGTGACTACGATGACTTAATCCCTTGAGTATGATGACTTAGACCTCTTACTCTTGGGGAAAAGGTCATTGTACTCAAGGGGTTAATGAACACGTAATCAAGGAAGGCCAAGGTGAACTATTGCTAAATACCCTCTCAAGGTTGAGGGTGTATTTAGCGAGGCGTGATCATTGTACTGGGTAGTGTGGCCTCTAACTCTCCATCAGTGTACTGGGGGAGTGTGGCCTCTAACTCTCCATCAGTGTACTGGGGGAGTGTGGCCTCTTAATCCTCCATCAGTGTACTGGGGGAGTGTGGCCTCTTAACCTTCCATCAGTGTACTGGGGGAGTGTGGCCTCTTAACCCTCCATCAGTGTACTGGGGGAGTGTGGCCTCTTAACCCTCCATCAGTGTACTGGGGGAGTGTGGCCTCTTAATCCTCCATCAGTGTACTGGGGGAGTGTGGCCTCTTAACCTTCCATCAGTGTACTGGTGTACTGGAGTGTGGCCTCTTAACCTCCATCAGTGTACTGTAGTGTGCTGAAGTGTGGCCTCTTAACCCCTGTGCTGAGGGTGTGGCCTCTTATCTCCATCAGTGTGCTGGGGGAGTGTGGCCTCTAACCTCCATCAGTGCTGGAGGAGTGTGGCCTCTTAACCCTGTCTAGTGTGCACTGGGGGAGTGTGGCCTTTAACCTTCCATCAGTGTGCTGGGGAGTGTGGCCTCTTAACCCTCCATCAGTGTACTGGGGAGTGTGGCCTCTTAACTCTCCATCAGTGTACTGGGAGTGTGGCCTCTTAATCCTCCATCAGTGTACTGGGGAGTGTGGCCTCTTAACCCTCATCAGTGTACTGGGGGAGTGTACTCTTAACCCTCCATCAGTGTACTGGGGGGTGGCTCTTAACCCTCCATCAGTGTACTGGGGGAGTGTGGCCTCTTAACCCTCCATCAGTGTACTGGGGGAATGTGGCCTCTTAACCCTCCATCAGTGTACTGGGGGAGTGTGGCCTCTTAACCCTCCATCAGTGTACAATATCGACCTTCTCTACGTCCTCCACTGGCCGTCTGGGATGATGATAGAATAGGTTAGGTTAGGTTAGGTTGTGGCTAGGATCGGTTCGGTTGTGGCTAGGATCGGTTCGGTTGTGGCTAGGATCGGTTCGGTTGTGGCTAGGATCGGTTCGGTTGTGGCTAGGATCGGTTCGGTTGTGGCTAGGATCGGTTCGGTTGTGGTTAGGTTCGGTTGTGGTTCGGTTAGGTTAGCGTAAATTAGTCAGGGGGCTAATCTTAAGGTATAACTCATAGGCTCTATACAAATTTTATATCACTTTGCTCTGTCAGTATTGGTCGTCATCATCTCTCACCACATACTAAATTACCTTGTGTTTAACATTGCAATTTGCTCTTATTTCTTTGTTTCATGTTTTGTACGGAAATATAACTCTTTGTCATATCCTGCAATACATCTGACTCAGCCATTCTCACTCAGACACACTCGCACTCAGATTCTTACTCTCAGACACTCTCAGACTCAGATTCTTACTCTCAGACACTCTCAGATTCTTACTCTCAGACACACTCAGACTCAGATTCTTACTCTCAGACACTCTCAGATACACCCACTCTCAAATTATTACTCTCAGCCATTCATAAACTCACCCGCTCACCTCAGCCACGCTCAGTAATAAGTAGACGTCGCTGTCCTGGTCAACCTAAACCAGACATACTCTATCTTTTCATGTCTTTCTCAGAAGCTCCGATCATTTGGTGGCCTTACACGGCGCTGTTATCTTACGTTATCTTAGTCTCCAGGTCGTGACGCTTTCTGAGTTTATTCCTCTAATACCGAGAGACTCGTTTTACATCTGTTTCTAGTCCATTCACATGAGCCTCACCAATTCTTCCATTCGTAGACACGTTTTTTTTTCATTTCGTATCTGTGCAATCAAAGGGTCGTATCTCTCTGGTTTAACCTTGTCAGACCTTTAATATCTTTCATGTATCGTTTAATTAAGAAAACATTCAACTAGGAAAATAAAATAATCATACGACGATTGTTGGTGGATCATCATCTACTGTGGTATTTTGCCCTTAACATTATTTACCTTTACCTGTCTATGTACTGTACACCTGTGGCGTAAACTCTTGACTCATAAGAAAAAAATCAACTTCCATAAATCACTAGAAATTGATTGACTATCATTTTCAATTTCAATTTCAATTGTTTATTCCTTGATAGAGGAAGTGGGATCCTAGTGCTGTCACTAGGTACCCCTGTACAATAACACCAGTAGCATCTGGCAAGTGTAACAAGTATATACAGTATAAATATTATAAAGGGGCTTACTAAAGCCTAAGGAAGGAAGAATATTTCTTTAACACATAATCAATGTTATTTACATAATATCTGGCCAGTATGGGGAGGATCATCGTGTCTCCGTCAGGGGGTCGTGGAGTGGTGGTCCAGCAGGCATCACGGAAGCGTTGTGTGTGGGGACATCTTAGGAGGTAGTGGATAAGGGTGCGGCTGTCGGGTCTTCTGCATAATGCACAAGAGCGTTGCTCAGGGGATGCGGGGATACCAATCTCCCAAGCAAAGTCTAACCCAAGACTATCATTCAAGTTTAATTTACATATCATAGTTACTTTATTTCACTATGATCATTAAGGTAATTAATTATGAGTGGTGTATTTTCTTCATCTGGGTCATTAATTCATACCTGTAATTAGTGATGAATGTAGAAGATAATAAGGAATGTGGTTATAAATCTCAAAGGCAAATCCTGGATAGTTAAGACTTCATAGACCAAAGGATGTTGGATATTTATCTGACTTTCAGGATCTGTTGTTTATCCTTCAGTAGTCAACAAGGTGTGTTTAATAGATGTCAGAGAACAGTAGTTTACACCTGTATCTGTTCATATTCTTGTTCTCCTGTTCTTGTTGTTCTTGGTGTTATTCTTCATATTCTTCATATTATTATTATTATTATTATTATTACATCACGTAAGTCTCAATGTTGTTTAGGATAAATAAGAGTAAATTATTCCAACCATAATTTTATTAAATAATTATAAGAAAATAAATAAAAATAAATAACAGGATACTAATGATTCCCCGCCAGCAGAGAACATTAGTAGTGTAGATAAAATAGAAGACAGGTATAACAGAGAACAACAAAGGTGTGATTACCTGCGTCAGCGTCTACCTGTAGTAATAATCCTGAACGTCAAACACAGCCTCCTCGCCTTATCACAGCAGACGGGAGATGAGTATTAAGACTCCATCAACGGTGAGGCTACATAGATCTGTTAAACGCTAGTTTGGGGGACCTCAATGGAAGATAATGACATGGGGGTAGATTGATTGTTTTCCTCGTTACTTCCTTAAAACAACAATCACGTGTTTTGATTTAACTGCGCATTAAGTGATTCTTCTGTACAGAGGTAAAGAACACATCCGGTAGAGAGCTGGTTCATCCAACACAATAATGTTCTGGACTACAAAAAACGGGAGAGCAGTTTCTATCAGTTATAATGTTCACTACATGAGCTAAGACAGATGGCGGTCGTTTTCGCCATGATAGATAAGGGTTTTGATCCTCTTAAGGAGAAGGAAAGGCGTTCACACATCTGAATGAGTGTTAGGCTGGGATGAGAAGGTTTGTCATCAGAGGAAAGAGAAGTTTGCCAAATTCCGGTCAGCTTTGTATGGGTTTAAGGGGAGAATTATCGACGTTATTTAAGGTAGAACTTGAGAGTCCCAATAATATATTCCTATAGCCTGAAGAACTGTCATGGTAACCAACCCACTATGAGAAATAAATACAACTATCATCATAATATAGCACAATAGAATTCTTCTCATGCAAGTGATTCTTATCATCCGCGGCGTCACGGCTGTCACTTTTATTTAAGGTAATAAATCGTATGAATCATCCTGTTGAACAACCTAATGAAATTATATTTACTGAGTATGGTAAACACCTTGAAGCACCTGGTTGTGTTAACAGTCTTGTTTACGAAGAGATAAAGTCTATTGTGTGGACGTTAGTGTTAAGGTCTGATATGTATCACATGGTAACGAACCCATACATCTGGACCACAAGAACACTCGTGTGGATTATGAATTTACGAAATTTAACCTACCCACCAATGTAACGTGTATATATATATATATATATATATATATATATATATATATATATATATATATATATATATATATATATATATATATATATATATATATATATATATATATATATATATATATATTAAATTTAAAAATAATTTCAAATATTTACAAGCGTAATGTTGGCTGTCATGTGGCTTATCCAGTTTTTGTCATCGTTTTCAGAGTAATTAAAGAGTCCTTAACTCGTACTGTCGTAAGAGTCCTTACAGTGGTAATATTTTCTTTATGTAATACTACAGGATATTTCAACCATCGTCTAGTTAACTCTCCCTATAAGAAAGTGTTGTGGGAGACGATGATGACAAAAACTGACGATGCCTAGACGTGTGGACAGTCTACGTCCCTAAGGTCCCTATGTCCTCCCTGAGGTCCCTCTGTCCTCCCTGGGGGTCAGAATGTCCAAGACTGTCAGAGTTCAATGTCGCCCAAGTGAGTCAATACGTCGAAAGGTTGATGTGATGCGTCGTCCATCAGTCTCAGTATGTCCATGACTTCAAGTAGTCGCCCCTGTCAGTGTCTTCTCAGAACGTGAAGACGTCGCCCACAAAAGTCAACACGTTGTCCATTGATGTCATAATGTCTCGAGACAACGCCATGAAGAGATTGTCCCTGTCACGTCCCCCAGTGAGTCACGTAAGTCTCACGATTGTCATAACATCCAAATTTGCCCCAAACCTCGCCCGTAAGTATGTTCACTACTGTCGTCATAATGTCTTAAGTCTGCCAAACGTATGAAGGTTAAAATATCCAAGAATGTGAGGATTGTCAAGCTGTCATCCTATGAAGAAAAAGAGAGAGATAGAAAGTCGTCGTCTTCAGCAGCCAGTAGTCTAGGGTGTCGGTCGAGTCAGCAGGGAGATGAAATCACCTTCAGTTTTGTAGTTCCATGTCCGTCGTAGAGTCGTACAGCGTCTAGCATCTCTGTCACCAGCCACGATATGTAAATCACTCGAGACCTACGCCAGCACCTCTTACTGGTAAACTTGTCATTTCATTGTGATATATGTTACCCGTGATTGTCTGTCTATTAGTAATATAAGTTATTTATCACAGGCATCAGTAAGTCGAGTCTAAAGTGTCTTGCCGTATCTTGTCAGGTTTTGTCTGTATCAGTTCATCACAAACTGTATTGCCGTTTTGGTTTGTCCGTAGAATTCGTCGTCAGTCTGTGTTCTTGACTTCAGTTTGTCCATTTGTCTTGTCTCTGTTATCAGCCGACCTAGCATGAGCCACGTCATCACCCTCTGTCGACTGACTGTCTGGCTGGTAGTCTCCCTGACAGAGTTACCTGGTAAAAATTAGAATCCACAGCCAGTCTTGTTCATTAATTGTCTCTTTGTACGTTCACTATCTAATATTGCATTACATGTGAACGTCGTCGCAGTTTTTAGTCACAGCTGAGTCTTGAACTACGGTAACAAGTAAGTCTCGTCTAGGAACGTATTCTATTTTGTCACGTCCGGCCTGGGTTAGTCTTACTTAGTTACCATTTACTTCGCGTCGCTGGAGGCTGCCCCCTCGGACTCCATCTCGCTGTACTTGCTGATGGCGTCGGCAACCATCTTGGAGAGGAACTGGAAGGTGGAGGGAGAGGGAAGGCCTCTTGCCTCCTCAGTGGATCTCTTGCTGTAGCCGCCGGCACCGGAATCGTAGGACTGGTAGGTTGAGCCGCCACCAACACCTACACCGCTGCTGTAAGATGGGACGGGGGCGTAGTGGATGATGGGGTCCACGGAGCCGGTGTCACCATATCCTCCCAGCTGCTTCACGTGAGCTGTGAACGACAAAGAGTTTATTAATAGATTTAAGGGTTTCACAAAGAGAGAATGAGAGACTATTACACAAAGAGTAAAATAATAACTGACGGACAGAATGAATAATACAAACAAAGATGGAATAAACGAGAGAGACAGACAGACAGACCAACATACCCAACAAGATAGCCAGAAGAACGAGTATGGCAATGTTGACAGCGAGGATGGGGATAGCGAACACACCAGTACCCAGACCCCCGATGGCGCTGAAGAGTCCACCAAACAAGTCAAAGTGTCCTGTAGGGATGAAGGTGCCATGGTCACCAACGTCCAGGCCACCAGAACCGTAGGGGACCGAGGAGATAGTCTCCGCCCCACCATGGCAGGTCGCACATGCTCGACCTTCAACCGCACCGTCTTCACCAAGATGAACCTGAAATAAGTGGAGGATGTTTAAACAGCGAAGTCATGAGTGCCGGACTAAAAACTAAAGTTACTGGCGAGTTATATGAGTGTGAGAGTTACGTGAGTGTGTACAGTAAGGAGTTGATAGCGTGAGCTTTCACTTTTCTCCTCCTCGATTTCTAAACTTTTCTTGTTCCACATTTTGTCGTCCATTTTTCTCTTCTCATCTTTCCATTTTCTCTCTCTCTCCACCGTACATAAATTGGGGTGTGAGGAGGAGGATAAGATAATTGATAGCTAGATAGATAGAAGCCCCTTGAATTTCTCTTGGTTTATTGTTTTTATCACTGAATTATGTTTTCATGTAGGGATCAGGAGTTAGTTTAAGCTGACTATCGGATGTTTCTTTACATATTCCTCCAACGGCATAACCTGCATGACTAATCAAAAACAGAGATGTCATAAATATTTCTATTTCTAAACCGTACATAAGGAGGGCCAATGAGAGTCAAGCAGGGATTGAGACACGAACCTGATTGGTCGCGTCGACTTCCATCTCGGCGAGGGTTGAGCCAATCACCAGCGCGGCAGAGAAGAGAAGGTAGACCCAAGACATCTGGAACAAAAATCGTATGTTAGTTACTATCCAACCACAAGAGGTAGAGGGTGTGGCAGGCGATACTGAAGCTCCAACAACACAGATGGAGGGAAAGGAGAGAGAGAGACAATGTGTGTGTGAGAAGTAGGTGTGGACAATGAAGAGGCAAGAAGGAGGGGAGAGGGGGGGGGGGGGGGGGGGTGAATTTATGGCCGTGGCTGGAGAGAAAGAGAGTTTGAGAAAGCACAAGTTGAGGTCAGTCATGTGATCACAAATGGGTATTAGAAATTTTACATCATGAGTCTGCAACAAATTGTTTATGGCCAAGTAGGAATGTTTATTTAGAGGTACACAGGAGTCTTAAGTACCTCCCAGAAACTCTTCCGGAACAACATCAAGGATCATTATACATTATCATTTCAAGAGATCGCATTATATCCATTGTAGTCACTCGCCAATCACGAATCACTCGCCAATCATGAATCACTCGCCGCAAGAAAATGTAACAGTGACCCAGTACAGCCAGGGCCGGGGGGATGAAGGAGTGACCCAGGGAAGTAGGTCAGGTGTGAAAAGGTGAAACTTAGTTGTTTGGGGGTTAAGGCTTAGCGGGGGTAAGAATGGAGCCTCTAGAGCAGTGGTTCTCAACCTTGTTTGCCCCATGCTCCCCTTTCACCATGTCAGAATGTCATTCCCCCCTCCTTTCCAAGATTGTCTGCCTCAAAAAGTGCATTCCAAATAATATGCATATAATACTGAAAATCCTTTATTTTTTCCATATTAGTATCAGTTCCCCCCCCCCTGAAAACCTGAGGGGGGGGAAATTCCCCCCCCCCTGGTTGAGAACCCCTGGTCTAGAGTGTGTTGATAAGACTCCGTTGAAGAGCCTAGCGCACGAGAGGCGATGTGGGAAAATGGTGAGGTTTTGGTTGATGGTGGTGAGGTTATGGTTGATGGTGGTGAGGTTATGGTTGATGGTGGTGAGTTGAGGTGAGTGGCGGGTGATATGAGTTGCTTTGTTCTCTCGTGGGTTAGTGGCACAGGTGAACAGTGATGACCTGTGATGACCTAGACTTGGTGGGGGGTGTCTTGTGATGTACAGTGTCCGGATGGTGAGGGAAAACCTACCCGTGCCCCGTATTGCTTCAGACTGACACAAGACCCTGTCCTCATTCTAAATATTGTTCACTACATTATTTCGTCTTATCAAACCATTGTAGTATTGGTATATGGTTTATCACCTAAAGACTCGTTACTACGGAACACAGAGGTAAGATACTGTTACCATAACTACCACTGTCTTAGCAAAATATGGAGTTAAGCCAGAAATTTAAGAATACATATTATAATAGGTGATACTGAAGCCTTCATGATCTGAAATTATCTTTGAATCGTATACCGGGAGGAAGGTTTTCATGGGATCAGGCTAATACTGAGAATTCTCAAATATTTCTCATGGTATACCGTTCTCTCCTTATGGTAAATGCCTTCATATGTTTAAAAGTACATCTTGGCGTCGCTCTGTTTCTTAACCTGACATGAATTAGAACAATGTCTCTCGTGAAAACAAACAAACTTCAGGATTAAAGTGTCTGAAATGCGGCAGGAGACAGTGTCACCTTCAGGAGCAGTGAAGGACATGAGGGAAAACAGAGGCGGTCTTTGTTGCGCTGAGGTGAATAGTGGGTACAAAGCCGCCATTACTGAGGCACATGAGCCGCCTGCTGGGGGAGTACACGAGGCGAAGACTAGGCGGTGGATGTTACAGAGGGTGAGTGAGACAGTGCGGGATAGACAGAGGGTGCGTGAGAGACAGAGGGTGAGTGAGAAACAGTGTGAGACAGGAATAAAGAAGTCTGATAATGAACACAAATAGAATCATCCACTATTAAGTACTTCTGATGGGTTTTTTTTATCGACAAATAATTCTCAACAACAACGTAAATTAAGGAAAAAAATATGAATAACAAAGGAAAGGAAGACTGACAGCAAAGGAAAAAATATATAGTGAATACAATGAATAATACGAGAAAAACAATATATTTAACCACAACTATGTTACCTCAAGTTCCTCCACCTGTCAGCGGATCACCAGAAGGACTTAAATTACACACCTCTGGTCTGACCTCCTGCTTCTTGCTCTAAACGAACCCCACGAGACCACACCCAACACTAGCATAATAGTGTAATGACCGTACACACACACACACACACACCGGATATCCTGAAATGACTTTGAGATTACCGGATACGTCGGAAATTTGTCAATAATTCACTGTAAATACTTGAGAAAGTCTTGAAAAAATGATTAGACCGAGAAATTATAACAGGTTTTTACATTAGCAGACAAATAATATGACCTCGATGAAAGAATTCTGTGGCTTTCTTTTTAAATTCATGTGACTCAGCCAGCCAGGACAGGGATACGAACTGGGGGACTGAGGAGGAGTGTGGCCCGAGACGACATACACCATCCGTTTCAGGTGACACCACAGCGTCTCTATCAGGTTAGGTTAGGTTAGGTTAATCATAGAAAATTGCTGATTATCGAGTCCCTGGAGGGTGTTTTTTGCCCAGTGAGATTGGCTCAATTCAAGTAATGCTATTTTCTTAGTCGTCTGTTTACAGTTGACGGACGGACGCACAAACGGACGGTAAGATTGTATTCCCATGTAACTAATTACCTGAAAGAATGGTGTCCGACTCAAGAAAACTTTACTCTAGAGAACGAAAAATTATATTCAGATTTTCAGTATTCCAGAGGCCGTTTGGATATAGTCTGTGCCTTGAATATGAGGAGACGTAGGAGTAGCCAGGACTAAGGTTTGTGGGTCTCTAAGACGGGTCATGGCATCAGACGCTACCCTGAGAACCTGACGTTAGATAATATTTAATATATATTTTTTAATCTAGAGACATTCAATACGCTACAGATATATTATTTACGTGTGTGTGTGTGTGGAGCGAGTTAGTGTGTGCGTGTGTGTGTGGAGGGGGTTAGTGTGTGTGTATGTGTGTGTAGAGGGGGTTAGTGTGTGTGTGTGTGTGTTTGTGTGTGTCATCAGAGTGGACAACATCACTGGGAGAAATTCAAGAAGGTCATCGCCTCTCGTACCTGCGTTGCTAAGTGTGACGATCGACTCTCTAACCGTAATATTATCGTCATCTCACTCGAGGTTTCTCCAGGTAACACTCCCACACTACATCCTTCTGTGTTCCTGACTCATTTTAAGCCTTTTAAGTTCTCCAGATAGAAACAAACCGACCCACGTAAAAAAAATAACAAGGTTGAAGGCGATGTGGATGACCCTCTGACTCATGGTGGTGGGAGGGTTAGAAAGAGTGTCGAATTGTTGCCTCTTATCTATTGTAATAACAGCTCGGTGGTCAGTAATTCACAGTGAGGTTTGCACTCGATACCTCACACACACACACACAGGCATATCGTTTCTGTTAGGACGTATTAAGGAATATAGTTTAATCGTCAGTCTGTTGGTGATGTTAGTCTTTGGAGCCATTGTGTTATGTGTACTCGTATAGTATTGTGTTTTATGATATTTATATTATATGTTTTACACGACCAGACCACACAGCCTACCAGACACCTATTAGACCACAAGAGTTATCGTAAATGTCCAAAGTAATGAGACACACTTATATACCATGAAGAGACAAATTATCCACACACACTTAATGCTTGTTGCTGACACACACTGCCTCGGGCTACATAACCACTTACTGCCACTCGACCAGGTAAACCACTTCACCTTCTTACTCACACACACCGTCCATCATCAACTAACTCACTTACATCCATTAAAACTTTGAGTTACTTTGAGATATGTTTTACAGGTTTGATTTTAATAATAATTTTGATGTTAAAGTGGAAAGGAAACCAAGATGTAGATAAAAAAAATAGGAAAATTCAGTCTTGTTTTGAATCAAAGAACCATTTACCGACACCTTGCTGCCTCTGAAGGTGTAATAAGCCATGGAAGCTCTTAATTAAAACCTGTTCTGTGAGAAATAACTAACTTTACACCTCAAGTCTGCTACAGGCGTATAACAACTCATTGTCTATGTTAGCAAGTTTGTATTCGTCAGTAACAACTTTGAATAATTTTTACCTTATCGAGATGCAAAATATATTGATGCTAGTTACTTCTAGTTAAGAAAAATTATTAGTGGGTGTTTTTGGCAAGAGTTTCACCTGTAAAAATTGTTCTTTTTGTGACTTGAGGATAAAATTGATTCTAAAACACAGGGAGGATGTTGAACCGACAATCGTCCTATATGTTACTCGTAATGTTCAGAATTATTTGTTCTCTTTCTGATTATGTATCCTCGTGTTATCAAATTTGTTCACTCTAGTTAACCAGCAACTCTGTCACTCGTGGTGGGAGGAAACAAAAAATAGATTATATTATGCTTGCCAAGATCAGGTATGCCCGGGGGGGGGGGGTGTTTCTTGGGTACGAACGAGTCTACGAAAACAAAAACTTGTCTTATGTTAAATAACTCAACAGATCAGCTTGATGCCGCTACCACCCTCATCAACCTCCTCACACTTGGTACACAACACAGCACTTGAACCTGAAGTCGATAAATATGGAAACAAACAACATTAACAACAACAACAACAACTACTACTACTACTACTATGGGATTCGATTCGTCAATAATTGGTTGTATTTGAGTGAGGTCCACATTATTTAGGCGAGATACGCTCAGTACAGTAAAGCCTTTGTCAAAACCATGAGCATAGCCTTTTGCCTTTAACCATTGGGTCTGTGAGGTTTACTGTGGTGAATATTGTAGCTCTTCACATCTCGATATATGCAAATGAAGTAAGTAGTTATAGATATGATAAGACGTATAAAGAAAGTTTTACCAACCTTCCGCTGTAATCTTCATGTTCATCTTTTACATCATAAACTATTAACAAATACTTAATGTGCTCAGGTAATAAGTGTAATGTAGTCTCGTTTACTTTTATCTTGGAATTCAACAGGACAAAATAATTATCGAGTGTAAGCAGTACACTTGTTCACTTAATGAGTGGTTACAGCTGGATTATCTTCAAAGGCAAAATTTTTCCTAAAGTCTGTCATCACGGTGCTAAGAACTGGTCTGGCGGGCTAGGAGCAGGTACAGTAGTGATCGAGTTTGTCGCTTCTCGCTCCTGCCAACAAAACCAATTCCCTTTTTTAAAAACATATATACAATCGACCGTAAGACAATGCCCAGGTTTTGATATACAATATAAACCTTTTAAAATATTGGTATTGTGTTCTGTTTTCGGTGACCCTGTGCAGTATATAAGGAAGGTGGCCAAGGAGGGAGGAGGGAGGTAGGGACATTGGTCTGTGACGCCCTATATGTGTTTAAGGTCAACAATTTTACCTCGTCTATATTTTATCTATAAATCCTATGGGTGTAAATGTCTTGGTGTCTCTTACTACCGAGTCATCTGTGTGTGTGTGTTGTAGGTTAGACAAGGTTTAATATTAGGCAGGTTTCTGACCCTCTCTGAGCCTGCTTCTGGACCGGTTAATTGTTATGTAGATATGTGTGTGTGTGTGTGTGTGTGTGTGGCAAACTGCTCACAGGTACGACGAAGCTTCTTCAAATAGAGGCTGAACACACACACACACACACATACACACACACACACACACACACCAGGCCACACACACACACCAGGCCACACACACACACACACCAGGCCACACACACACCAGGCCACACACACACACACACCACACACACACCAGGCCACACCACACACACACCAGGCCACACACACACACAAACACACGACTTTCAGCCCCCTTCTTCACACACATCACTGTCACAGGCGAGACAATCACTCAGTCAAGGCAGTCGTAACTCTCCCACCTGACAAAGTCCTGAAGACAATGAACAATAGTCGATTGTTATCTTCTTTTCTTCATCTATAACTGTAAGAGCTACGAGAGGAAGGAGAAGGAGGACACGCGACTGTGCTCTCACGCTAAATAGTATTCAAAAGTATTAACTCAAATTATTATCGTCCTGTGGTTTATACTTTGGGTGGATTATTTTATATATTTAATGAGGTTCTGGTTAATGGAGAATAGTTTTGTATGGTAAGATGACTTGGTATTTATTCACGGTTAGTTTTATGGTGTGATAATCTATATTTACGACTCACTTTTAACCCTAGATAGGTTATGTGGGGTCCAGAAATCCCCACCCCGAATTTATATGAATTTATTACTGTAATGACTGGATGACTTGAAAGATTCTTGAAGTCTGTATTTACGATGAGCTTCAATTACCAGGTAGGTTAGTTCAAATTTAAGCTTATTTCTATAAAACATAAATTGGTATTAAATGAATAGGTGATATTAATGTTGTTTTATAGGGAGTTTAAATGAAAAAAATATATATAAGGTGTAGCAGTGCTTGTAAAGGCTGGGGTGGAGGGACAGATAATGACCCCCCCTCCCCCCCCACACAACAACTATCACCACCCCCACCACCACTCCTATCCTCATCACCCCCCCTACCACTACCGGCAGGAGGCAGAAGCTCACCAGACCAGAACACTACACAAGAACCACAATAATCTGACGTTGCCTTTATCTTCAGCGCCGTGTCTGGGTAGTCCTCCCTGACTTGTTCCCCCTTGACGAGACGCCCCAACACTGATCCTGGGTGGTGTGTGTGTGTGTGTGTGTGTGTGTGTGTGTGTGTGTGTGTGTGTGTGTGTGTGTGTGTGTGTGTGTGTGTGTGTGTGTGTTTCTTATTTATTGTTTAGCTCTGTATTACCGCTTCCTATACTTTATCACGCACCACACTTTCCTTTGTCTCTAATTCTTCTTTTTATCGCTGTCTCTTGTATCTTGGTAGAAGATAAGGATAATAAGGAAGTATTGGAACTTAAGATCTTATGTGCTTGAGTGTCGGTCTTATTACTGATGATGTAACACTTTGTTTATGTGTCATTTAGTACGAGTATAGACAAGCTTCCTGGCTAACTATATACACACGTTAGCACACATACACACGCACATAGATACACATACACACACACACACACACACGCACATAGATACACATACACACACACACACATATATAACAATTTGTTCTGGTTGGAGCCTTGTTAAGAAAATGATTAGACTTAGCAACATGGTGATATATGCAGTCAGCTGAGGTGTCGAATCTGCCACTTTTCTTGTCAAGATCAGACCTAATTAAAATCGTGGACTTGGATCAAGAAACCTAACCTAACCTCTGAAGTTATTGACATTTCGATATGGTTTGGACATGTTCAGTGAGTTTTAAGTTGTAGGTGTGATGGTGAGCGAGATGGTGAAGGTAGTGATGATGCGAGTGTGTGTGTGTGTGTGTGCTCAAAATTGTATGTGTGTACGTCTTCTTGTGTCTGTCGGAGTATGTGTACAGCCATGCATATCCCTCCAATCACCGTCCCAGGCAGAACCAGCTAGGAATACTCCACATGTTCCCAGTAGCTTGTGGACTTGACTACCCATTGTGTGGCATGACCCTCGCTATTGAGGGTCTGTGTCTCTTCCAACAATAACTGCTTCACCGACCTAGTGGTAACAGTGGTTGATGTACCCGTCTTGCTGGCAGTAGATAAGGTCGTCATGAAGCTTAATATAACACGCCGAGTGTGACGGAGTATGGAAGATGACAAACAGAAAAGACGACAAGTTCCTACACCACAAAGGGAGGTTTTGAACGACCTGAGTCAAGCGAGAAAATTAAGAAAAGGATTTAGTTTTTTATTTGATTAGGGTCACTCATGAAGACAACTGGGAGAGAAGATAATGCTATAAATATTCGATATGGTATTAGAAAGTTTAGCTCAATACGAAAATTATCGTATAATAAATCAATATTCCGAGTAGGAAGACTTGAGAAAGGGAAGGATACGATGGAATAAACTCTACAGAAGGCGCTGAAGAACCACTTGCCTTGACCTGCACCAAGTAGTCGCAGGTAATAACCAGGTAGGTGTCAATCTCGTTCATGAAGTAGCATGGCTGGTCCAGGAGCCTTGTGTAGTAATTTATACTACAGATGAAAAGAACAAATAAAATGAGGAAGAGTAAAAGATAAAGAGAAGAGAAGTAAAGGAGAATAGAAGAGACACAGAAGTTGGGGTGGAGGAGGACTTGGCAAGAGAACAAGAAACTGAGGTAAATGATGGTAGAGAGAATAGGAGAGAGAATAAATGGAATTGGGAGAGGAAATGGTAGAGATATTTTTAACCATGTTTGGTCTCTCGGTTTGTTTGAATGTCTGGCTGCTCGGTCAGCTGTTGCGGGCACCTGACTCCCTCACTCTATAATTATTTTCAAATGTCAGGAAGCTTTTGTTATACAAGGCGGAGTCTCACGTTCAAAGGAAGCAAGTTTAAGATGAAGTTCAAAGTCAAATGATAAGTTCAAAGGAAATATTAAAGTTTTAACACCAGAAAAAGTTCAATGGTAATGGTCAACTGCCGTACAGGTCAACTGCCGTACAGGTCAGCTGCCTAAATATTCCCTCTGGTCTTCATGGTTCCTCAGTGGCAATGTGTTAAGAATTCTGAAAACCTGGACCATCAACACGACCCACACACTGCAGTCACCAAGGTCCTCTGCGTCTCCACATACAACTTGAGTCTTAAGATAAGGTGTTCCTGTATCAACAACCACCTACTGAATCTTTAAAGGAACAAATACACCAACCCATGCTCCTGGGTCTCCTCTCACTGTACATTGTTGTTTAACTCTGGGTGACGTTTTGGTGACAGCGTTGTTATTTGTGAAGTGGTCGATGTTAAATTCATACTAATTACATTAAATTATTTGTATTTCTCACACGAGGCGCGCTAATCTAACCCAACCTAACCAAAAATTATCCTAAGATCGCTAAATTTGGTTAGGTTAGGTTCGTGTCAATTGCTTTAGAAAAAAAAATTAGTGGACATGTTCGTATTTTTTTTATCAACATTGGTTATTTTGCATATTACAGCCACACCACAATTGACGTCCCTAATGTAACTCGTGGTCTAGAAACTCCACAGGGCATTTCTCTGGGCTAACATCCACAGTTAACCTCATTGTACTCACATGATAATATGCTGACTATTCCTGAAATGTTGTCACGTCACCACCATTATTGTTTTATGGACTGTGAAGGATATTGTGGTATTGAAATTTTTCACGTCGTTCTCGTACTACTGTCAGAGGACGATAACCTCCGAGAATCTGAGTTAATATTTTGTGAAAGATAAAATATTCTGATAAGTATTCTTGGGTTGTTCATGTTAATACCGGTCGCTGTGTGTGTGTTAATCACTGAAACGAAACGGATTATCACTCCTTAACCACTGAAGATCCTAATTTGCTTTTCGATATATACCGTGTGTGTGTGTGTGTGTGTGTGTGTGTGTGTGTGTGTGTACCTGAAGAACGTTCGTGTAGGTAAGAATGTTTATTTGAGGATTAATCGGAGGAACAAGGCTTCGTTCACCTCAAGATGACTCGGCGAAATCATTTGCTTGAGGGAAGGCGTTAATAATCATCAAATAAATCCTGTTTTTACCCTCGGCCGCCACAGGAGATGATTAAAGCAAGCATACAGTCTGTGTGTGCTAGTTCAGGATTTCGTTATGGTTGTCCGTATGAGTTGATGAAAGGGAGGGGTAGGTAGGGGAGCTATGTAGTGAACACAGGTAAACAAGGAGTGTAGATACAGAGGTGGTGGGGGGGGGGCGGGGGTAGGATAAGTGAGGAGGTGGTAAGAGATACAGAAACAGCGGGTGTAAATGATGCACTTTAGATGGACTTCACACTCTCCGATTAACACACTCAAGATAACATTAACCAAGGCGGCATTGTGAGACTATAAAAGGCTGTGTGAGCTGTATGCGATAGTCTCATAACAGGAGAGATTCTTAACATGGGAAGGAAAAGGTTTTAAAAGATCGTGTTTGACCAGAATATATTGTGTGGGTGTGAGTTGGGAGGAAGGCCTTGGGGTACGAGGATGGGTGAGGGGTCAGTCAGGTTGGTCTTATATACGGTGGTAATGTTCCCAGAGTAATTGTTTATTGGCATGTGTGTGTGTGGGGAGAGCGAGAGAGAGAGAGAGAGACTCTTTGACTAATCATCATTAATTATCATTATTTACATTGTCTCGTCTTCTTGCCGCTGTTAATCGCACCTTTCCTCAGCTTCACGTCACTTAGTCATCTCCCACCTGCCATTAACGCTCATAACGTCACCTGTGTGGCGCCCCTCCCAACACCCGGTCACGGAATTCTCTTAATGATTTTTCAGAAATTCTCAGAAAGGAAAATAAGTCGAACAAAATCGTAACTAAACTTAACCTTCTGTAATAGTAACCCGTGTGTGTGTACCTGACGTGTGTGTGTGTGTGTGTGTGTGTGTGTGTGTGTGTGTGTGTGTGTGTGTGATCAGACTTGGTAAAGCAGGTTAATTGTCACGATCTGTTATATCCGGGTCAACTTAGGTCAAGTACGCCGTGAACTTATTCGAAAATATATTGAAATAATCCAAACTCTTCTACATTTCCACTCGTCTATTGGTTACGCCACAACTCTGTCATATAAAAGTTACCTGTGTTACTAATCACTTACCTTACCTGTAACTGTACACCGGCATTAAAAACTCTCACTCACCCCCCCAACCCCTCACTACCCTACCCCCCTCACTCCCCCCACCCATCATCATCCCCAACCTCCCCACCCTCACCCCCCACCTCACCTTCCCACCCATCCTCCCCTCCCTCACCCCCACCCCTCCCCCTCACCCTCCCCCACTCCCCCCACCCATCACTCCCCTACCCCTCACCCCGCCCCACCCGAAAGATGAAAACAAAGAAGAAGAAGAAAGATTAGAGACGGTAGAAGAAACGAAGGAGTATAATATGAATAAGAGAAGGAAGAAAAATATATTAATACCAAAAATATAAAATAGAAGAAGAAGAAGAAGGAGCAAGAAAAAGAAAAAAGGAGGAGGAAGAAGAAGAAGAAAGGAGGAAGAAGGAGGAAGAAGAAGAAAGGAGGAAAAAGAAGAAAGAGGGAAAAGAAGAAGTAGGAACACTGCCCTGGTCCAGTTATGAGGCAGGTGACCCATATACACCTGTGTGGGTCCAGGGAGCCAATCACACTGTGGGGAGCTTCTCGCGGTCTTAGGTAAATATACACAATAACCTTCACACAACACACCACAGGTTCTAAATACAGTATTACTCTGATACCAAGTGACCTGAACCTTGGACTCTTATCGCAGTGAAATACCAAGTCGATACAGAATGAGGAATGGGACGTCCAGCCAAAGCCACCACTGTTATCAAGAGCTGAGCACAGAGATACCTGGTCTCTTGTTGGCCTGCACGCACCACGACACTTAGGAGATTGTGAAGACGACAACGAGGGGGTGATTTATGTGAAGGAGAGAGAGATAAGAGAAAGGAGAGGAGAGAGACACAACAGCGTGAAGAGAGAGCTAGAGAGAAATAAAACGAAAGACACCTGACGAACACCCGACGAACACCCGACGAACACCCGACAAACACCCGACAAACGCCCGACGAACACCTGACGAACACCTGACGAACACCCGACGAACACCCGACGAACACCTGACGAACACCATCTGTCGCTTCTTTACGTATTTCGTGTGATGAGGTGTACACGACTCGGCCACCTGTCGTAATTGGGTCTCGTTACAGTTATTCATTACACCTGTACGTGACCGTGTAATGTGATGTAATTTTACCTATATGAAAACGTCCGGAGCATGAGGGAATGAGAAGAGAGAGGAGGAGACCGAAGAGGAGGAGGAGGAGAAGAGAAGAAGAGAGAAGACAGAACAGGAGAGAGGAGAGGAAAAGGAAAAGAGAGGAGGAAAAGAGAAGAGAAAGGAGACAGAGAAGAGAGAGAGAGATAAACTCGATACGATTGTCATTTTTATAGTGACATTCGTGTTTGTTTGCTCTCGTGTTGAAGTTTTCTGAGAGATAGCAGACAGATAAAGTTTCTTCTCATTGTATTTCATGGTGACGGGTTACTGTCTATTGTTTACGATAAGAAAGCACAGACTGGCCTCGAACTATCGTAGGGAGACGCGAGTGAAAATCTCCTTATATCGGCAGCTTTCTCTTCGTGTGTGTGTTTTGTGTGTGTGTGTGATCAAGACACACACACACACACGGTCATCCGGATATCATAACCGACTAGTATTTCTTCCATTCAAGCAGCATTAAAATCAACCACTAAGCTTCAGTTACAGGAACGTTGGATAAAAACATAAATTACTCCAGATTATTCGCTCAGGAAGAAGGTTAAGCTGAACTACCGTTGTTTATTACAGAAATTATAATTCTTGTCTTAGTTTCACGTAAAAGAAGAGTTCATGTAGAGTTCAAAAGTACTTGTACATAATATTGAAATGTAGCTTTCTGCATTTACCTTGGTGAAAAAGTTGAATATTTACTCTTCAAATGCAAAAAACAAAGGTGTATTTTAATATTTTATGCCGAATGCAAATGTTTGAAATCAGAACGGGACTTAATGGTCGCCATGTATTTAGTTTTGAAACATCATAAACACTTTTTAGTCACGACACATGTTTTGGTATTAGTAATTATATGATGAATGATCCGAGGTTATAATTTCCTTCTCACAACAAGATCTCTCTCTCTCTCTCTCTCTCTCTCTCTCTCTCTCTCTACACAATACAGGTAATCTTTGTAGACACCCTCGTACAGTACACCCAGGTAAAATATCGTAATTACTAGTCATTATTGGGGTTTGTACACTCGCACCAAAAAGTATCGGTGCAGGGTGAGATCGACGAGTTCCGAAACGATACGTATACACTGTGATATGTCGGGAAGGTTGGTAAGTGTATCCTCATAACCCCCCCCCCCTTCCCTAGGTGTTGCCATATGGCTGACAATCAGGGCTGCCAACATACTGCTGGAACAACTCGCCTTTCCCAATACCTATCGTCACTGGTCTCAAATTGTTCACACTACAGTATGCACCGATACTTTTTGTTGCGAGTGTACCTACCCAAGCTACCTGGGGATAGGTAGTTTACATCCTGGTGTAAATGTGTAGTAACATTGACCAGGTGTGTACAGGTAGACACAGTTCCCCTTTTTTCACTAATTAATCCTGTTCCTTGGTACGAAATTGTATGTATTTGTTTAAAAAATGAAATATAATGGCCAATTACAAACACACACACAAACTACACTATAGTACACACACACACACACGCACATATATACATACACTATTAACATATTACAAAAAAAATCGATTTAAAGTCATTCCACGATGTTCCTTCAGGCATGAAAAGCTACATTGCTCAGTTGTGATACCAACTAATACTATAACCAGTCAGTCGGGTACCAAACTACAGCGAGACTTGAGGTAACAAAGATAATTGTTGGGCTACAGCTTTTGCTACAGTAAAAAAAGAGCAAAATACAGATATTATGATGTTTCCCTGTACCCGGCGGCGGCTGGTCGTAGCAAGTACACATGGCCCGGGTACCTGGGCTCTTACTTCAATTGGAACCTGATCTTAATGGGCCCTCGTTCTAAAACTATATATCTTGGGCTTGTGAGACCTCTCTTGGATTATGTAGTTCAGTTCTGGTCACCGTATTACAGAATGGATATAGAATCCCTAGAAAGAATTCAGAGGAGAATGACAAGACTAATCCCGGGCATTAGGAACCTTGAGTACAGAGACAGGTTAAAGCATCTTAATTTGCACTCCCTTGAGAGACGTAGAGTGAGGGGCGACATGATCGAGGTGTATAAATGAAAGTCAGGGCTAAACAAAGGGGACATTACAAAGGTACTCAAACTATCCAACCAGGAGCGAACTCGTAACAATGGTTTTAAATTAGACAAATTTAGATTTCGGAGCGAAATAGGTAAACATTGGTTTGGAAATAGAGTAGTGGATGAGTGGAACAAGTTACCGAACGTCATCATTAACTCGAATACGCTGGATAGGTTGAAACAGAGGTTGGATGGATATATGAGCGATAGGGGCTGGGGCCCTTGGGCAGGCCATCCTCGATTTCGAGGGGCTTCCATTATTATTAAACGGGACTGCCCAGTATGGCCCGCTGCAGTTTCCTCCATTCTTATGTTCTTAATAGGATTTAGCCCTAATGAGTCGTAATCTTGTTGGTAAGGTTACATTAGGTTAGGTTAGGTTAGGTTGGACCTATTAGGGTTAAGGCCCGCTTAACCAGTTGTAGGGAGCGAATCAGATAGGGTTGAGTATGGGGCGGGGCTTACTCCTCAGGGGCGGGGCTTACTCCTCAGGGGCGGGAGCTGAGTAACCAGTTTGGGGGCCACGAGGGCGTTTATCGTTTGTTCAGCTGCGTTGACCCGTGTAAACGCTTATTGCTGTATGTAAACGCAACTATAGCCTGACTTTACGAGATATGTTATAATCAACCTAACCTAACCTAACCTAATTATGCTTTTATATCGATAGAATTATTTGACTTTAAAGGAGAAATTATCGTTCAGTTTCTTTACGAGTCAAATGAAATAATTCAGTTTTGTTGTTTTACTTGGTGGCTGATTTAGTGTGTGTGTATGTGTGTGTGTGTGTGTGTGTGTGTGTGTGTGTGTGTGTGTGTGTGTGTGTGTGTGTGTGTGTACACCTGCTGAATCACACGCATACACACACACACACACTAAGATGAAGGGAAAACCGTGTTGACTTCACTGGAGAGGTATTTATGATTGAAAACCTTCTGCACCGTTACGCAACCTTCCTTTCTAAACCTGTATAGTAAAGCCCTTCATATACGTTCAGCATCAAGTACAGTGAACGCATCAAGTACAGTGAACGTATCAAGTACAGTGAACGTATCAAGTACAGTGAACGCAGCAAGTAGAGTGAATGCATGAAGTACAGTGAACGCATCGAGTGAACGTATCAAGTACAGTGAACGCCTAAAACATCGTTAAGTGAGGTTAATTGACTGATCTGTGTTACCTTACGTCGTTACTCCTGATTATAACGAAACTATTCTTCAGTAAATGTAGTTCAGGTTTGTCACTCATGATTAGAGTTTTTACGTAAGAATCAAGTTTATGGTTGACTGTGAGAGGGTCGTCAGATGCTGTCTTATCAAACTTTGGCCTAAGGAAGATGTAGTATAATTTCCGAGCAGAAAATATTATGTTCGAGACAATATATGTAATTTGGATATACTTTTTTATTTTTATACTTGAAAAATTTGAAGGGGTATTATTTTAAACGTGTGATAGGATCGTTAAATTACTGTGAATTTAACTATTTTATATTATCTTCAAGACTAATATGGGGTAACTTTACAATTATTTTTAAGGGGACGATCCCTTTAATGTTGTGTATACGGAGGAAAATGATGATTGACGATATTAAAAGTTTAGAGTTGTGTAACTGAAGTAGTTGTCACCCGAATGGAAATCTAAGCAGTTAAGGTTTAGAAATTTACAACGAAAAACATTATTTGGTGAAGGAATTTTGTGGTTTAGGAAGGAATTAGACATAATCTTTTAAGTGGGACGAGGGATTAGCTTCTGAGTTTAATATTGACGTCTTAGTTATTTTAGTTGTGAAATATTAAGTGGTGAGGGTCATCAACAGGGGGCTTTCGGTGCCTCGGGAACAACACATCACTACAGCCAACCATCAACAGAAATATGATGGAGCCTCAGGTACAGACTCTTGTAGTGGGATTCGTTGATATTTTTATGCGTATACGTTAATAAATCTTTTACCTCTGTCAATCTTTAAGGGTAAACCATTGGCGTATTAGAGTTCCAGAGTGGAGTGGTTACGATACGATAGTTCACATGATCTTCGTCTTCACATCCTGAGTTACTAGTTTCATCACTGTGTTCCTGCGTGTTATCCGAGAGCACCAGAAGCTATGATGTATCTATAGTACTATTTCACGATGGTGGAAACGCACGTTCTCTTGCGTTGTAACACTAAGGCGACGAAGAACTTGAAGATAACGTTACACTAACTCTGGCGGCGGAGAGAAGAATCAGCAAGACTCATTCGTGGCCCACCGGAGAATCCAACACACACATCGCTAAGACATATGATCACCAGCTCCCAGAAAGATGGGAAGCAACTGTCATCACACACACGAGATACTCACGGTGGAGGATTGTGGTTGATGGTTGCTAAACAAGCTTGGACTATGTTGTGGATGGCTGCAGAGTCCACGGGTGTATATATACCGCCTCCCCCGTGACCTCGTTCGGTTGAAGATGTACGGAATGCATCGGTCGGGCGGGGAGGGGTCCAGGGCAAAAAAAACCGCGAGCGAAACTTTGGTGTCGTTTCCTGAGGTGACGGTCTGGAATATTATCTCTGCTCGACTTTCTTTCTTCCTGTACCACTAAAGCGCACCGTCATCACGATATATCACAGAGTTATTAATAAACAAAATAAATATTGTGTGGGAACTTCTGGCTATGATGAATCTTAACTTAATGCCATAATTTCAAGCACAAACGATGGATTGAAGGATATTATCAAGATTTTTCATCCACTTTCCAGAGAAACTGTAGACGAGTAACCTTTTAGCAATTGGTGTTTATAGGTGACGGTAAGGTATAATTTCTCCGCACTGGATCTCTTAAAATGGTCACCTTTCCTAGCGTAAACAATTTCGTATCCTTTCAAGACTCACCTCAGATGGTAATATTAACATCCTATTCCTCCACATCTCTCCCCTTTAAGTTTCCCTTCCCCCCTCCCCCTTAACCCCTACCCCCTCCTCACCCCCCTTCTCACTCATTCCAGTTCCCTTTACCTCAGTCGCTTTCATTTCACAATTTCCAGTTGATTTGTCTCCCTACCCCCACCTCTCTCTCTCTCTCTCCTCCAACGGCTGGTGAATCAGCTACTTGTATTTTCCACCGTCTTTCTGTCAGTACCGTCAGAAGTATGTCATTTGTACGTTTGCTTCTGTCGCTTTTTCTTTCCCTTTCTGTATTTTTGTCTGTCTATTTTTTCTTTCTTTCTCTAGTTCTCTCTCACGCCCTCTGAAGCCTCTGTCTCGATGCCCTTATTCCTCTTTATCGCCGTTCGACCGTTATTCCTCTTTCTCTATCTGTTTGTCTAATTATTTGTCTCTTAGTCTGTTTCTCCTTCTTCTTCATATCGTTTATCTCTACTGTTTGTGTTTCTACATTCTGGAGGTAGAGGTAGAGGTAGAGGTAGAGGTAGAGGTAGAGGTAGAGGTAGAGGTAGAGGTAAAGGGGGTGGTTAGGGGTGAGTTACCTTAGTACAATACGGACAGTAGTTTCATTACCATGTTTTGTAAGAACTGTAATTCTTCGTTAACGAGTTATGGTCCTCAGGTAATCTTTACAGAGTGGTGTTCTAATGTACAGTGAGGGACAAAAGGTTCGTTCCTCGTGGTGAAACTGAGCCCCAGGAATGAGTCACTGAACTGAGTTACCCTCACTGTTTCATCTCATTAGGGGTCGATGCTGCTTCATTTGGGGTGAGAGTGATGAACTTTTGACCCCGATTGTACAGGATGATGATGATGATGATGATGATGATGATGATGATGATGATACACCCCCCCCCCTCCTCTTCCCTCCTCATCACACACACACACACACACACACACACACACACACAAACAGAATTAACTTATCAGTGATGATTTTGCAAGTCAAATTATCATATCGGGGGAGTCGTTCCGTGGTGATTTTGTCAGGCATTGTGCTGTTTATCTGGCTAAATTTATATACAAGAGAGAGAGAGTCGGAGAGAAGAAGAAAGATATACTTGGCTTCGTCATTCTCAAGGACAAGTTTTCTGGAGTGTCGACATACCCTTGGTCTACCTCTCGTAACCTTTGCTTTTGTAGCCGCGAGTCCTGGCGTGACAGGTAGCGAGGTGGCCGGGAATTTGGGAGGAGTCAGACACAGGGTCCTCGCCAAGGGTTAGTGACCTCACCAGCCATATACACCGGTCCAAGTCACTACTCTCTCGTCCGTCTCCTTCTCTCAGGCGCTGTAGTAGCCTATCTTCAGAGAGCATTATCCCCACAATATCAAGTTTGCTTTGGCGGCATCAAGCGTTGAGCAAGAACAGACCCTTACAAGAAAGAAGTGACTTGCACCTGGTTGAAGAGCTTAAGGAGATCTGAACGCGTGAGAGTGTGTCCGGTGATACAGTTATGATGTGGCTAAGCTGTTTTCCACACATTACTCGACTTGCGATGGTGAAGTCAAGCTTTCTGGATTAAAACTTCAATACCAAGTTTTACAAGAACATAATGAGCTGCACACGGTTGAAGAGAACGCTTGTGCGCTGTGTCGATGTACTTAGGTATGCATTATCACCCACAGTGCACGTCTGACCGGGGCGGCAACAAACGAGTTGCCGAATATCGTTGTCATGGTGTAAGGGAAGTCAAGATCCTCGCCCTCCAGGATATTTGCTGTACCTCCAAAGTGGATACACAAGTTCATAGTCTTTTTGCCATGATGACTTTGTACTAACGCATAAGACCTGATCCTGCTACACCTGGGGTGGATCAAGGAATTTTTTGAGATGGACTGAGATAATGAGAGAGATCATTGAACTTCCATCGGCAGGTAGTTGTTAATGAGAGTCTGTCTGGTGATGGCATTGAATTATATCACGCCCAGAGAAAGCTTACTGTAAGTTTCGACATATTAATATTTTTTATCGTAAGACCGTCTCTCTCTCTCTCTCTCTGACTGTGTGTGTGTGTGTCTTTCAAAGTCAACCATTTATCTCGGTAGGGACACGGTAAACAGAGAGAGAGAGAGAGAGAGAGAAATTCTTTTTCCATGAAACCCAACATATAATTTTCTAAAGGCTCGTCTCTTGTTTGTTAACGACGGTGAATATTAAGTAACATGTCATGACACTTGATGCATGACACGAGCGTCTCTCTCTCTCTCTCTCTCTCTTTAAGGAAGATAGAGAGAGAGAAAGATACTGAAATGGTAACAAGAAAAGTGTAAGAATTTTAAGACAATTTATTTTCCTTCTTAATTCAGTGTTTGGTTTTGGTCTTAAATTACTTCAGTAGAGATCTACCTTGACCTATCTACCTTGCTCATCAAGTGGGTTTAAGATAATGTTAGTATTATAGTAATTGAGGTTTGTGAAATGTGTACTGTACGTGCTTGCTTGCGGGAGGACGTGCGGGTGCGGGAGGACATGCGGGTGCGGGAGGACATGCGGGTGCGGGCGTCCGAGTTAACACCACATTAACTGGAACAAATGTTAACTGACCGTGATAAAATTTGCTACCGGGTTAGACATCTGTAGTGTACTTCCTGGAACTGTTGTCACACCTGTTATCTTGGCAGTGGTGTTCAAGCACGTATGGTTGTGGCCTCACCAGCGGGGCGGGGAATCGTGTAGTATCTTGCTCTATTAACTGCAATAACTAATGACTTCTTGTTGTGTTATAATTTATCACGTTATTCCCACCTTACTGTATGTTAGTTTGTGAATGAAGCACGCGTGTGTGTGTGTGTGTGTGAACTCCCACCCACCCGGCGGCGCATTCTTGTGTATGAAATCAAATTTAAACTAATACATATACCAGAGTACCAGTGTGTACAACCTTCCTACCTCCCTGTACTTCGCCATGTGTGCGGAAGATCATTGGCCCTTCACACACCGACTAGTTTTGCCTGAGGGTAAACAATTACTAGAGTCATTTTCTGCCTCGACCTCTCCCAATCCCTCACGAACATACACAACATATCCAGAGGCTTTCCCAGTCTTAGGAAACCACGAACTGAGAAACTTTCCTCTGCAATATTTCTCATTTTATTTTCATATCGGAAAGATCTGGCTGATGAGATTTGATCCCTTGAGTGCATGTAATTTAACCACCCTTGAGTACATGTAATTTAACCCCTTGAGTATATGTAATTTAACCCCTTGAGTACATGTAATTTAACCCCCTTGAGTACATGTAATTTAACCCCTTGAGTACGATGATTTACCCTTGACAAAGATGACTTAATCCTTTAAATACGATGACTTAGAGTAAGGTGGTTTAATTCCTTGTTTCATCGTGGCAGTATAGATGTTATTGTTGATGCCGGATGACCCTGTGACTTGCTGACCCCTGATGATGACCTCTGACCCACGTTTTATAGAAGTGATCAAAGTTACGTGAGGTTAGGTGAGGTGAGGTTAGGTGAGGTGAGGTGAGGTTACGTTATTGCTATTCTAATTACCAAGACACAGTAGAAAGTGTAAGAAATTTAGCGAAAACTTTATTGTTGTTTCCGTAGAGTGTTGTAAAGGACTATCAAATGTTAACTGGGAATAATATTAAATAGATCCATAATTGTACTTCACTTGCCTTTCAAGATAGTCTTAATTAGTTCCCCCTCCTATGCCTGTCTATCTGTCTGTCTATCTGTCTATAACCTCCTTCAATTCCTCGTCATCCCGAAGGTGTCGCCCTTAGAGGTGTAACTAATAAGGATTCCAAATAAATAATCACTTAGGGTCAGACTTGGTCTCCGTGTCGTTGAATTACTCGAAAACCACAACCTCTGCGGGGCTCTGGAGTCTTGGGCCGCCACATAGCATTACACGGCGACAGCACAACTCCTCTGGTTATCATCCTTTAGTGTCTCTCTCTAGGATGCTGATGTCAAGTGTTCACATTAAGCCATTTTGAGAGTCGCCAGTGATTGTTGTTTTATGCAGTAGGTACAGTTAATCAGCAGAATCCCTTTAGCCTCGTAGTGTAACTGAGATCGCGTGTGCCTGTAGACAGAGGGTTAACTCGTGAAACTTCTTGGGGGTCGACAAATGACTCGGGTTTTCGCAGTATGTGGATAGTTTGAGTACCATTGTTTAGCCCTGACTTCCATTTATAACCTCGATCATATCGCCCCTCACTCTACGTCTCTCGAGGGAGTGCAAATTAAGATGCTTTAACCTGTCTCTGTAGTCAAGGTTCCTAATGCCCGGGATTAGTCTTGTCATTCTCCTCTGAATTCTTTCTAGGGATTCTATATCCATTCTGTAGTACGGTGACCAGAACTGAACTGCGTAATCCTAGTGAGGTCTCGGGGTACAGTTTTAGGATGACCTCGCTAGTCTTGTAACCAACATCAGGTATCACACACAATAAACATAAAGGTATATATTTCATCAGGTGAATCTGTCAAGTAAAAATCCTCAATGACATTCTGACACCTTCTGTTAAATTACCTCAAACTTCAGGATCTCAAGACACAGAGACTTATACAACGTGGAGAAGCTAGTGTGTATTCACCGCTATTTTATTTTTAATGGGAGGGAAGGAGGGGGTGAGGAAGGGAGGAAAGGCAGAGAGAGAGGAAGGGAGGAAAGGAAGAGAGAGAGGAAGGGAGGAAAGGAAGAGAGAGAGGAAGGGAGGGAAGGAGGGAGAGAGAGAGGAAGGGAGGGAAGAACAGGTATTTTTCATATTAATTGATCAGTTTCTTATCCAATTTCTGTTTTGTTTTTACCTTCAGGCTTCTTCCTTATTCTCGAAAAGTTTAATGTACTTGTGCAAAGAGTTGAAGCAATTCACCGAGTTTTTCCCGCGAGGAACTTATTCACGCACTGATAAATGCCAAGATGGACGACACACACACACACACACACACACACACACACACCCCAAATATGTAACTGTATATTTTCAGCCTTCTGGCTGCCAAGCTCTTTCAATAAACCGTTAATTATTATTATTATTATTATTATTACACACACACACACACACACACACACACAGGCTAATACTATATACAAAATATTAACCTGTATCTGAAATATCAGTTCTACAGCCAGATACATCAATAAACACCAGACTCTTTATACATTCTGAATATCTCTATTTACTTCTAATAAAGTATATAGACTCAAAAACAAAAGAGCAACGAATACAAGGATGTCTGATTTCGTTTATTACATTCACCATCTATTAAAAATATCAACTGTGAAAGTACGATAGAAAAAAAACAAATCACTACACAAAATATATGTTCGATGCATTATTAAGGATCATTATAGTTCAGTCGATGTCAGCAAGAAGTCAGGAGAGTTGTTCCTAGTGGGTGCTGCTGACACTACTGACGGTAGATTGTGGGAAAACGTGGTTTGATCAGAAGCCAAGACTAAAAGAGAGATCGGTTTAATACATCTTACTCCCTTAAGGATTGAAAGCTAGTTGACCGTCTTTGGTTTTTTGGAGGAATGGTTTTTGATGACTCATCCTTTAGATACGCGCGCGTGTGTGTGTGTGTGTGTGTGTGTCTGGGTCAAGGCTTCTTCTGCCATGACGCTTTCACTGTATGAAAATATTTGTATTTATAACTTGTAAATCAACCTGTACTTGTGTCTGAATGTCTAAATTAATTCTGATTTTAAGAACAGTGATATAATCAAGCGTTGTCTTTGGGTTAGATTAGGCTAGGCTAGATTAGGTTTGGTTTGGTTAGGTTAGGCTAGATTAGGTTTGGTTTGGTTAGATTAGGCTAGGTTTGGTTTGGTTAGATTAGGCTAGGTTAGGTTTGGTTTGATTAGATTAGGCTAGATTAGGTTTTGTTTGGTTAGATTAGGCTAGGTTAGGTTTGGTTAGGTTAGGTTAGGCTAGATTAGGTTTTGTTTGGTTAGATTAGGCTATGTTAGGTTTGGTTTGGTTTGGTTAGATTAGGTTAGGTTTGGTTTGGTTAGATTAGGCTAGGTTAGGTTTGGTTTGGTTAGATTAGGCTAGGTTAGGTTTGGTTTGGTTAGATTAGGCTAGGTTAGGTTTGGTTTGGTTAGGTTAGGCTAGGCTAGGTTAGGCTAGGTTAGGTTAGTCTTTCTCTCTACATCAGTCCTCAACATCGCTCATATTGTCTCCGTTTTGGTAACTCTTCTGTGTGTGTATGAGTCAAGGTTCTTCATACTGTTGCTCTTGTACCTTGAAGGAAGTGGGCCAGTTAACCTGTCTGTAACTTGCAGTATAAACTTGGTCCACACGCTTCCTTGTTTTCTCTTCCTCTACGTATCGTTCATTTGTCCTTTTCTTATTCTTTATTTACTTTATTAACGTTCAATGATGCACAGAGAAAATTCAAGCCATTATCCCACACTTCTGTTCTGTCTCTGTGCGTGTGTAGTATGATCGTCGCACTTGCTGTTGCATACTTCTTGAATAAAACTTGAAACGCCTTAATCTCACACAATCCAAAAGCTAATGTACACCAATTAGGACACATTAGAACTTTAACGATTCTATTACTCAACATTACAGGTTAACGGGCACTTGTTTGCTTTCTCTTCAAAGATCAAACTTTTACAGTCGTCTTGTTTTCACCGACCCGACGTTCCCAAGTGTATGAGCGTGTTTCTAATCTAATATACAAATAAAAACATCTCCCTTTCATCTTATACGTTCGTGGCTCATTGTATCTTGGTCCTTCCCGGGTAGTGACCTCCGAAAGGGATACAACATAATATTTGTTAAGCTGTAATCAACAACCTGGTCTCCTTGTAATACATCTGGTTTACCTGTGTCTCTATAAATGAGATAATTGCCTCACCTGTCTTAGTTGTCTCTTATATCTTAATACCGAACACATAGGTGAAAGTGTTTGGATTATCTTATGATGAAATTTGATTCCCTTCGTGTGTGTGTGTGTACAATTTATGACGGATCTCCAGGAATTCGAGCGCAGTCACACGACAATAAACCATTTAAGATAAGCTTTAAGTATAAGTCTAGTCCGTCATTGTAATCTAAGACAGTAACATTTAAATGCCATAAGTATAATGATGATTGTGATGGAGCATTATGAGAGTAAAATAAAACCAAATTAATAAGAACACAACACAGGAATACAATAAGTGATGATAATTTTACCCTTGGCTTTCACTGAATCATTTCCATCCACAAAATTCCCCCAAAATTAACAAAAAATCAACAAAATCGACAAAAAAATTAACAAATACAATACTTTTAAATTAACAAAAAATACAAGCAATGTTAATTACGACTACCAGGTATTATTGAAGTAGAATTAGATATGTATTTATACAGGTAACTGAACACTGAATAATAAATTAAATTCAATATATAAGAATAAATATCACGGGTAGAAATGAACAGCCAACACATTCTTGACGTAATGTGCTTTAGTTGTTTTAGATAGTTAATTAGAGGTAAGTAAAAGGGCAGGTAAATCCTAATTTTTTCGCAAATTTCTATTGATGATAGTTCAGTCACTCTACCATCTATTTATCTATCCTCTACCTATCTGCCTCCTATTCCTCTACCCTCTATCCATATACCTTCTATCCATCTACTCGTCTTCACATAGTTTCAGGCTAGTTAATTTAAAGGTGAAATATACTAGGGAGCCTAAATCTTCACGTGGTCCAAAATAAGAAAGAGAGAGAAATTGTTAACTAGCAAACCAACTCATTACAGAATTAGTGTGAAATATACACGCGGATGTGAACAACTGGGAATAAATGAACGAAAAATAGTGAGAATGATAAAGTTGGGAGTAAGATAAACGAGGAATTAAGAGGATTAGTCTTAATTTACCCCAGCACGTGTCATGACCCCGTGTGTGTGTGTGTATCCTCTGGCCCCGTGTGTGTATCCTGGCCCCGTGTGTGTATCCTCTGACCCCGTGTGTGTATCCTGGCCCCGTGTGTGTATCCTGGCCCCGTGTATCAACTCATAGTATTTCTCAACTGGAATTATAACTTACATCTTGGCTGAAACGAACAGAATATGTCCCTCTTGTGTCTGCATTACGACCTGTTTTGTTTCTTTGACCTTTGACCCTAACCTAACCTAACCTAACCTTTTAATAACTTTACTATTTTTGGTCAATTAATTTTTCTTTTGATAAAATAAATAAAAGAAAAAAAAAGATAATAAATTAACTATACCGATAATAAAAGTAGTAAAATATGAATAAATAAAGGATAATGTTTTAGTTAATTTGTATAATATTGTAATAAATAAGTACAATATATAATCCAACTTTACATAAGGGTTCCATGGCAGCATCCGACTCGGAGAGAAAGTTTCTTTGTAAAATACTAACACGTTTTAACCATTGAACTATTTACCTCATGATTATACTAATTAGACACAGGTAATCGTCCATGTTCAACACACATCCCGAGTTCAATAGATAATGACATCTGATATAACCTACCTGACGGGGAGGGGTGAAGACCTACCTGACGAAGAGGGGTGATGACCTACCTGACGGGGAGGGGTGATGACCTACCTGGTGGAGGGGGCGATTACCTACCTGACGAAGGGAAGAAGGTGATTGCTATGAACCATGCAAGCTTTCAGGGAGTCATTGAGAGATAATGGAGCTAAAATTATAGTCGATTATATAACTCACACGGGATATAATTGAGAGAGTTGTCGCTTACGCCTATAACACTCGTCTTCGTCAGGTCGAGTTATCAGGAAGTAGTGTCCCTATGAAGTCTTAATATATGTTGAATGCTAAAAAGGCGTATAATTAATGAAGTTCCAAATGGAGATGGAAATTATATTATTCACCTATTGTAAACCAAGATGGGTGAGTGCTCCTGTAGCTTAATGGTGAATGTTGTTAGTTGTGATTTCTTTGAGTTGTTGTAATATGTTATACTATATTTATAACGTTGAAAATATCTCTCTAAATCTACTAATGACGTCAAGATTATATATATTACCTTCTCACATGTTATCATACAAGGAAACAGCACCAAGATGGTAACTAGGGAATATAATCGTTGATGCAGTGATCGTGTGGGAACCTGGCGCGCTCTCTCTGTCTCCATCACAAAGTTTCCAATAATTTCTATAATTTTCACCAGTTGTAAGGAATTCACTGATCAGTAATGGCAGCAGTAACTCTCAGGTGTTTTATCAATGCCGCTTTTTATAAACAGGTTCCTCGCCACAAATTACTGCCCATTAAAAATAATAACTAGCGGCTGGTATGTAATATATTATTAATTATTTCTTACTGTTCAGTTTTAATAGTTTATTCCACATTATAGTAGACGGGATCATAGTGCTGCCACCAGTTACCCCTGCACAGTGTTACCAGAACCATGTGGCAGGTGACTCGAGTACATATAAATTAAATACCTGGCCAGGCTGCAGGTGGTAAGCATGGTGCCTCGCGGAGTGGTGGTTCAGCAGAGGCGCCATGGGTGTGGGGCGACCTCTCAGGGTGTAGTGGATGAGTGTGTGGCTGTCTGCTCTCTTGCATAATACACAAACACGTTGGTCAGAGGAGGTGAAGAGGAAGGGGGATGAGTGTTGGATTTTACCAGCGAGATGGAAGAACTCCAGATGACTAAGACCTACTGTAGAGGGTATAAGACCTACTGTAGAGGGTGAGGAGAGGGCCGTCAGGGATATTAATACAGGCGTTGAGGACGGAGTAGGTTACCTCATCATCCCCAGGTGAAGCGTCTTTACCACAGTGACGAACATTGACACACTCGGACAGTAGTGTTTTATGTGGTCATGGTCTTGTAGAGTTGCCGTAGTCTTGTATAGTAACTGTTCTGAACTACCTTCTTGAGTTACTACAACATTATTAGTGTTATTAGTATTACCGGCAATGTTTTGGATCAACATTTATATAAACATTGTTATTAATGTTTGAGAGGGAAGGTTAGGTTAGGTTAGGGGTTGAAAATAATGATATGTTATTGTATTCTTTATGGATAAATACATCTTTATCTATTAAATACACATATAAAAGTTTAGATCAATTACCATACATAAATATTCAGGAAGAATACTTGTATAATAACACAGCAGAATAAGTTGTTAAATTTGTCTGGTCAAACACCACTTAACACTGATTAACTCGTGACTAGTTATAAATATGTAAAGTTTTCTCAGTACTTAATGATACATGAAGTGGTTACCTTGAATCTTAAGCAGTAAGGCACTTGTCCAGTACCTCTGTTAACACGATAACCTGTTTGGGCCAGGTGTGATGCACCACCTTAATTGACTGTGGACAAAAAACATCACCTGTGTTACAGTCTGCTGCCTCAAACTACTGACACAGGTGAACAGTATCTCAGACGTTACACCAGCAATTATGTCATAAGAAATTATTAAATGATCTCAAAAACAGACGGGAAGTCACGTTTAATACTTGTTTCGCCTCATTAAACAAAATCGATATGTCGTTAAAGTCTAATAACGTGAGTCACCAAAAAAAATCTCAGAGAAGAAACTATTGATATATGATTAGCGCCATGACCTAATGCAAGGGAGGGGGGAGGTTAGGTCAGGTTAGGTCAGGTCAGGTTTGGTCAGGTTTGGGCCTATTAGGACTGGTGTCACGTAACTAGTTGAAGGACAAAAGTCAAACCATACAAACAGTTTTATTTTTTTGAGTGGGTAACCGCAGTCAGTTACTGTAGGACAATTAACTGTCCCTCAAAGCTAGTTAACTATCTATCCACAGTTGTTTTGTAGTTTAGCTTAAATAAATTAACTTCAATAACTACAAAAACACATTTCTTTTGTTTCTCTTGTGTCATATCATTCTCTTTCGTGGTCGTGAACAAAAGGCATATAAGATACAGTAAAGTCGTACAGGAGACAAAAATTAACCCGTGTAATAAGGAGTTACCTGGAGCCTAATACCAGGTTATGTCACTTGATAATTTAATGCTTCTCAAGAGGCGGTAAAATAATAATGCAGACCCAAGTTTCCACCATCGAACAATCCAAGTTTCCTGTTCCAAATTTATTCTTTTGCGATTTTCTTTTTCAACATTTTATTTTAGCTCAAAATTTAACCTGAAATAAGAGTTTTGTTGGTGTTAATATTCTCGTGTTAGTTTTTTTTTATTTCTTGATGTTTACGTTACCATTACTGTAGCAGCTGTAGGGGATGTTACGTTGGACTCACGTATAAACACTGTTGGTCTTCCCTGCTCTTGAGTTGTGGCGCCGATACACTTGGTTAGAGGTGACTCAGACCACACCCTAGTGAGTAATAGGATCATAGGAGAGAAAGCAAGGAGCAAAAACTACGTTGGAGAGCACTTGTGTTCACTAGTGTTCACCTGTGGGTATTGTTTTGTTGACGAGTGTTCATTTTTTTTCACCTGTGTTCACTAGTGTTTACCTGTGTTTACTAGTATTTACCTGTGTTCACTAGTGTTTACCTGTGTTTACTAGTATTTACCTGTGTTCACTAGTATTTACCTTTGTTTACCTAAAGAAGTCTTGATGAGTTTGCCTAAGAACAAAGCAGGATGGTCCAGTACTCACAATACCTGTTCACCTGTCTTAATTAACAATATATACAGGTAATTGTTAGAATACCTTTATGTTTATTGATGTAACTAATGCAGACATATTAACACAACTTCCTGGTTGGTAAGGTCAGGTCAGGTCAGGGTCAGGTAAGGTTAGGTTAGGTTAGGTTAGGTTAGGTTAGGTTAGGTTAATGTTTTGTCACAATGGTTTTGCTAATAGTCAGTCTGTCTTGTGAAGGATTTTGAGTCTGTATATACTGTGCAAGTGCTGGTTGGGTAAGAGTTTTCTCAGTCAGTCAGCTAATCAGTCAATCATCCAGCCAGTCAGTCAGTTACATTTAGTTAATCAGCCAGCCAGTCAAGACAGTCAGTCGAGAAACAAGTCAAAATCCCAGTCAATTTATCACACCATCAGAGTCATTTAAGTCAGGATTAGCATTCATAGAACTGCCTTACCCTGCGCCCACCGTCAACACAACACTCCTTCACACTAACAAATAACTAACTACCTGGGCTTAACATCAATTAATTAGTATTAGCGACCAGGTACTAATTACTGTCAGGTCTACAATAGTGCCCCGCGGAGAGTCTCACCTGGGGGTACGGGTTGACCAGGTAGGAGGGGTGACTAGCACACCTGGTCTGGCCATATCGTGTTAACCTAACCTAACCTAACCTAAAAACAAGACACAAGATGGTATATAAACAAACAGTGACGTCACTTATCTGAATGGTACCGTACAGGTGTGATAAAACCAGGTAAGGGAAAATGTAAACACTAGGTAATATACACAAAGGTCATCAAAATATACCTTAATTACAATATAATTAATTAAAATGTAGGTATTATTATTCGGTGTTTTGTGATTCACCTGTACACCTAACATACCCTCATGTCGCCCATCCTCTCAGTAATTAATTAAACGAGATATTTAATTTGTGAACACGACAAAAGACATCCATCAAGGTGACTGTAACGACAAAAAATAAATCTCTGGGGAATAAATATTTTGTATGAAGAAATATTTTGTTCTTCGCCATTATTATCATCTTGGTTGATATTATTAAAGTGAGATATATATATGTAGAATCGTTTATTTGTATGGGAGTTTATGACAACCCATACCAGACTCGTCAACATATAATCTCCTGAGTCACTTATCAGCCACTAGGGTGAGTCTTAGAGGCTCCTGAGGCAGAAGGAGTGAGGTGAAGACGTTATGGTGTGGTGAAGTAGCCAGTCATGACTCCCACGATCCCTCCTGACGAAGATTTATAGATAGGCGGTGATCTGAGTGTACTACTGAGGGTGATGGTACCAAGAGGTGATGGTGTTTTGTCAGTCACTCTCAGTTTCTGTCAGTCACTCTTAGCCTTCGTCAGTTATTCTCAGCTTAAGTCAGTCACTCTCAGCTTCTGTCAGTCACTCTTAGCTTCCGTCAGTCACTCTCAGCTTCCGTAAGTCACTCTTAGCTTCTGTCAGTCACTCTCAGCTTCTATCACTCAACTTCTGTCAATCGCCATCAATTATAATGAACCTTCGTCAGTCTCCGTCAGTCAACGTCAGCTACCGTCAGCCTTAGGACTAGGGTGATCAGATGAATGGTGAGACGATCTGCCTGGCTTCTGAATTAATGGTACATCAGAGATTATTAGCATCTGCCAAGAGCTCTGACATTGAACGAAAATAAAATGGGTTATATTTTTGATGGAAGGTCAAATTCTCAAAGGGTGAAGGATCCAATTTCAGAGCTTGTTATCTGATATAGGATCCAGTCTTAATACTTGTTGTGTCTGATAGTTAATATAGGATCTTGACATTTATATCCTGTCTATAACGAGATCCTACTTCAATATCCTACTTTAGTATTAACTGGAGGATATGTTCTCTTATTGTTGGTGCTAGGATGTGTGTGACAGACAGACAGACAGACAGACAGACAATGTATATTTGTTTCAACTGTCATAGCGTCGTTACTGGAACACCTGACAGAGATACAACACCTTGAGAATGTCATTCCACGAGAACACCTGTACGTAATTAATTAGGTTAGGATATACCTTTATTATTTATAAATGACTCGATTACCTGAGATTGTTAATATATATTCTTTAATCCTTTTATTTATATTAGGATCTTGCGTAACTGTGATCATATAACTTATAAGGATCACCATTTCATATACTTTTTTTTTAATAGCAGTAATTACGTTTTCTTCCCTGTAATTACCTTTAGTATCGTATTTATATCTAATAACATTCTTTCACAATCAGTATTTTTACATATTGGTTTGTTTTTGTAAGCTTCCCGCAGTCCTCAAGTGCCTGGGGGGTGGGGGGGTCACTTGAAGCTTGCCTGGGGGGTGGGGGGGTCACTTGAAGGTCACTTTGTTTACTCTGTGTTAGTGTTGCGTAGAGAGACACTTACACTTTGGTTAAGTGTCGGTAAGTGTATGTGTGTTGGTGTGTGCTGGACCAGTTACGAATATTTTACGAGTAGCTTGAGGGTGAGTGGGTGCAATGTACCAGTCGACACCAGTCAATTTATACTTGCCAGTCGCCAGTTAGGTAGAAAGGTTACAGACGGACATTACAAAAGTTTCAGTTATTGACTACAGAGTTTGTATTGGCCTTTGATTATGTATCAAGTTCTAAATCTTTGCTACATAACTTTCCAAACAACAAAAAACAGCAATGATAACAATAACAGGAACAAAAACATAAAAAACAGCAACAACAAGAATAACAAAAACAGCAACAAGAAAATCAACAAAACTCAGCAACAAAAACAGCAACACCCACAAAAACAATAACAAAAACAACAAAAACAGCAACACCCACAAAAACAATAACAAAAACAACACTAAAACAACAATAACAAAAACAACAACAACAGTGGAAGACGCTTACACTCCTTCAACCAAGCTGTTAAGAGAGTCGCTTAATGAACTTAACAAGAACTTTGAGGCCTCATAAAATTAGACTAGTCCAGCGGTATAGTGAAAGAGAGAGAGAGAGAGAGAGAGAGAGAGAGAGAGAGAGAGAGAGAGAGAGAGAGAGAGAGAGAGAGAGAGAGTATTTATGGCACATGAGCGCTTGTGTGTGTGTGTGTGTTGTGTGTGTGTGTGTGTGTGTGTGTGTCGTTGTTACTTCTGGTCACACCTATAATTCTTCCTGGACAATAATTAACGTCTACAGGTGAGTAGTTAATGATAAGGTTGTGGCTGTCCTCTCAGTACCTAACCTAACCTAACCCAACCCAACCTAACCCAACCTAACCCAACCCAACCTAACCTAACCCAACCTAACCTAACCTATTGTAAACTTTAAAAATCATAGGGGTTTCATTTTATTTCACGTCGTAAGCTGCGGTTCACTGTTCACGCTTACATGACCAAATCGGCTCCGTGCAACCAAAAGTTATTTATCTTATTCACAAGTTGTATAATACCCGGCTGTCTAGTGATACTGAATGCCCATCTTTAACAGGTTGAAAGCCAGTTATAAACATAATGACTGTATTCTCCTCTATCAAGTAGTTCTCTACAGTCAACCTAAGATTAACTGTTCAATTACTTCTATTACTAACTACTTGTTACGCTCTCACAACAAATGGATAGTTCAATCTGTAAAAATTATATTTGTAAATAAAGTCGACTCTAAAAAAAGGTCGATTGATTTACGATCGTTAAAGACAATGGTTTAATCGATGAATTTATTTAACTCTAATGCCCGCCTAAGTTGTTGATGCTCAGTTATACTTTACAACATCAACAATAAAAATCTTCGTTCCTCGTCAAAATAAATTCATATTCTATAGGTTCCAGTAAGCAGCAACCAAACAGGGAGGTACTACCGCCTGGGAAGATATTGGAAGCATAATGTGTTGTCTAATGGTAGACCCTGCTGCCATATGGCATCACGAAAATTGTGACCAAGTCCCTGGTTGCTGATCTGACTTTCTGCCTCATTTACACACAATTGCTGGGTCTCAATTGTTTCTCTTACTTGGACAACACAACATACATAATGTGTATCGTTCCTCTCTCTTGATTTATTTTTTCGTTTTTGTATTTATTTATTATTATTATTATTATTATTATTATTATTATTATTATTATTATTATTATTATTGTTATTGTTATTATTATTATTATTATTATTATTATTATTATTATTGTTGTTATTATTATTATTATTATTATTATTATTATTATTATTGATATTGATATTGATATTGATATTATTATTATTATTATTATTATTATTATTATTATTATTATTATTATTATTATTATTATTATTATTATTATTATTATTATTATTATTATTATTCTTTTCGCCCCCCAGGCCCCGATGTGGGTCAGTGACCTGTGCCCGGGTGGGCTAATCCCCGTAAAAAAAAAAATAACCTTACATAACCTAACCTACCGAAATTTAGCTTAACCTTACCTACTCATTATTATTGGGGCATAATTGGATTAGAACCACTGAAAATTGGTGCCTATTATAATTAGAGCCTATCAGGATTTAGACACAGATAAGAGCTAGTACTCGTTACACAAGTCACCTTAAATACATGACCTGTTAATAGGCCGAGTTATATAACGCGTTTACTCTTGGACTCAACGTCTCCAGTCTCCTGAAAGAAGATCGCCGAGTCTAAGAAGCCTCCTCAGCGTTTACACCTGAGGCCTCGCTACCTGATGACTTTATGATACATATATCAAATTCACCAAAACCTAACCCAACCCAGGGACTCATTCTGGCTTCTTGAGCTGTGATCTCTTGTGGGGCGGGCGTCCGTCAGCTCCAGGCATGAATACCCGACTAAGTAACGCCCTCTGAGATATTTATAAACTTCATTTAAGTCACCCCTCGTCCGTCCGCCTGTAGTATTGGACATTGGGCTTTATAGGCAACTGCACGTGTTCTTATCTTTCTGGGTAGCTGAGGTGCTATAGTGCAAAAACCAGTCTAGTGGCCCTCCTTAGGGCATTTTCAACCAACTGATCGTCCCTAGCATATCTCGGGGACCAGACGGGGTGACAGTACTCCAGACGGGGAAGCACTTCACTCTTGAATATCGTTACGAGGGACGGACCGTCTAGATATCTAAACGACCTCCTTATAAGACCTACTAGTTTAGTTGCTTGATTCAGCTACATTCACTACCATCACCAACTCTCTCTTCGTGCAGTATCATACGTTTTCTCTGACTATGAATGGTTTATGTGGCTTGTTTGAGACACTTATCATTAATGTATGGGTAGGGTTTCAGTCCTATAATGAAATGGGAGAGTTATTTATTATAGGGAACCAACGAGGCAATGAATTATATTATTACTTGTTCTATAATACTTATAAAAGTACTGTAATTCTGTTATGTATTCAGAAATACCTAGAACTCTACCGTGTTGCCCTCACCTGTACCGCCATTCCTACCTATGTTCAGAGTTAGACAGTGTACGGTAGTTCCTTTACCTGTGTGATCATGGTTCTAACTGCACTATTCTTAACTTCAGTTTTACCTGTAGTGCATTTTGTTTTTTATTACCATTACTTCACCTGGATTGTTATATTTTGTAGTGAATCTCCCTCGACTACCATCACTGTGAGGACAAGCACGACTACCATCACTGTGAGGACAAGCACGACTACCATCACTGTGAGGCACGACTACCATCACTGTGAGGACAAGCACGACTACCATCACTGTGAGGACAAGCACGACTACCATCACTGTGAGGACAAGCACGACTACCATCACTGTGAGGACAAGCACGACTACCATCACTGTGAGGACAAGCACGACTACCATCACTGTGAGACAAGCACGACTACCATCACTGTGAGGACAAGCACGACTACCATCACTGTGAGGGAAAGCACGACTACATCACACTGTGAGGACAAGCACGACTACCATACTGTGAGGACGACTTCAAGGAGGACGACTACCATCACTGTGAGGACAAGTACCAAACCACCATCACAGGAGGACAAGCACGACTACCATCACTGTGAGGACAAGCACGACTACCATCACTGTGAGGACAAGGAATACATCACTGTGAGGACAAGAATACTACCATCACTGTGAGGACAAGCACGACTACCATCACTGTGAGGACAAGCACGACTACCATCACTGTGAGGACAAGAACGACTACCATCACTGTGAGGACAAGCACGACTACCATCACTGTGAGGACAAGCACGACTACCATCACTGTGAGGACAAGCACGACTACCATCACTGTGAGGACAAGCACGACTACCATCACTGTGAGGACAAGCACGACTACCATCACTGTGAGGACAAGCACGACTACCATCACTGTGAGGACAAGCACGACTACCATCACTGTGAGGACAAGCGACTACCATTGTGAGGACAAGCACGACTACCATCACTGTGAGGACAAGTACCAACGACTACCATCACTGTGAGGACAAGCACGACTACCATCACTGTGAGGACAAGCACGACTACCATCACTGTGAGGACAAGCACGACTACCATCACTGTGAGGACAAGCACGACTACCATCACTGTGAGGACAAGCACGACTACCATCACTGTGAGGACAAGAACGACTACCATCACTGTGAGGACAAGCACGACTACCATCACTGTGAGGACAAGCACGACTACCATCACTGTGAGGACAAGAACGACTACCATCACTGTGAGGACAAGCACGACTACCATTATACCCAGTCTTGACCAACGGGGCTCCAGGCGTTGGTGGGTCCAGGGCGTCGCGTCGTGTCGTGTAGCTCTCACTAACACCCGGGATCTGCCACATAAATATAGATTACCTGGCTATAGTAATTACCTCTACCCCAGATGGCTACTCAAGCGTATATGAAGGTGGATTTCTGTTGCAGTTGTTTATATGGAGGTTCCAAGAGACCAGAGAGAGGATGTGTTAATTTCGCGGTTATAAATGCAGTAATTATCTTCTTAAACTGGAAAAAAGACGTTAAGTTAATTTTATATCCCAAAGGAGTTAAATATTCTACAGTAGTCATGGACCTAACCTAACCTAACCTACCCTACCCTAACCTAACCTAACCTAACCTAACCTAACCTAACCTAACCCTAGCCTACCCTAACCTACCCTAACCTAACCTAACCTAACCTAACCTAAAGCATAAACTCAATAAGGAATAAGTTTATACCGTTCAGTTATAATTTCTCGTTCACTCCTGCACAAGTTACCATGTCATCACACCACGTCATCACACCACATCATCACACCACATCAACACACCACATCAACACACAACAGAAACACTACACCAATCTCAAAACAATATCTGCAACACAATACCTGGCACCATAAGGCTTCATTTGTTCTTGTTCTTCTTTACATCTGATACTATTGTTATTCTTTTATCAATTGTTCTTTTCGTCTTGTTTTACTTATTGTGTGTTTCTCCTTCTCTATTTTCTCCTGTTATCAATATTTCTTCTACTCCTGTTTCGATTGATTTCTCTTTTATTGCAATTTTTCTCTCTCTCCTTATTCTTTCTCCTCTCAGAAGTTAATAGACAATAGTATTAGTTAAACAATGTTATCAAGAGGTCAGCGAGATAGAGCTTCTCTGTTCTGAGTTATACCTGAAGATAATAAACAAATTTGTATATGTTCCTTTGTTCCCTTTATCAGATTATTTATTATGTTATACTTCACTATATCTGTTCAAGAGGAATGAACAAGTGACCTTTACTGACTCCTCCCTAACCTAACCTAACCTAACCATCACAAGCAAGGACTGAACCTGGACCCTCAGCATGATACTCAGGCTACGATGAGTCGAACTAGAAATTGATTGAAATGCCAGTTTGTGTTCTGTGGTCTGTAGTCTGTGGGTAGTACTCCAGCTTCTCACGGGTGAAGTCCGGGTTGAGGAGTGGTGGTAATGAGGCGTGATATAAATACACTATATATCATGTTAAAAGCTTAATACAACGTTGAAGAATAATTTACGATAGAAAGTTATGTCTCTCATCATCATCATCATCATCATCATCATCATCATCATCATCACCATCATCATCATCATCATCATCACCATCATCATCATCATCATCTACAGTACGAACGCAAACTTCTTCATCAACTGCATGATGTCACCAAGTTGGCCGAACTCTATCTACCACTCTACTATCTGATCGTTAACAGCGCCACAAAACTTGAGCGGTGTTACTAGGAACTACGAGACAACAACAATGAAGAATGATGGCCTGAAAACATGAATTAGGTACCGTAGGTGTGGTCTTCAAAGCTCCATTATTGTTGATGAATAAAACGAGTTGGGCATCACTGTAGCTACACGTTGTCTTGTGAGAAATCTTAATCTTCAAAACTAAATCACTGAAGCAACTTTCACGTGTAGTTTTATGGAGACAACACTGACACCAGGTGAAACTATGGATGGGGAGAGGAAACAAGTATCAGACACGCACCATCAGGTCAGGGTACAGAGAGAGTACTGCTAATTACCACCTGGGGGCACCGAGGAATGTCTGTCTCAGCTCACCAGTAGCCAACACCAGTACCAGTAGCAAGGGTTTTTATTACCAGTTGCACATGAAATGGGTCCCATTCCTCATCGGCCCCGACCCGACCCGACCCGACCCGGCCCGACCCGACCCGAGTGTTTATTTTGTTTTCTTGTTTTGGTAGAACTAGGAAAATATTGTCTGTTTGTTTTGTTTGATGAGGGAGCCAGGAGGAGGATGCACTGTACACAAACACGCACCTGTACCTGAAGTTGTGTTTTAATGATACCTTCAGCGTGGAGGCTGGTGATGGAAGACTTAATTTGTCCGATTAACATTACCAACTGATGTCTTTTAGGTTAGGTTAGGTTTGTGTTTCACTTATAAACATTTATTTCTGATTAACAGTAACTTAAATTTACTTCACGTGAGTCTTGTTCTTAATGTAGTTGAGACTTAACATAAAACAGCCTGAAGTTAAGCGAATATAAATGGTGTTCTTATGTTCATGCTTGAAAAATTTCATCAATGGACGACAGACAATTGAGACTAAGACACGCACTTGACATTCCCAGAGTCAACAGAGCTTCACACACTACCTTTACCAGTGTACCTACCATCACCAGCTGCTACAGGCAATGGGTGAAGTTCCCCCAGAGCACAACACCTCAGGTACAGCGAGGAGCTCAAGGGTCACCAACACCCACAAAGGTTCCCAAACAACCCAACTGGACAATAACACCAATAGCGCCATCAGAGTCACACTGTACCAGGCTGGCTCCAAGCTGGAAGGTCCCACCACGCCGCCGGGGACCTCCTCCTCACCTTCCCATACTCCCCAACAGGGACCCACCTGGACCACACACGCTTTACATATCACCATCGCTCTTCACCTGACGCCCCAGAATACACTGCATACTAATGTTACCTGCGTGACGTAGACAATCGACGGTATGAGCTGCTGGTTTTACCTGTCAAGACTTTAATGGATGACACGCTCGTCACGACCGCCAAAGACGTCATCAAAAGAAGCTCATTACTGTTCAGTGTCCAGGGTGTAATATATATGGTAAGGTAGACTAGTGTAAGGGAAGTGTAGAAAGCGAGAGGTAGAAGAGACAGAGATAAAGAGAGTGAGAAAGAATATATGTCAGAAGGAGAGAGAGAGAGCGACAATGGGCTATACCAGTAGTGACACAGCAGTCCCACTGATCATATCTCAGGCGTCACTAGTAGCAGCGGGGACGTCTACTTTTGGGTGTGGTGGACTGACTGACTCGCCTTCCTTCCGGGTCACACTTTCTAGTCCAATCCAGTACCTCGTGTCTTCCTGGTGTCCTGTCTCTACCTATCTGTGTATACATTTACCAGGAGTAAATTATCAACAAAACATGGGATAAAGGCTTCACTCTCCTCCTACCAGGTGAACATTTCCCTTAGGCTGGCAGGTGTTGGGTAGAAAGGGTACCCGAGTCCATGGAGCGTATCTCGGTGTAAGGCTGAAACGTACTCCGGCTCTCACATCACCCCCCAGGCTGTACGTGTTGAGGCGAGTGAAGGGGAAAAGCCGAGATGATCATAAGTTTTATTTGGTGATGGATCAGTGCCTTTGAGATACACTTCCTGTACACTTTGTTGTGGTTAAAGAGAAGACTCGCGTGTGACATCCTTTACCTCACCGCGTTTGAAGTACCAGATGTTCCAGCAGTAGCCTTTTTTTTTTCCTTATAGATTCTTCAAAAGCCAAAATTTAGATGAACAAAACCCAGCCTTGAGGGATTCCACAGTAAGACTAAGATGTATGTTAACTGTCTTTTATTAAGTTCCACAGATAAGAAAAAATATTTGTTCTGGAAATGTGTTAAAGTGAGAATTAGGTCAGGTGGCAATAAACTGAGATAAATCCCCTCAGGTGTGGACGTGGAAAGATCTCGGAGGCTAGAATCTTAACATTATACAAGAATCTTATCACCTGAAGATTAGTTCCCTCGGTTTACTTCACTTTAAGATTAACCACCCTAACCTAACCTAGACCCCCTCTCCACAGGTAGCGTTAAGAAGTTTAATCATCAAGTGAAATAAACTAAGAGGGACTACTAATCTTCAGGTGATCCTACTTGGCTCCTCCTCCAGACGACCTGTTCTTCGAGATACCTCTGAACTTCACCTCGACCCACCCACCAGCAGCTCTCATCCTCTTAACGTTAGGGAGAGGCGTCGTCGATAGATGGCGGTAATCAACAAGTATTTTTCAAACACTATCAGGAACATTGCTCGCTGTCTGACATATAACCACCACCCCTCCTGAAAGTCTCGGTATCTACAGGAGGAATTTGAACAGACTATTGCTGCAGTTATTACAGTTTGCTTCCTTCATCTTTATTCATATATTGTTTCTACGATTATGAAATTAATTATATGTAAACCTTGAGCTCTGCCGACTGTCAGTACATCTTGAGTTATGTGAGAATCTGTTTATTGTTAATGTTGAGTGAATAATCCCCTGAGAACATTACCAGACTCCGGTAACTTATACAATGAACACAGGATCGCCAGTAAAAATCCCAATCATGGAATCTTAGACGCTGAGAATGTTGCTACGTGTCGTTAGAACAGATCTTAGTGGAGTGAGACAAATTTGTGTTCTTGTCTGGCATGGATGGTGAATCATGGTGACTTGAGGTGTTTAAGTTTATGGTCGATGATAATTCATTTGGTGATGATGTAGTGATCTGTGTGGAAGGTGCACAATTCCTGGTAACGATGTTGTACAGTACACAGTGTGATATACCCAATGAAAGCGTTATTCTGATATGACGTCATTGTAACTTAACCAATAAAAGCTTTGTTTTGATATGACGTTATTGTAACTTGACCAATGAAAGCGTTGTTCTGATATGACTCCACTGTAACTTAACCAATCAGCGTCAAGGACCCAGCATAAAAATAAATATTTACCTATCTGTAGATTGAATAGCGACAATTAATAATATTACGAATGTTTAATCAAATATCTTAAAGTTTAATCACCTGGAAGTAATGAATAAACACAATAAAGGATGTAAAGCCCCCTGAGGACTGACTGTGTACGAACCTGTCGACACTGTCATGGCTGCAACAGATGGCGAGAAAATAACTTAGCTCTCCCATCTTTAATTTATATTGTTGATATGATTCAGGACGGGGTGAAGTAATCAGCAGGGGATGTAAGATAACTTGCATGACACTAATTATCTGATACAAGCTCTTGACTTACCTGTCCTTCGTCGTGTGGGTAGACTTGGAACACTGCCAGAAGTAACTCGAGAGTCTAGGGACTATGAGTAGTATAGAAGGATCACGTTCTTATCCTACGAAGGAACGATAGAGAAGCCTTTTGGGTCCTTCTCTTAGTATGTCTTTCCCGCAGCCAACAGGAGGAACCATGAAGGAGTGAATGTTTGGATGTAGCTTGAGTGTCCCTCTGAGGTCCACAAAGATGAAATACATATATAGAAGTGATTGACCTAGAGAGAGAGAGAGAGAGAGAGAGAGAGAGAGAGAGAGAGATATATTATATTCACGTCAGGAGTCAAGATAATTATCTCCTCACCTGTGTTACCTGCGATTGATCCGTCATAAAGCCACAGCCTGATGGATGATAACAGCCTGATGGATGATAACAGCCTGATGGATGTTAACAGAGACACTTCACAACGAAAACAAAGAAAGGAAAGAGAAAATAAGATAAATTAACTCGGAGAAAGTTTACAACCGAAAAGAGAAAATGAAGAGAATGGATGAGAGCAAAAAAGTCCCTGGAATATGTAAATAAAACAGACAAATAGGAACTCGAATATTTTAACACAACAAAAGCTGTTTGGACAAGCCACAACGACGAGGCTTTACAGGTTAGGTTAGGTTAGGTTAGGATAGGTGAGGGGAGGGTAGGTTAGGTTAGGTTAGGGTAGATTATGGTAGGTTAGGTTAGGTTAGGCGACCATAATTAAAACAACTGAACTGTTTCACGAGAGACTTTCACTTCTTGGGGAAACTGGTGTATGAATTATTGTCCCTCCAAGATAAAGAGTTGTTGATGAGTGCCTACCATTAATTAGATCACCACAGAGCTTGAGGTCTGTGGGTGAGTGGCAGGTATAAATTTAGACCAATCAACGACAATGCCTACAAGATCTTTTATTCCCAGCACCACCGTAAATGGAACGCTTGAGAGAGAGAGAGAGAGAGAGAGAGAGAGAGAGAGAGAGAGACGTAATGTTGTTTCCCGTTTAGATTGTTTTACTCTTAATTCCCTTCATGTGAGTGTACCAACGAGCTCCCAGAAGACAGAACTCATTGAGCTAATCTCTTATGGGCTTCAGGACTAATTCAATTGTATTTACGATGATTTTATGGTGAATTTCCTTCTCATTTAACATTTAGTTTACCTAAAGTCTATGTGAAACTAATACACTGAAGGCTGAGTTAATCTGCATAATTACAACAACTGTCGGAACACGTTGGTACGCTACATCAGCTGTTGTCACCTGCCTCAGTGTGTATCTACCTGTCCAAGCTCCATCATTAGTCAGGTCATTAACCAATACCTTTGGATTCATTTATTTTAATCAATGTGTTAAAGTGGTCGAAACTAGACGTTATCTGTTCTTATATATTTCAAGAAGCTACAGGTATATGCAAATCATCATGACTGAAACAAAGAAAAATGATTCATTGATTGTGTAAAGTTTTTGGAAGGTTTAAAGATTCTGTCAACCAAACAACAGAAAGGAGACACAAGAGAGAGAGAGTGATAACAGGGAGTAACAGAGACGAGAGAGAGATATTCCCTTCGTTATCATCTATTATCTCTTATCTTCTCGACCTTTAAAGAAATGTTGATTTTGTGGTTGGGTGAACACGAGAGCTGTGGACCGTTGCAGTGTGTGTAACTTGGCTTCTTCTCAATCTTTTTCCCCTTTGGAATCTTCAAAACAATTATATATTTTTTGTAAAGTTTTCAAGATCTTCCTCTCAGGTCTGTCCATGTAAGTGAAAATTATTAGACTTTCTTCACGGTCTGAATCATCCATGTCCAGCTTTGACGCCTCACTGGTTAAGCTTTGACGTTGTCTGGTTAAGCTGAGGATTATGTTGTCGACTCCATCACCCGAGACCGTGTGTAAGCTGATAGACCTTCGTGGCTTCAGGATTTATTTACGTGAGGTATAAACAACAAAATCAAATCACATTACGAGTGTTTGAGATTTAAAGCCTGGGGAGGAACTTGGTTTAGGGAGAAGCTGAGGTGACTTGATAAAAGACTTATGGTTTGTGACGTTGTAACTGAGCGTTTGTTTCCTCCGTGTGTGATACATCAAGGCGCTGTGGCCACCAAGAGCGGGGTGAGGACCAACGGGGTGGTGTTGTGGAGCCTTGCCTGGGAGCTGTTGTGGCCCTGGGGGCGCTAACCTAACATCCTAAACAGAACTAATCGTTACTGGAGTGAAGCACCAAGTGACCGCCGTCTGTAGGGTTATTAAGCAGAGTTCATGATGAAAAACTCCGGCTTAAAGGACACCAACTCATCACCTACGCCATGTACATCAACCCTGGCATGAGAAAACATCATATTGGCTCTGAGAGTCGTGTCATCCGAGCCTTTATTGATTACTGTAAGGATGAGATAGTGGTCCTCAGCCATCAGAACACAAATGACCTTGTCTGGCTCATGGGGGAGGCTTACCGGGTGATGGGCGCAGTCAGGGCCACAAGGTCCTAGGTCAAGGCTTGTCTTAACGCCTTTCGAGCACAATCTTGAGTCCTTATCAATTTTCTTGTTTTATTATTTGCTTCTTTTCCTTCTTCTTCTTCTTTCATTATTGAATATAGTAAAGATGTAGTCAGTTCCCATCTCTTATAACCAGCAGACCAACCACACACACACACACACACACACGTAACACTACACCGGCACGCGTTTGTGTGTAAATGACAGAGAGATATAGCGCGTGCTGACAATCTTGCGGTCGGTATCAGACTTACAAATTATCTCGGGTGCGGACGTGATGAAGACGACTAATGGTTGTGATTCTGTATCGTTGTTGATGCTGGTCAGTCCCTGGAGTCCCGTGGCGTGCTGTCTTATGTGTTTACTATTTTTCGTTGGCAACTGAATACAGATTGGGAATAAGAACGGTAGTAAATGCCTTATATATAAGAGTGGTATGTCGACAAGGACTCTTCAACTCTCACGAGATCATCACTTGGCCAATACAACAAAGTAACCTCCATCTTGCAAACCAGGACTTGAGATTTTGCTGAAGATCTTCCCTCCGTCCTTCAAACATTATTCTCCGTAATTTCAGTAGTCCAGTCCTTTACATTTCAGATAATTTTCCTGAAACTTGCCGGTGGTGATGCTCGGAGACTGAACACGTCCACCAGATCTTATTATTGCGGGCGTTAATTCGTTTTTGTAATAATTAGAAGCTGTAAACTTTGTCATAAGATCATTAACGCCACTTTAATGTATCTCTCGTTTAGTTTGTTTCTGGTGACGCGAGACAGAATTGTTTGCTTGTCTTGAGAACTTGTTTGTTATCCAAGTCTGAAGGACAAATATTCATACACCTCCAGTGACACATACATTTTGTTAACTATTATTATTATTATTATACTCTTACACATTAACACACACACACACACACACACACACACACTACCTGAGCCCAATCACAACACCTGCTCATTACTCACACCCCAGAAGTAAACATGCAGGTCATGCTTGAAACATTAACTAGATTTATCATTTAGAAAGTTCCATCTCTCACGAGCCATCAAGGTCACTTCACCGTTCTCTTCCTGGCTGTCCTTTCGTGTAGTTTTGGTTGTACTTGTTGTCTGTCAGCGTGTGATGATGATGACCCTTCAGGGCAGATACAGTCACGGTAAAAAGTCCTGTCCGTTCTCCCTCCCATACATGAACCCCGAGACTCATGAACCTACGAATCCGAGACTTGACGAGATTCATGAACATTGTGAATCCGAGACATCACATGACACAGTATACTATCTATGTGTGATGTCTGGGGTTCACGGGTTCATGAATTTATTTGACTTCGGTATGATTGTTACAGTGTAGAGGAGCGATCACTGTATACTGGAGGATTTGTACAATTCTTAAGTTTGTTTCAGTTGTCGAGAAAATTCTGGATTTCTCATCTTTATCGGGTCAAATCTTCCTCAATAAAGAATTCTTCACACGTCAATATTTAGGCTTCGCATTGAATAACTTTATAACCTAAATTACCCTAATCTAACCTAACCTAAATACCTGCTGGTGATACTCTCCGTGTATGTGTGAGTTATGGTGACCAGGAGAGAGTCGAGAAGGAAGAGGAAGAGGCGGAGGAGGAAGAAGAAGAAGAAGAAGAAGTCTCAGGTCATTGTGAACTTAACGTTGTCTGTACCATAACTTCCTCCACTGTACCTGCAGAAGGCTAATGTACCGTTTTCCTCTATTGTGTACACCTGTAAGACTCTACTGTACCGTTGTTTATTCTTTAATGTCCCTGTACCTGCTGATGTGAGAGAGAGAGAGAGAGAGGAGGGGGGTGGGTAGGATGAGGTCCTGTACCACGGCCTAACTAGGACAGGTAACCAAGACAGGTAGACGCCAGGTGGACTTTATCCTACTGTACTTGTTCCTCGCAGGTGGTAGCGGTACCTGGTGATCTGTTCGGCCACCACAACCAACATGTTACTCATCCCACGTCTATATTATATTTCTTATTCTTTATTTGCATTTGTTCTTTTTCTTATTTATTTTGTCTTCTCTCCTCTATTTATAATCTCTTTTAGTTCTCTCTTTTCATACTTTTATTTTATTTTATTGTATTTTATTTTTGATTTGCTTTTGTTTTTATTATTGATTTTGTCTGAATTATTTTTATCGTTTTCCTATTCACCATCTTGTTGTTGCTGCTGTTACTTGTTCTTCTTGTTGTGTTACTTAATATTGCTGTATTACTTGTTCTTGTTGTATTACTTGTTATTATTGCTGTGTTACTTGTTGCTGTGTTACTTGTGTATGCTGCTGCTGTTACTTTTGGTTCGTTTCATTACCATCCAGAGCAAGTGAGTTGGCTAAAGACTAGGCGGCCTTGAGGTAGACCGAGCTCAGCATACTAATACCATAACGAGAAGAAGAGGAGGAACTAATATACACTTCAGGAAGGTTAGGTGGTCCCTCCTCAGCCCTCGGTACAACTCCTCAGACCTCGGTACAGCTCCTCAGCCCTCGGTACACCTCCTCAGACCTTGGTACAACTCCTCAGACTCGGTACAACTCCTCAGCCCTCGGTACAACTCCTCAGACCTCGGTACAACTCCTCACACCTCGGTACAACTCCTCAGACCTCGGTACAGCTCCTCAGCCCTCGGTACACCTCCTCAGACCTCGGTACAACTCCTCAGCCCTCGGTACAACTTCTCAGACTCGGTACAACTCCCCAGCCCTCGGTACACCTCCTCAGACCTCGGTACACCTCCTCAGACCTCGGTACACCTCCTCAGACCTCGGTACAACTCCTCAGCCCTCGGTACAACTCCTCAGCCCTTGGTACACCTCCTCAGCCCTCGGTACAACTCCTCAGACCTCGGTACAGCTCCTCAGCCCTCGGTACAAGTCAAAGGAGCTTCAGAAACAGGGTCAGTTAAGAGACCTGATATAAAAACATACACAAAATGACTAACTTACGTGACAAACTTACAATTAACAACCGATTAGTATAGAAAAGTTACCCTCCAAACTCTTCAAACTCAATAGAAATTTGTACTTCACTCGGCACGTGTCATGCTCTAACTTGAGGTCGACCTTGACTGAGGCGCACGAAGCACGCAGAACGTCTTCTTTACATCCCCCAACCCCCATCCCCAGCCACCCACACCCTCAACCACCCCCAATCACCCACCCCCAATCACTCACCCTCTCAACCACCCACACCCTCAACCACCCACACCCTCAACCACCCACCCCCTACCACCCACACCCCAATCACTCACCTCCTCAACCACCCACCCCCAACCACCCACCCCCAATCACCCCACCTCTCAACCACCCACCCCCAACCACCCACCCCCAATCACCCACCCTCTCAACCACCCACACCAACCACCCACCCCCAACCACCCACCCCAATCACACCCACCCTCTCAACCACCCACCCCCAACCACCCACCCCCTACCAAGCAGCTGGGCGAGTTAAAATTGATATCAACTTAATGAATGTGAAGACTGACCTACCTGACTGCCTCGTTGTGTGTAGTAAAGCTTATGGCGGCGCTTGTGACCAGCCTCGTACACCAAGCAGAGATACGACCACACCACGCCATCATAGTCAACTAAATGAACGCCGCCGATAAAACAAGGTTACTGAACACGGGCAGGTGGAGCAACTAATAAATAAAACTAGGAAATCAAGGAAACATATTAAGGCAAACAAAACAACTTATTATAGAAAACGAGGAAAACAAGACAAACAAAAGACAACTTATAAAGGAAAACAAGTAAAACAAACTAGACAACTTATTAACAAACACAGGAAAAACAAGACAACTTCTCTCCTGTGTGTTGGAGCCATCTACCAGCAAAAAAAAATAATATATTGATTATTTTTAACAAGCTCTCATTAGCATATTAAACTGCCTTGTGAGTATTAATGTATAAAATAATTGTTCATAAGAACCTGAAATATAATCCCCATTAACAAATTATTAGATTATTCTTAAATGGAAATTAAAGAAAGAAAAGAGTTAATTATTTAAGATGATTGGCGAGTTATTGGAGGTGAACTATTCTGGTGTCTCCGAGTATAAGATATATATATATATATATATATATATATATATATATATATATATATATATATATATATATATATATATATATATATATATATATATATATATATATATATATATATATTATTTGTGGCGGGTCTGTGTCAGGTCTTAATTAACACGATTTAAAGAGATTAACTCGTATTAAAGTTGTATCTGTCATCAGTAATTACTAAGTTATCCAGATAGAAGAAACACGAAGGCTTGACACTCGACCAAGAGCAACTTAACACACTTGTGACTACTTCATTGTAAAAAGGTTATATACGAGACGATAACAAATCTTTACGAGCGCCACTAACTACTCTTTATTACTTAAATCACCACTTTCAATGTATAGAATATTTTTAATGGCAGTTAAATGTTTAAATGGAAGATGAAGTGCTGTGGCTGAGTGGCAACAGTACTCACCTCCTGACCTACGAGTCGTTGGTTCACCCAGCTATGAATGGAGTAGTCGGGTACGGTGTCTGCCAGGTTGTCTCATTGTGTTCTGAAACCTTAGTAGTCAGTGTGTTGTATCAGCAACGTCTGTGTTACACCCACTTACACTTTCCAAATCATAAGGTGTGGTGTCTATGTGTGTGTCTGTGTGTGTGTGTCTGTGTGTCTGTGTGTGTGTGTCTGTGTGTCTGTGTGTGTGGATGTGTCTGTGTGTGTGTGTGTGTGTCATCTGTTGATTTGTTAGGGAAAGGTAAAGTCTAAATTGCTAACTAGGAGGCTCTCGATATTTCTTGCTCTTGGGAAAGTTTATGGTGTTTACAGGACACAAGCAAGGCTAACCTGAGGCAGTGATAGTTAGTGTCGTGGTCAGCTGGTAGTGATCAGAGAGGGCGACGAGTGAAATAATAATACATTGAGACGCTGAGGGTGTCTGCTCGTGCTGGAGGCTGATGTTACCACGACAAAAAAAGAGTTTCGCCAAGGACCTAATCGTGACATGTATCTTGTAACTCACCTGGTCATTACTCATTCTCAGGTACACCTTATTTTGTGAGGACGTCATAAGGGTGTAATCATGTCTGTCTGCCTGTCCGTCTCATTGAAAGAGCTCTGTTGAACCTTCTCACAGAGCCTCACTTTTGGCAAGGTTCATGAACGAGGATTATGATCATTAGTTTCTCTACCTCTCGTTTGTCTTGTTCCTCATTTATCATCTCTATCAGCTGTTATCTTTATTCTTCCTTTTATGTGTAAGTCTGTCTTTCTATCTTTCTGTCTTTGTCTGTCTGGGTTTTTTGTATCTGTCAATATTTATTTTGATATTCATTTGCCGATGAGGAAGTGGAGGAGGTCGAGTACAGTGCCATGGTCTTATACATCACCAAAAGATCTCACTTACCAAACACACGTAGCCTAAGGTTTGTCACTATGATGGGCAGAGTAGATTTTTTTTTTCGATTGCCCCGGAGGAGGCTAGTTTATTGGGCACCCCCTTACATCCTGTGCAAGGTGAAGCGCAGAAGCGTTTACAGCGCCCATCTGGGAAGCATGCGGAGTTCATGCTTGCCTTTATGACTCATGCATTAAGGGCGTAAAAGCCTGAAGGGTCATGGGTTTTGTCAGCAAGTTACATAAAGTGACAGAATGATGAGTGTGTGGGGGGAAAGTTCCCGGTACAATTTATCTGTTTATGGCAAAGCGTGGCAGGTCCCTAACAATGTCAAGTGCCAGGCCATAGGCATTGACAGTATTGAGGGACATACCTTTTAGTGTGATGTGATGGCGTGTACGTCGGTAGTGTCGGCTTCAAGGGGGACGTCAAGAGGATGGTAGGGGACGTCCTTCTTGGCGTAGATACGTAGTCCACCAGCATGTCCGCATGGTGGTCAATTGATGTGGAGAACTGGAGTGGATGGGCCCCAGGTGCCGGCACGCCGGTGGGGGGCAGAGTGAGGAGGAGGAGGGGGCGGCAGTACTGACCTTTGAACTTTACTTGGCAACTCAGCAGCTGGCAACACTCTTGACTGATATATGTGATAGAACTAAACTGAAATAGACTTTACGCCAATGAACTATAAACCACATAACCGTTATATATCTTTTTTTTTTGATCCAATACAGTAGAAGGTAAATGTAGAGAGACTTTTTCTCACTGGATGCTCTGGTAAAACAAAAAGTGAAATGCATAAAAGCCAAAACTGACATATTTCTTGAGAAAGTTGGACCACAACCCCGCCCTCAAATACCTGATGGGACACATCTTCCTCTTCCTGGTCTTGTTTTTTGTTTTTAATTTCTTTTTCACTATCTTTTATTTCCTTTTCTTTCTCTCTCTTTTCTTTCATCTTCCTCTGGTCATCCATTTTTTTTCCGACAGCGATTCACAGCTGGACGAAAAGTTGGTCAACAAACATTCTGTGATCACTACTTGTCTAATTCTCGTCAGTATCGTCACACCACACGTATGAACCCTAACCCCCACCCGCCACCCCTCCCCCCTTCCCCCCTCCCCCCTCCCCCCCACCAACCCCCACCCGAGTCGTAATAAAGTATGGAACTAAAAAACAACACATGAGTTAAGTGGGAAAGCGATAACCAATACTGGGTTTATGTGGTGGGCCTCTGATCACCCCAGTAACAGCTCAGTCAAAACCAACCACTGGAACAAACGAGAATATAAACCCAGATAGTTAACCTTTCACCTTGTCGGTCTTAAACGTGCTTTTAGACAACACTGATAAGTTGTATTAAAGTAAAAATGAAAGTGTTTAATCCCATCTGTAGGGTCGCACTTTTACAACATAACAGTCTCAGTTTACCGTGTGTGTTCTGTGTGTGTTGTGTGTGTGTGTGTGTTGTGTGTGTGTTGTGTGTGTGTTGTGTTTGTGTGTGTGTGTGTGCATTCCATTCCTTCGCTTTTTAAGATATGTGGAAATAATTACGAAATAGAGTGATTTAATTAATATTGTTGTTGTTGTTGTTGTTGTGGTTATTGTTGTTGTTGTTGTGGTTATTGTTGTTGTTTTTGTGGTTATTGTTGTTGTTCGGTGACTTTCTACTGTTATTCAGACACACCGGACATCCTCTACTTACTCTTACAATTATTTCTCTATTGCATGTTTACTACCCCCCCCCTCCTCTCTCTCTCTCTCTCAGACGACCTAACCCCATGTAGGAACAGATAAACACAAGTATGAAAGTGTTCTATTTTTCGTGGTTAGATTAGGTTCCGGGTCAAGAAGCCCAGGTGAGATTCCTTCTTAATTGCGTAATGTAATAAATGCAACAATCCCGTCCAGGTAAATGTGAGCATTTTATGACTCCATCACAGGAGCATTAAACCCCACTAATTCTCTACTACAGCGTGCACTAAACAGGAGCTGAGAGCGTGACTGGAGTACATAAATGCTCAGGTGATACGAGAGGTCGGAGCATTATATTAATACCGGAGCATTAGATAGATCATTTGGTTAAGAAGAGGGGGTTTAAGCGAAGAAGAAGAAGAAGAAGAAAGAAGAATAGGAACAAAAAGAAGAAGAAGAAGAACGTAATATGAGGAATACAATAAAGAACGAAGCATAGATGAGAACGTGGATGAGAACAGTGGGACATCAAGAAACATTAGATTCCAATTATGATTAGAACACACCCGAAGGCTTTTGTTTACAAGGAAGGAGTGATGAAAAAAAAAGCCCCACGACCCTCTCCTATGGCTGTGTACTCATGCATAACTTTCTGGTCTTTTGTTTCGCTTTTATTGACTGTTATTTTGGGGGTTTTTTTTCACGTGTATTTCTCCAGGATCTGGTTAAGGATTCTGGTCACTTCCTCCAGTTGTGTGGGAGATAAGAATCATCTCCCCGGTGATTGTGTTGTTGGGGCCCTCCTGTAGGTAACTGTCACGGGGTGTTGGGTTACCTGCTCCCCTTCTTCCACCTACACTCTCTCTCTCTCTCTCTCTCTCTCTCTCTCTCTCTCTCTCTCTCACACACACACACACACACACACACACACATATGGACGTTGGGAAGGGAATGGAGAAAGTGATGTAAGTTATTTTTTGTGAGAGAAGGAAAATATGAAGCATGTGATAAAGAGAGAGATAGAGAACGTGTGATAAACATTGAGAGAGAGAGAGAGACAGACAGACAGATAATTAGAAACTCGTTTTATAGAACAACCTTGAAGATTTTTTTGCAGATAACACTCACGAGTCATTACCATAATCCTCTGACCTGTCTGTGGACCGCACGCTGAGCTATTCCCCCCCTCCCAGTTATTTTTATTAATAAACAAAATACGTCATTATGGATGAACCACCAACCAAGAGATTCAGACTCATGAATCTGAAGCATTTATGGATAGGTGTATCAGTCTACTGCTTCGGGGTCACCAGTCTGAATCTTTCGGGGTTCGCGGTTCAGGAAGAGAGGCGACAGGTACTTTTATCAGTGACTGTTTAGTATTTTGCCAGACTCGGGGGAGGGGGGGGTTCAAGACGAGGTGACAGGATTAAGTCTCCGTTAGAGTGTGGCGAGAGAGGATACTGAACAAGAGTTTTATTAGTGTGTTTTTGTGCTTTCTTTCCCTTGAGCATCCCGCTACCACTTTGCCTTCGCGTCGTTAACAGATGAAAACCCGGTTAGGGAGCCAGCCGGTGGTCAGTCATGCGAGCGATGTATGTCGACCACCACTGATAAGGTCGAGTAGTTTTATGACTGTCTCATGTAGATAAAGTCACACCGCCGTTTTAAGACAGTTGTGAATCTAAAAAGACCGTAACAGACAGACAGACACACAGACAGACAGACAGACACACACACACACAGGGAAATAATCTAAAATTATCTCAATGACACTGAACAGCACAATGCCTGGTGTGTTGTGTGGTCACGGGAGCACTGGACGACTCGGTAAATCCGGGATCCAGTTCATCAAGTACAAGAGGACAAATAACTTTTAAAAAAATCGCTATCTTTTATTTTTTGTTCTGCTTAAGAAACAAGATGGCTTGATTAATGATTTTGTAACACTTCTGTATAATCTATTTTGATATATAAGTAATATACGCAAAATACAACATTATTACCTTTTTTCTAATGTAATACAATGTTGCTTAATTACCTCAGATTCATTATATCTATATTTACACATTATGCAAATATCGTAAACATAAGATCATGTGCACTTCCAAAACTCGTTCTCCTCACACACGAGTTCACTTAATTTACTTTTAGAATAATACTCGGTCATTTCCTGTAGTCAAGTAGTGTACAGATAGATGTACAGTACAGCCAAGCACGCGTTACACTCACCCTGCCTCATGTGTTGACTCATAATGAATCTGACTAATGTTTTCATCCCTCGGTAACAGTGAAGTTTCCGGGTTCTACACTGGTTAGACTCGAATCTTGAAATGTCGCGGTCACTGATGAGAAACTTTACCCAAATTCTTGATCAAGGGCTTAGGAATATAGCGAGAGGCGGTTATAAAGCGATTTTTTTTAACTAACCTAACCCAAACTTATTTAGTAAATTCTTAAGAAAAGGAAAAGTTAGTGGATATAGAATGTGTCGTTGTTACCATAAGAATTCTTTTGTGTTTATTTATTTATTATTTGAGTGTTTATAGTGGATCTATAGGCAATCAAGACAGATCATTATGGCAATACTACTCACACACACACACACACTCACACACACACACACACACACACACACACACACACACACCGCTTATTCTTCTCTGCTCGGAATATAAACACCTGTAATTAGTCGTGTTTTACCTGTTGATTGTTCTTTAACCACGACTTGTATATGAATATTAATGTGATTATAATATTGTCATCTATTAACGCACAACAAATAATGTCTCACTCACTTGCATAAATTTTTTCTGTGAGCCTGAAAGTATTTTTTGCATTGTAAGGAATTATGAAACATCTTGGGTAATAATTTTATGTTTGTGATTTTAATTCCTTCTTGATGTTGTCTTTTATAATGTAGTAAGATACGATTGAACTTTAACTTAATTTTTTGTCATCATATTTCTTCATAACTATTATTATCATTGGTAGTAGTAGTGCAGGAATAATAGTGAAAGTAATAGCCATAGTCAATTCCTTGCTGCTTGGGTTGGTTTCTCTAGACAGAAATTAAACACTGGTTCGAACACACCTGGAAGAAAAGGGTTCTACACCGATTATATACCTGAGTAACCTAAACTCTACAAGAATATCTCGACCAATACTCAGCCTTGATCTTTGTGTACTTAACATAGATAACAAAACATCATCTTATCTTGGGGTTCCCTTCACACCTGCTAATTAACGTCCATTCACCTGTTCTTCTTCTGAGGTGAATCTAAGTACGTTTACCTTTCCTTATCTTAGTCTATATCTATTGTTTTTACGAATCATCACCTTCATTAGACAATAAAAGTAATCTTGAGAGACTATTAGGCAATGAATTTATATTACCTTTACCTGACAGATGGTGGTACAAGGCCTAAAAATGATTAGAAAAGGATCTATGAAAGGAAAAGGTAAAAGGTAAAAAAATTAGCGTTACGTAGTTATAGGGTGAAAATAGGTAGGTAATTACAGGTAAGTTCAGGTGAGTTTTAATTCCGAGGGTTTATTTATTTTTATTTTTTTTTATCTATTGGGTTTTATAAGATGGTCTGATATTTATCTATTTGTTGTTTATCTCCTTGTTTATTGATTTATTCTGTGGAGAGAGAGAGAGAGAGAGAGAGAGAGAGAGAGAGATTAAATACAAAAATGAGAAGTGTAGAAAGTAAAGAGAAAAGACGTAAAAAATAGAAATACACACACACACACACACACACACACACACACACACACACACACACACACACACACACACACACACACACACATTAACATACCTGTATAATCTTCAACATAAATCCTAGTCACCTCCTGCCGCCTTGAATCCTTAAGAAGGTGTTCGTCCTCCTGGCTCGATGCCCGACAGCCAGAAAGTAAAAATGTGTAATAAAATAATATCTGATCGTTGAGTGCAGTAAGAGATAGGAACACGAAGCCTGTCTCACTAACCTTACCTTACCTTACCTTGCCTTGCCTTACCTTACCTTGCCTTACCTTACCTTACCTTACCTTACCTTGCCTTGCCTTACCTCACCTCACCTTACCTTACCCACCCACCTTACCTTACCTTACCCACCTTACCCACCTCACCCACCTTTACCTTACCTTTACCTTGCCTTACCTTACCTTGCCTTACCTTACCTACCTTACCTTGCCTTGCCTTACCACCTCACCCTACCTTACCTACTCCCTCAACCTTACCTTACCTTACCCTTTTACCTTACCTTACCTCACCTCACCTCACCTTACCTTTACCTTACCTTTACCTTACCTTACCTTACCTCACCTTACCTACCTTACCTTACCTTACCTCACCTTACCTTACCTTACCTTACCTTACCTTACCTTACCTTACCTTACCTTACCTTACCTTACCTTACCTTACCTTACCTCACCTCACCTTGTAACCATCTCTGTACGGTACTGTCCAAGAAACAATAATTTTCTGAATTTTTTGACGAATAAATAGCGAAAAGTTAAGCAATCCAACGCAATCATTTGTGTACACGGCAATAAAGACAGACAGACATAAATAAAGACAGAGACAGGCAGAGATAGAGGCAGACAGACAAATAGACAGATGGATAGACAGATGTAGACACAGAGAAACTGGTAACCAAACGAGAGAGAGAGAGAGACAAACTATAAAAATATAATTTCCTTTTTACGATCTCCTCTCCATCAAATATCCTGCCTTAATAAGAACATAAGAACATAATAAAATAAGGAGTCTGCAATAGGCCGGTTGGCCTGTGCATGGCAGCTCCTGTCGAGAGTTACTACCACTCTCTATCATCCATGAATCTATCTAGCCTCCTTTTGAAACTTTCCAGAGTTCCCGCACTTACTACAAAGTTGCTAAGCTTGTTCCACTCGTCCACCACCCTATTTGTGAACCAGTTTCTTCCTATCTCCCTCCTAAACCTAAACTTATCCAACTTGAATCCGTTGCTCCGAGTCCTATCCTGCTCGGATATTATAAGAACTTTATCTATATCCCCTTTATTGATTCCTTTCACCCACTTAAATACTTCTATCATATCTCCCCGCACTCTTCGTCTTTCTAGGGAATGCAAGTTAAGTTTCTTTAACCTATCCTGATATGGAAGGTTTCTAAGTCCCGGAATCATTTTTGTCATTCTTCGCTGCACCGACTCTAGTGAATTTATATCCATTCTATAATAGGGGCACCAGAACTGAACCGCATAATCGAGGTGCGGCCTGACTAGCGCAAGATATAGTTGCAATAAGACCTCTGCACTCTTGTTACTTACACTTCTAGATATAAAACCCAATACTCTGTTTGCCTTATTTCGAACATTAACGCACTGTTTTCTAGGCCGTAGGTCCGGGCTTACAAGTACCCCTAGGTCTCTTTCACAAGTCGACTTCTCTAGGTTGATGTTGTTAAGGCTGTATACATTATAAGTATTTGTTCTTCCAATATTAAGTACGCTGCACTTGTTGGTGTTGAATTTCATTTGCCATTTTTCAGACCACCCCTGCAGTTTATTTAGATCCTCCTGTAATGCATTTGCATCCTGTCCTGAATTAATCTGCCGCCCTATTTTGGTGTCATCCGCAAACTTGCTTATGTCACTGCTGATCCCAGTATCTAGATCGTTTATGTAGATTATGAACATGAGTGGGCCTAGTACTGACCCCTGGGGAACCCCACTGGTTACACGGCCCCACTCAGATTTAACACCATTTACGCTGACCCTCTGCGTTCTATCGGTGAGTCATGATTTTATCCAATTTAAAACTTTCCCCTCGATACCATGAGCCTTAATTTTTCTCAGAAGCCTTTGATGCCGTACTCTGTCAAATGCTTTGCTAAAGTCTAAGTAAATAACATCGTAATTTTCGTCATTATCTACTACTTCGAAGACTTTCCTAAAAAACGTCAGCAGATTTGTTAGACAAGATTTTCCCTTTGTAAACCCACGTTGAGAGTCGTAGAATAATTTGCTTTTCTCTAGATGCGATCGGATGCTATCTGCTATAATTGATTCAAGAAATTTCCCCACTACTGACATCAAACTGATCGGCCGGTAATTTGACGCTGATGCTCTGTCTCCCTTTTTGAATATGGGTACTACATTTGCCTGTTTCCACAAGTCTGGCACAACTCCAGTGTCTAATGATTTTGTAAATAAGTTTACGAGGGGTCTGCTAATCTGTTCCCTACACTCTTTCAAGACTCGAGGGAAAATTTCATCCGGCCCTGGGGATTTTGTTTTCTTTAGTTTATTTATCTTCTTAAGAACATCCTCTTTTCTGATAGTGATATTCTTTAATTTCTCTTCTTCCTTTCCCTTAAATATCAGTTCCACCTCTGGAATTTCATCTCAAATTTATTCTGTGAAAACTGATAAGAAGTACCTGTTCAATGCTTTGCTTATTTCTTCACTGCCATTTATCACTTCTCCCCTCCCTGACTTTACAGGCCCAACTTTGTCCTTGACCTTTGTTCTATATACCTGGAAAAATCCCTTGGGATTCGCCTTGGATTCTCTTGCTATTTTGATTTCATAGTCCCTCTTTGCTTTCCTTACATTTTCCTTAACATTCCTAGATAGTTCATTATACCTATTTCTGAGCTGCTCCTCCCCTCCCTTTAATTTCTTATATATTCCTTTCTTTATTCCTATGTCATGTTTTAGTTTTCTGGTCATCCACCCTTGTTCATTCTTATTTGACCTAATTTTTCTGTATGGTATATTTTGTTCTTGTGCTTTATGTAGTATACTAGTGAATATGTTATAGTCATGATCAATTGTTGTGTCATCTATGACCTCACCCCTTCCTACTGGGGACTGACGTGACTGTTCCCAGGTGACCTCACCCAGGTACCTTCTTAACCCCTGATAATCCGCCAACCGAAAGTTTGGGACTGACCATATTGTCAGTCCGGTTTGATAATACAAAGAACAAGACGACACGCAGCTCCCGAAACCAGAGGGTCATAAGTCTAAACTGCCAGTAGAAAATGGACAGAAAAATAAACTTGACGAAAATGAGTTGAAGTTGTCGATTCATATCTTTTTTATTTTCATTTTTTTAACTAATTACGTGAAGATGAGATTTTAATTAATAGGCGTGTAATATATTTCTTCCCTAAAGTACAACTTATAATATATTTCTCTTAAACAAAAGTCATATTTTTCTTAACTTTTAGCCGTAGTTGTTATTAGGTTCCGCCCAGGTGTGATACTGACTCAGGTATATGACACAGAGGCCTATCAGAGGTTAAGAGGAATTGGTGGTGTTGAATACTTGAATAAATAGTGTCATGGGAGCTAATTGTGGTCTCTCTCTCTCTCTCTCTCTCTCTCTCTCTCTCTCTCTCTCTCTCTCTCTAATCTAACCTAATCTAAACTCTCAAAGCCTGACTTATTTTAACCTAACTAAACCTTGATTAATTTAACATAATTTAACCTAACTGAGCCAAGATTAACTTAATATAATCTAACCTAATATATGTTATCCTAATGTAAGCTAACCTAACCTAACCTAACCTAACCTAACCTAACCTAACCTAACCTAACCTAACCTAACCTCCTGGTGTGGGATGTGTGTGTTATCTTCACAACCACAGCCCTGGTCACTTCTCAACCAGAATCTTAAAAACTTGAAAATTGGACCAACCTGTTTCTGTCAAACCAGTTTTTGTGAGTTTAGTTTCTCCCGGGTCAGAACACACCAAACGTAACCTAATCTTACTTAACCTAACCTTACCTTACCTTACCTTACCTAACCTTACCTAACCTTACCTAACCTTATCTAACCTTACCTTACCTTACCTTACCTAACCTAACCTTACCTTACCTTACCTTACCTTACCCAAATTCTAGTGAGCCTGTGTCTAATGGTCCCAATCTTAAGACACAATCATTTGAACAAGAACCCACCAGTCTTAATGGGCTCCAGTGACGATTAGGCTCCACTTCCAATAGGATCGAGTGGCAATTGGGCCCTCTCGTAAAAGGCTCCAAACATCCTATGACCAAGTGCCGTACTATTGTTTGAGTTAGGTTAGGTTAGCATAAGTTATTGTCAGGTAACATAACTTTAGAGTAAGTTAGGTTAGGGTCACTTAGAGGGTTAATAATGACCTTAACTAAATCTACTTATTATCAACATATCATATTCACTACAAACGGGTCACAGTACTAAACACATTTCCGGGTTTAATGCTTTAATTAACCTGTTGTTTTGAGGTCAAGAACTACATCATCTGGTCAGGTATGTTGCGTCTGATGCCACTTGATGTTGTACGACCGAATTGTGTTGGTGGTCGTAATGTCCTGCAGGTTGAGGTGTACATAACAAAAACGTGATGATCTGGGGAAGAAAAGGAAATAAATGTAGTTAGGGAGAAGGCAGTGGTGAAAGGGAGAGAGAGAGAGAGAGAGAGAGAGAGAGAGAGAGAGTAGCGAAAGAGAGAGTGAGAAGGAATAGCTAAAGACTGAGAGGGGAAAGAGAGTGCGTGAGAATGTGTAAGTGCGAGAGAGAGAGAGAGAGAGAGAGAGAGAGAGAGAGAGAGAGAGATCATCATCAAGTCAGGAAGCCAGAGACGATGACCTATATATATACCCAAGTAATATAGTTTCTCTCTCGTAGGTGTAAACTGACCTACTGCTGACCTGGTATAAACATATTATCTTATAGTAGATGCAGTTGGGTGTGGTGGGCGGAGGCGATAGTGAGTGGAGGAGAGGGGGAAGCTATAGTGGGTGAAGGAGGCTTTGGGTGGAGGAGAAGTGGGAGGCGATTGGGTGGAGGAGGGGAAGCTTTAGTGGGTGGAGGAGAAGTGGGAGGCGATAGTGGGTGGAGGAGGGGGAAGCTATAGTGGGTGGAGGAGAAGGGGAGGCGATAGTGGTGAGGAGGGGGGAAGCTTTAGTGGGTGGAGGGAGAAGTGGGAGGCGATAGTGGGTGGAGGAGGGGAAGCTTAGTGGGTGGATGAGGGGGGGAAGCTTATGGGTGGAGGAGAAGTGGTGATAGTGGGTGAGGAAGGGGAAAGCTTTAGTGGGTGGAGGAGAAGGGGAGGCGATAGTGGGTGGAGGAGGAAGCTGCGGGTGGAGGAGAAGTGGGCGGCGATAGGGTGGAGAGAGGGTTGGGAAGCTATGGGTGGATGAGGGGGAAGCTTTAGTGGGTGGAGGAGAAGTGGGAGGCGGATAGTGGGTGGAGGAGGGGGGGGCTTTAGTGGTGGAGGAGAAGTGGGAGGCGATAGTGGGTGGAGGAGGGGGGAAGCTTTAGTGGGTGGAGGAGAAGTGGGCGGCGATAGTGGGTGGAGGAGGGGGGGAAGCTTTAGTGGGTGGAGGAGAAGTGGGAGGCGATAGTGGGTGGATGAGGGGGCGGTCAAGTTAGGTTAGGGTAAGTTAACTATTAATTTTCGGTTAAATTGGGCTGATTTTTCTTGGGTTAGTGCATGTGTGTGTGTGTGTGTGTGCGTGTGTGTGAAATGTGAATTATGTATAAAACTCTGATGTAAGGGCCGCCATTGTGTCAGTGTAGAAGACCAAAGCATTAAGACCCAGTGTAGCTCAGGACGCGGCGGGAGGAAGACCCATCGCCCTGTACCTGGCGTTACCTCTTATACCTGACCGACGCCTCATTTTTTAAGTGCCTGGGGAGCGCGAGTCTTCCCTCACCCAAATACCAAAGCAGGAACCTCTTACGTCACCACGCCCTACTTGAGAACTGGTTCACCTGCTCTACTGTCGCCTTATGAGAAACAGCCTATTTTAACTTGTTTTGGCTCCTAACAACAGCACAAATTACGTACCAGTGTAATGACACGAGGTTGTAAATTTTACTTAATTTAACATTTAGTGGTTTATGTTGGTTTCATCTAATGTAAACTAATATAAAGTGTACAGTACTAACCTAACCTAACCTAACACAACACATTCCAAGCACCAGCCTACCTGGCCCTGATAATGACACACAGACAGATACCCAGAAAGACCATAATGACAGTGCTGCTAATTTTTTCAGACGTCCGCATCACTTCTTCGTGTGTGTGTGTGTGTGTGTGTGTGTGTGTGTGTGTGTGTGTGTGTGTGTGTTTGTGTGTGTGTGTGTGTGTGTGTGTGTGTGTGTGTTTCCAAAAGACAATATCAGCTCCGTTATCATACTCCGGTAAACACCTTTAGAATATCGCTATAAATCCCCTCAAATGGCGCGTGAGAAGAGGGATTACACTGCTATTTGTATTCAGAAAAGCAGAGTAACGCCGGATGCCCAAACAAAAGTAGTAAACAAAAACAATAAAAGCCTCAAGGTTGGTTAAGAGCAGAAGGTCCACCAGAACCTTCCTCTGTGTGTGTGTTGGAGCGCTCTGGGTGAAACATTACAAACACGACAATGATTCCCCGCTGGTTCTTGCTCTGACGTTTCCAACTTCTTTTTTTACTTTTTAATTCTAACATCTCTCTCCTTGCTTTCTCCTCCTCCTCCGCTCCTCGTCCTCCTCGTCTTTGTCTTCCTCGTCTTCGTCTTCCTCCTCCTCCTCTTCTTTCTCCTTCTCTTCTTTCTCCTCCTCTTCCACCCTCATTCTCTTTATCACTTGACCCCTCCCCCTCCACCCCCGCCCCGCCACCACCGCCTCCAGAGATCATTGGAGGAACAGGTGATCCCCGCTGCGTACAATATTGAGTTCGTCAGGGATTTCGTCGATCGTGCTCACTCTTGAGACAGAGAAGAACACCTGGGAGGCTCTGTCTCCTTAACAAGACCGAGTGATGATGGTGATGTCTGGATGTGAGATAAGTTCTTTCTTAATCCTCGTCTCTCTTTTGCCTTCTCTCCGTCTCTTCACTATTCCTATCTACACCCCTTCTCTCCCCCCTGTGCCCCGCCTCATTCCCTACGATCTCCTGAACCCTTGCCCCTCCAGTGTCCCGCACCCCACCCACCATTGTACCCTCTCCCTCACTGTATCACCTCCACTACTACACCTCCCTCCCACCACTATACCCCCTCCCACCACTCTACACCTCCCACCACTCTACCCCCCTCCCACCACTATACCACCCCCCTCCCACCACTCTACACCCCTCCCACCACTCTACCCCCTCCCACCCTCCCACCCCTCCCCCACTCTACACCCCTCCCACCACTCTACCCCTCCCTCCCAAACAAACAGTAATACTTATATAAATGTGGGTTATATACATTAGGTTTATATAATAACATCACCCACGGTAACTTTCCTATAAGCCGCTAGCAGTCATCTAGTGGACATGTGACAGTATATTTCCACTGTACTCTCGTCTCTTGACTGTAGCCGACCGTCAGTCAGTCTGCCCCTGTCTCTCACTCCCCCTAGATGAGTGACCACGAGGCTAATTACATATACGCTTCGTCCATTATTAACACTCTTAGCGTTAATTACGGTCATATCCCAGTAATTGTGTAATAGTTTATTTTCTTAATAAATGCAGAAAAGACCATTTGGGTTGAAAACTTAACACGCAAACATTTATGAATGTTGTTTCCAGTTCAACTGTAATTAGTGATTCCGCAGGTAACCGGAAACTGCAACACACACACACACACACACACACACACACACACTGTACTGCAGGATGATGAAACACCATGAACGGTCATCTCCATCACAGTGACATTATATAAGTTAAACAACACAAAGGAATAAAAGCTTAAATAGAACTTTTTGAAGCGATAATCCAGCTACTTCTTATTTCTCATCCAGTTACAGTCAAGGTGTGTGTGTGTGTGTGTGTGTGTGTGTGTGTGTGTGTTATCCAGTTACAGCCAGTTACAGTCAAGGTGTGTGTGTGTGTGTGGGATATTCCTGCCTACGCCTTTACCTGCCACCACCACTCAGCCACACCCCACCTCCCCCTCAGTCTGGTCTGGTCTGGTCTGGTCTGCTTACCTTCACACAATATATTTTCTCTACGACCAGAATGTAATAATTTATCCATGATTTATCGTTCGTTCGGTGTTCATTATGTAATTTTGGGTTCAATTACCTTTTTTTTAGAATAATGTTTGTAATAGGTACTTAATATCCATGTTGTATAGTAATTTGACTTCCTAAGGTTTGAAAATACAGCGTTCATTACACCTGTAGAAGTTAATGAGATAATTACCTGTTTAATTTACATATTGACACAGGTAGAGTTTGTTTATCTCCTCACAATTTGTTTATTTCTGTGGTATGTATAATATTTCTTTAATTTCTCTGTTACTGCATCTTTCATCTTTGCGTATTTCTGCTGGCTTGAGGTGACAGTGGACCTGATCTGGGTGCTTGATGTGGAGGAGAGAGAGAGAGAGAGAGAGAGAGAGAGAGAGAGAGAGAGTGATTTGGCGACCTGTTGTGTAATGGTCAGCACACTCGCCTCGCAAACGAGCGGACCCGGGTTCCATCCCCGGGCAGTTTCTTTACGCCATTTGCCTCCGTCTACCCAGCAGTAATTGGGGACCTGGGTATCAATCGATTTGTGGATCGTTTTCCGGGGTAATGGTTAGCCAGTGCAGTTGGCAAGTTGTCCGGTCTTCTCGGACTATTCCTTGACACTGGGTCATGCAGCTCGTTAACTCAGGGTGTGGTTGTTGTGTTAGCGACAGCTTCTACACCTTAAACAAATTCACGTCTAGGTGGCCCTAGGGCCGGCCATCCTCGTTACACGAGGGGCAACCATTATATCATTATTATGTTGTAGGTGATACTGAAGGGATGAAATTAGCAATTAGAAGTACACCACATACATACATGCACACAACCTGAAACACACACACACACACACAGAGACACGTTTCACTAATACATCTCATCATGATAGATAATAAACTGATTATTTCTGTAATTTACCTGTTGTAGACGATCATTAAGTCCTTAATTACCGTAATTAATAACAAAGACATGAAAGGAGGGCATGGCATTTTCTTGACTTGAAACTCCTGTGTGTTTTATTAATAAGAGGCATTTAAGAAAGTCTTCAGTATACTGGTGTCGTTGTTTGGTTCAGCTGCTATAAACAGATGGTTGTTTGTATCTCATTATTGCTCTTTATGGTAGTTGTTGATATCGTGGGTCCTAGTGTGGGGGAAACAGACACTCTCCTCCACCTGTATCGTGGGTCGTGTGTGTGTGTGGGGGGGGTGCGGGTTAACTGCTCCATGTGTCTTGTGAATAATTTATTGACTGCACGCTGACTGACCACTAAACAGTATTTTCTCTTTAATGATTTATAAAAGGATTTTTCTTTTTGTCAGAATATACAGTTAACTAATATTAAAAACCTTTTGTAATATTGTCTTAAATCATAGTGTTCTAGAATCCTATACCTTGTGGTTATATAGTACTGTGGTGAGGTGGTTATGATGCTCGTCTCATATCCACTATAGGTTGCTGGATTGCTGGTTCGTGATTAGGCGCCCCTAGTCCGCCCAGCTGTAAATTGGACACTATATAATTGTCTCCTTATGTATCGAAAGTTTAGTATTTAATGTATTGTTTCAGGTGATTTGAATAATAAGTAGTAGGACTGAGGAAATAACACACACACACACACACACACACACACACACACACACAGTCTAACCCTTCAAAAAATAAACCCTCACATATTTCTTTTTACTCTTTCACACAATAAACAAAATACACAAACTTCTCGGGACACGTAACCAAAAAAAAATAAACACAAATAAATTCACTATTCTTTTATTTCCAAACATCTTAAAATATTTCTCAGTGTTATGGTTAGTTTAGGTTAGGTTACGTTACTTTAATTCTCTGATGAAACTAAACATATTCAACCCCAGGTGTACAGGAGCCTTAGAGGTATTAATCATAGCTCTAGTACGTGTGGTTACAAGTCTGGGGGAAGTGGCACACAAAACCTTCACGTTTCTCATCTTAAATTCTTTTCACATCACGACACTGGAATTTCCTCTTCGTTGTTTTCCTGTTTTCATATAACCTGGACTAGACAAGGGTAGGCCATCGAAACAGGTTATAGAGGCAGGTCAGGAAGGGTAGGTTACATGTAGCTTCTGAGATCCCATGGCATTAGGAGACGAAGCTAAAACATGTGAGGTTGTGGTGTTGATTTTGAAACAGTTTATTTAGTCAGAAAAACACAGATATAGAGTCGATAATAATGACACTATTAACATGACTGAGCTAATTGAGAGCCTAGGCTGTCTTAGTGGCATCTCATTACAGTTCATTTATATCTCAAGGAAGTATTATATAACATTTAGTATCATATGGAATAGTAATATGGTGTTAGTAAATACATCTGAGAGTGTTACCACGATGTTCACTGTATTATCTACTTTAGAAAGAAATCTACACAAAGAAAGAAATTTTAACAGGTGATTTTTAATATTTCTATATGAACTGTTTGATGATTGACAGGTAGTATGTTCAAGCAGCGATGGTGACAATAATTGGTTCACCTGGTTGATGTATTCAGGTCACGTGTGTACCCCCACGAGGAGGAAGAGCTTCAGGTGAAGTCTAATTACGCCAGTGACTCATAGAATGTGTGTGTGTGGGCGGGCCTCAGACGACATTTGAGCAAGAAACTATTCCCTTTAGTTCTACAGTATCTTTAAGTATGCCCACCATAGTACAATCTGCATACAGTAGCTAAGATCTCACTACAGTAATTCAATGATCTACAAAAACTCTCTCTCTAAACAAAACTAAACAATGGGTTCCACAATTTTTTTTTTCTCAAGAGGGGTGATGACACAGGTGAGTATATCTTGAGTTAACCGATGTAGAGCTTCTCGTAGACAAACTCCGGTAGGTGGGTGGCGACGAAAAGGCGAGTCTTGAAGTAGAGATCCATTGGGCAATACCGCGCCTGAGGATATTTCTGTGTCAGTCCCTCAGTGAAGGCGTTGATCACTGGCGAGATGTCTGTGTTCTGTCGGGGAGAGAGAGAGAGAGCCGTGTGGGAAAATGAACTGTAGCTGTAAGAAGAATAAGACAACAAAGATATGATTGATGATGACAGAGAGGGAGAAAGGAGAGAGAGAAAAGAATGAAGATAGAGAAGAGATTGAGGAGAGAGAGAGAAGAAGATAGAGAGAAAAAGTATGAAGAGAGAAGAGAAACGAAATGAAGAGAAATGAGAATGAGAAGGGCAAAAAAAATGAAAAGAGAAAGAGAAGAAGGGGAGAGAGTGCATACCTGATGACAGACAGACAGACACGCACACACAGACACAGACAGACAAACAGACAGACAGACGAGTTAAAGCATCATCTTCCCTCCCATAAAAACCTTCAGTGTGTGATTCGCTCGGTAGAACAACAGTGTAAAACCTCCCCCTTGAGAATTATCCAAAGGGAAAAAAACCCAGATTATGAGATACGTTTCAGGTGGAAGAAAATAAGTGATAATTTTAAACAGTTTTATAATATCTTAATGAGTAATACCTTAAACATACAGGGTATATAAAAAAGAATGCCATATATATTCTAGTATTTTTTTTTCATGACCCTGTAGTAATTATATGTGTTGGGTCTGGAATGTGATCTCAGAGTTAAGTGTAACATTACTTGATGAGATATTTGATGTTAGTGATAGAACAGTGTGGGAGGTGTCAGCCAGGTAAAAGGTGTCATTAGTCACGGTGTCAGCCAGGTAAAAGGTGTCATTAGTCACGGTGTCAGACAGGTAAGAGGTGTCATCAGGTACACGAGGCACGTAATGGGTGTGGAAGGTCGAGCATTAATATGTTTAACGTTAGAATTTAATTTTTAGGGAGGGAACTACCTGAAGATTAGCCCCTAGTTTATTTCACCTTAAGATATACCATCCTAACCTAACCTGATGTGTGAGAAAATATATACTTTACTGGTAGGTTAATGGGGACTTCGTTAACACCAGGGAAGTCAAGCGGTAAACTCACTCTCTCTCTCTCTCTCTCTCTCTCTCTCTCTCTCTCTCTCAGACACGTAAAGCCCACCTGTAAACATGACCTCGCTCCTGCTATCAATAAACCACTTTAGAAGCTGCAAACTCATGGCCAGAAACTTTAATATGTATTCAACTCCAACTGGTCAGACGGGGCCCCTAGCGCTACCTGGTTCAAGTGTTACTAGGCTCAAGTCTCAAGCGGCAGGTAAGAAGAAAGGTGAGGTTAGGTTAGTTCGTGTGTTCCCTACCTCCTCCTATGTGTATCAACAAATTTGGTCAGTTATTTAGCAAGCTGTAAATAATAATAATAATAGTTTTCAGACCAAATAATGTCCCACATACCTGTCAAGGCGTTTAGCTAGCCCCGTCGACCTTATTACACATTACCTGTACTGCATACCTGTATATAAGAACATAAGAAAATAAGGAGTCTGCAATAGGCCGGTTGGCCTGTGCACGGCAGCTCCTGTCTAGAGTTACTACCACTCTCTATCATCCATGAATCTATCTAGCCTCCTTTTGAAACTTTCCAGAGTTCCCGCACTTACTGCAAATTGCTAAGCTTGTTCCACTCGTCTTCCACCCTATTTGTGAACCAGTTTCTTCCTATCTCACTCATAAACCTAAACTTATCCAACTTAAATCCTTTGCTACGAGTCCTATCCTGCTCGGATATTATAAGAACTTTATCTATATCTCCTTTATTGATTCCTTTCACCCACTTAAATACTTCTATCATATCTCCCCGCACTCTTCTTCTTTCTAGGGAATGCAAGTTAAGTTTCTTTAATTTATCTTGATATGGAAGGTTTCTATGTCCCGGAATCATTTTCGTCAATCTTCGCTGCACCGACTCCAGTGAATTGATATCCATTCCATAATAAGGGCACCAGAACTGAACAGCATAATCGAGGTGCGGCCTGACTAGCGCAAGATATAGTTGCTCAGGTCAGATCACTTAATACACAGGTAATGGACCCTTTCACCCAAGTAATTTGAAGAAAATCTAAAAAAAAAAAAAATACGCTGTAACTTCTTGATAAAATATCTGGTTTCATCTTCATCTTCGACCTCTGGGAAATTCTGGTAACTCACTGTAAGGTTAGGTTAAGTTGGGGTCTGTTAGGTTAAGTTAGGCTAAGTTCCTGCCTGTTACGTAAGTCTAGGTTAGGTTAAGTTGGGGTCTGTTAGGTTAAGTTCCTGCCTGTTACATAAGTCTAGGTTAAGCTAAGTTAGTGCGTGTTAGCAGTGGAAACCTAAATGACCTGAAACCAAAGCAACTCATCGGGACCAGCGACTGTGGGCACCAAGAGAGGCCAAACAGGTGGGTCCGACTGGCCACTGCTCTCTTACCTAGGTCAACCATGACTCGACACAACCTCTGCTTTCTCCCGCACTCTCCCTCCTACGACACACACCAACACACTCTTAGCCAAGGTTTACACCCTTACCAGCATCCCACTCCTCTCTTCTCTAATGTAGGGCGAGAAAAATGCAACTGATGCTTATAATTTGTTCGGGACGTGACGCAACTTCAAAATTGGATGCCTTCAGTTGAGGTGTTGTGCGCGCGTGTGGACGTGTGTGTGGGCGTGTGTGTCATGGAAACGGTTCTAAGATGAGCCCTAATGATACCTAACATTAACTTATATCCGGTTTAATAGATGATAATGATAAGGTGTTTGTCTGGGTAGTCATAGTAACCAAACCATCCCAGCATGACGGTACAAGAAGTAGTTTAAAAAAAAATAGTTATAAATTTTCCTCACTGACAGGAGCTCTTATGACCAGAGGATAAAAATATTTCACTTTACCGTAAATTCCATCTTGTTTCCCCATACCTACACCAGGATATACACGACCTCTTAAGACACGACCCCTGGAAACACGACCTTATCTTATTATAATTACTTACAGTTTACATAGTATCACTAGGAAGACGTTTGATAATTTTAATGTTGATCTTTTTTATAATTTTTTCATTGATTTTTTGGTTTTGCTTTTACATATGTATTCTGTACTGTTTTCCTTTTCTCTGTTTCTCCTGTTTTTTTTCTCTTTTCTTATGTGTATTTTACAATCTCTCTCTCTCTCTCTCTCTCTCTCTCTCTCTCTCTCTCAACAGCAAGGTAAAACAAACATATACGCCACAACATAATAAATAATGTCATCACAACATTTAATTAATTTTCTCCTCCTTTGTCATGGTTACGTACTCTAAGTTATGGCTTAGCTGGAGACACTTTGTTTATTTACGATACATCTTGTTTGTTTACGATACATCTTGTTTATTTACGATACATCTTGTTTATTTACGATACATCTTGTTTGTTTACGATACATCTTGTTTATTTACGATACATCTTGTTTGTTTACGATACATCTTGTTTATTTACGATACATCTTGTTTGTTTACGATACATCTTGTTTGTTTACGATACATCTTGTTTGTTTACGATACATCTTGTTTGTTTACGATACATCTTGTTTGTTTACGATACATCTTGTTTGTTTACGATACATCTTGTTTGTTTACGATACATCTTGTTTGTTTACGATACATCTTGTTTATTTACGATACATCTTGTTTGTTTACGATACATCTTGTTTATTTACGATACATCTTGTTTGTTTACGATACATCTTGTTTGTTTACGATACATCTTGTTTGTTTACGATACATCTTGTTTGTTTACGATACATCTTGTTTGTTTACGATACATCTTGTTTGTTTACGATACATCTTGTTTGTTTACGATACATCTTGTTTGTTTACGATACATCTTGTTTATTTACGATACATCTTGTTTATTTACGATACGACTTGTTGTACTACCTTCTCCTCTTCCTCCTTTCTGTTCCTCTTCCTAACCTAACCTAACCTAATCCTTAAGACTTTTAGGTATATTTAGGTTAGATTTAGTTTGGACAGGTTAAGGTTATGTTATGGTTTTATAAGGTTAAATTAGGTTTATTTATATTAGGTTTAGTTAAATTAGGCTACGTATGGTTAGGTTAGATTAGATTTGGTTAGATTGGATAGATCTGTTCAATTTAGGTTAGCTAAGGTTATTGTTATGTCAGGTCAGGTTAGGTTAGGTTAGGTTAGGTCATCCTTGATACCCAGAATGTTGGTTTTACACACAGGCCGTACAGCTCACACAGCACACTAGCAAAAGTTGACTGAATCCCAGACTCAGCTCAGTAGGTACAGTCAAAAGCAAAAGCCTACGTCATGGTACAAGCGAATGATTGTGACTGAATTTAATATCACAACGTTACAGACAGCAGGGTACAGTAATGTGTGTGTGTGTGTGTGTGTGTGTGTGTGTGCAGCAGGGTACAGCAGAGTGTCGGACTATGCAGCAGTTACATAAAAAGTGCGTTGCGGTATGTAGCTAATTCCGGGGAGGGGTGAGGCGGGGTACAGGTGGGTACTGTGTAAGCATACCGGCATGTACAGTCAAGGCTTATGACGGTGTACAGTACATAACAGTGTAACACGAAAGGATATGACTGTCTTAAATAAAGTGCATAGTAGCTAATACAGTGTATACAGCAGCTTTATAAAAATTCAGTGTATCGAGAGCAAAATCAATATTCACTTTCAGTAAAAACTATAGACTCCCAGAGGATTATCTAGCAATATCTTTTGGGTAGAAGACAATGTTACAACCTTCAGTAGTGTAGTAAAGCGAATAGTGGAGTGGAGGAGGAAGTTATAGAATGTAGAGTCGTCAAACACTATACTCTGTGTTGCCTTATCCAAGCTTGTTAACATCCTGTAGTGATATGTGGCAACTAACAGATGTATGGCAATATGCAACACAATACATCACCAACAAACACTACCTCATTACCATCAGCAGGCAAGTTCTACCACCCACCCACGAAGGCAGGGAGCGAGAGACGGATGGTGAGCCACTACTGAATCTGGAATATATTCCCTGCCTACGTACGGTCGGTCTACTTGGTAAAAAGTTGTCTTGGGTTGTGGAGGTCAGGAATGAGTCCAGTGGGATTCTAGTTGCCACGCCACAAAAGGACGAAGGTGGTGCCGGACCTTGGAGAATCGAATATCAAGGACATAGGAGTGTTGGTGGTACAACTGTAATCCGTTTGTCTCTCACCACTGTAACGTGATTGCCTGCCCACTTGGGTCGGGTGTGAGCGGGAGTTGTTCAGTGTGATCTAAAACACAAGTCGTCTCCAAGTTGTCGTTTATTCCTTTACCAACACTGGAGCCAAGGGGACGGCCTCATCGGGTCCTTTGCGACACTAGTTAGACACAACTGATGAAGTTATCTGATGTAAATTTATTGATCTAAAAAAAATCAGGAAGTGTCTTGGAGAATGTGGCGGGGTGACCAACCTTGGCCTCCATCACCGAGTCTTGTTATGGAGCGCCAGGTGTGTTGTGTTGCGTATACATTTCTCAATAAGTCATCAAGATACAGAGTCATGTGACTGGGAAGGACGTCAGACTGGGAGCAAAAAACGGAATATCTTTACGACCATTAGAGGCACGTCAGGTGGAGGCGCTGTGAGGGACCATAACGACTATTTGGGTAGAACTTGGCCACTGGAAACATTATAAATATCTTAGGCGCAGTTGTACACTAAATTTAACATTATTAACATAAGAACATAAGAATGGAGGAAACCAGTGTCTTCATCTTTAACAACTTTATACGGAAAATCAAATTAATTCTGAGACTTCTTGTACCTAATCCAACCTGAACTTGTCCTTCAGGGTCAGAACTTCCCCGAGGACCGTCCAGGATGTTGCTAGGAGGAGCCAGGTTGGGTTTCCCTTCTCCCTAAGAACCTCCCCCACACCTCCTTACCCCCCACCCCTCTTACCCACCCCCTTAATCCCTTCCTGCCACCTGCTGAACCAACCAGGTAAACACCCAGGTGATGTTGTTAAGCGGTTAACCTTGTACAGATGTTCCTACTCACCTGTGTTGAATTGCACCTTGTCATTCAAACTTTACATATGTATTCTGGGTTTACCTTTGTGGAGTATGCATAGTCATGAGGTGTTGCTTGAGAGTCGATGACCTTCAATGGTTAAGGTATTGGGCAGATAGTTGAGTGTTTTATATTTTTACACACACACACACACACACACACACATTTTATCTCTCTCTCTCATCTGAACACATAACCCAGACTGAAGACGAGAGAGAGAGAGAGAGAGAGAGAGAGAAGGGTAATTTTATACCATGGGGTCCCAGACGTACCAAAACTCGTCTCATCTTAAGATCCTTTGCTGCCCCTCTGCTACCCTGGGCTAACCTAACCTGACCTAACACTTCAAGTCCTCTTAGGTATTACTGACCCTGAGTTATGACCTTTGACCTCTAAAGCTCTCCAGAAATGCGTAATTACTTTCTTGGTTACCTGCCGTCCCCCGCCTCTCCCTACCCCCAGGAAACAACTATTAAGGATGTTTCTTATTTTTTCGTTTTTCCTTCTTTTTCATTATCTTCTCTTTTCTTCGTGTTTCTTCTATCTTTCTTTTTTTTCTTAGTTTTGATTCATATACTGTTGCTTTAGGAAACGACTAATACTCGTATGGTTTTCGTTACTGTTTGTGTATGGTCTGTGTGTGGTCTGTGTGAGGTCTGTGTGAGGTCTGTGTGTGGCTTGATCTGGCTGGCTGTAACTCCTCCCACCCCCTCCTACTATTCCTCCGGACACTTCCCTCTTGTCACTTACCCCAGTCACCCCTCTCATCTGACACTATCTGGACCTTTCCCTCTTGTCACTTACCCCAGTCACCCCTCTCATCTGATAACTATCTGGACACTTGCCTCCGGTCACTTACCCCAGCCTTGGAGTACTGTCTCATGAGGTCTATTCTGGCCTGGAAGTGATCCTTGCCGTAGTCTGCCTTCACCTCCTCACTCATCGCCTCCCACATCTTCCTCCCGTGTTCCTGAATCAACGACTCCGTGAAGATGTTCGTACCTGAAGGAGAGGGAGGTCAGGTGGAGGTTAGGTGAAGGTGTGTTGAGATGAGGGATCGAGGTGAGATAGAAGGGAAGTGAGGTGGGGGTGAGGTGAGGTGAGGTGAGGTGGAGGCGAGGCTAGGAAGAGTGGGGTGGAGGTAACTAACCTAACCGGGGGATGAAGATGAGGAAGTGGAAGGAAGGAAGTGGAAGGAAGGAAGGAAGGAGATAGAGATATAGGTTAAACAAAGTGAGACAAAACGAACATATTAAGCAGAACAAGAAGAAGAGGCCACACAAACCAGGTGCGTAGAGCAATAGACAGGTATAAAAGGTTTTACGATCTCTGAGTGCATTGAGGGGAGGTGTGAGTGTGTCTGAGGTGCCTTGAGGGGAGGTGTGAGTGTGTCTGAGTGCCTTGAGGAGGTGTGGGTGTGTCTGAGTGTGAGGGGAGGTGTGAGTGTGTCAGGTGCCTTGAGGGAGGTGTGAGTGTGTCTGGAGTGCATTGAGGGGAGGTGGTGTGTCCCGGAGTGCCTTGAGGGAGGTGTGAGTGTGTCCGAGTGCCTTGAGGGGAGGTGTGAGTGTGTCGGTGGCCAGGGGAGGTGTGAGGTGTGTCCGAGTGCCTTGAGGGAGGTGTGAGTGTGTCTGGGTGCATTGAGGGAGGTGTAAGTGTCCGAGTGCCTTGAGGGGAGGTGTGAGTGTGTCCGAGTGCCTTGGGGGAGGTGTGAGGTGTGTCAGGTGCCTGAGGGGAGGTGTGAGTGTGTCTGAGTGCCGGGGGAGGTGTGAGGTGTGTCCAGGTGCCTTGAGGGAGGTGTGGGTGTGTCTGAGTGCCTTGAGGGGGGTGTGGTGTGTCTGGAGTGCCTTGAGGGGAGGTGTGGTGTGTCCAGAGTGCCTTGAGGGGAGGTGTGAGTGTGTCTGGAGTGCCTTGAGGGGAGGTGCAGGTGTGTGTCCAGGTCTTGGGGGAGGTGCAGGTGTGTCCAAGTGCCTTGAGGGGAGGTGTGAGTGTCTCTGAGTGCTGAGGGGAGGTGTGAGTGTGTCTGAGTGCCTTGAGGGAGGTGTGAGTGTGTCCGAGTGCCTTGAGGGAGGTGTGAGTGGGGAGGTGTGGTGTGTCCGAGTGCCTTGAGGGAGGTGTGAGTGTGTCTGAGTGCCTGGGGGGAGGTGTAGTGTGTCCAGAGTGCCTTGGGGAGGTGGTAGTGTGTCTTGGAGGTGCCTTGGGGAGGTGTGAGTGTGTCTGGTGCCTTGAGGGAGGTGTGAGTGTGTCCGAGTGCCTTGAGGGAGGTGTGAGTGTGTCTGAGGTGCCTTGAGGGAGGTGGGAGTGTGTCTGAGTGCATTGAGGGAGGTGTGAGTGTGTCCGGTGCCTTGAGGAAGTGTGAGTGTGTCCACCTTGGGGGAGGTGTGAGTGTGTCCAGAGAGTCTTGAGGGGAGGTGTGAGGTGTGTCTGAGTGCATTGGGGGGGTGTGAGTGTGTCCGAGTGCGGGGAGGTGTGGGGTGTGTCCAGGTGCCTTGGGGGAGGGTGAGTGTCTCTGAGTGCATTGAGGGGGAGGTGTGAGTGTGTCCAGGTGCCTTGAGGGGAGGTGTGAGTGTGTCTAGTGCCTTGAGGGAGGTGTGAGGTGTGTCTGAGTGCCTTGGGGAGGGGTGTGAGTGTGTCTGAGTGCCTTGAGGGGAGGTGAGTGTGTCCGAGTGCCTTGGGGAAGGTGTGAAGGTGTGTCTGAGTGCCTTGAAGTGTGAGTGTGTCCGAGTGCGGGGAGGTGTGAGTGTGTCTGAGTGCCAGGGGGGAGGTGTGAGTGTGTCCGAGTGCCTTGAGGGGAGGTGTGAGTGTGTCCGAGTGCCTTGAGGGGAGGTGTGAGTGTGTCCGAGTGCCTTGAGGGGAGGTGCGAGTGTGTCCGAGTGCCTTGAGGGGAGGTGCGAGTGTGTAAGACTTCTATGTTAAATTTCCAGGTCAGGTCAAATGTAATCGCTGTGAATATAGTTTTGGAGACACAGGTGGTAATTAGTTTTGTTTATAAAGTGTGTTAGTGTTTTGAACAGTTAACTCAACCTGGGTGAGTACAAGGGAGGTAACTTTATTTTTTGTTACTGGATTTTGAAAGTTTACAAGGTTAGTTCTTATAAAAGTTGATGTTATGGAAGTTTTCAGGGTCTTAGAAACCTTATTTGTAAATATCGTGGGATAGTTTATTTGTTTCTTCTTTCCTCACACAACTAAACAATGGAATGCTCTGCCTTCTTCTGTGTTGCCATACTCTTCACACACACACACGACCTTGACCGGTGAAGCAAACACTAAAACATCAACAGCACAGCAGCCACCTCAGAGATAATATGATCATAAGCGTAACAAACATTCTTCCATAATCACTCCTGTCTCTTGTCGTCATGGTAACCGCAGTCAAATAGTTTATCATTAATTTGCATTTTATTACTTGACGTGATGGTCTTGTAACCTTTTTCGTAGTAGTTAGTTTATTTTATTATATTTAGTTTAGATTGTGTGTGTGTGTGTGTGTGTGTGTGTGTGTGTGTGTGTGTGTGTGTGTGTGTGTGTGTGTGTGTGTGTGTGTGTGTGTGTGTCCATCCATCCATCCATCCATCCTACACAACGCTCACATATCACCTTTACCTGCGTGTATACTAACCTACAGTACGTGCTAATGACAACCAGGTGTGTGTCTCCCCTCACCTGCGATGTAGTTCCCAGGTTCTATGATGGACACCTTCACTCCCCACGACCTCATCTCGTACCTGTGGATTTGAACACCTGTAGATTTGAACACCTGTAGATTTGAACACCTGTAGGTTTGAACACCTGTTATGGGATACTGTTCTCCTCACCTGCACCACAACACACAGCCACTTGACCCCACATTACCACCAGGTGAATTAGTGTACAGAGATACGCCAGGTCACTCATTAAACACCTGGAGGGTTATTATGTGTTTGTTGATATAGACGAATTAGACGAGATATATTAGATTAATTAGACGAAATATATTAGATTAATTAGACGAAATATATTAGACTAATTAGACGAAATATATTACACTAGACGAAATATATTACAGGACTGAGGTATAATTAATTTTAACACAGCTTCGACTTCAGGTTTGTATATGAATGTGTGATGAGAGAGACGGTGTGGGTAGTTTATGTAATGACTAAGCGTATTTTAAATTTCCTTCTAAATAATAATTATTTTTTTGGGGGGAGGGGGGGCGTAGGACCACAATACCAAGAAGAAAATATTTACACCTGTGAATTACCTTTGTAGGGTTAATTAGTGTATTGTTTGTTTACCTGACGTTACCTGTAAGTTTATTTGTGTTTGTTTATCATTTTCCGTTTTGATCAACGCTTCAATGATTTAAGATTTACAAGTTTAAAAAGTAGCCGATGTAGTATGTCATCTGGGACACACACACACACACACACACACACACACACACACTTACCTGAGGACGTCACAGAAGCCCTCCACTGCGTACTTGCTGAGCACATAAGCTGATCTCATAGGGACGGCCATCCTCGCTAGTCCGCTGGAGATGGTCACTACCCGACCTGCCGAAGAGGAGGAGGAAGAGGTGAGTGTAGGAGGAGGAGGAGGAGGTTAGGTTAGGTTAGGTTAGGTTAGGTTATATTATATTAGGTTAGGTTAGACTTGGCTGTCGTCTGAGCCATCACACATACAATACCTGTCTCTTAAGTAAACACAAACACTCAGTACATGACTCGACTGTTGCAGGAATAAACCATAAAACTATAAAGTTATATTACGAAAAAATCTTGATATATTCCAGAGGTGATTAACGCCGTAATCTTTGACGTAAATCATTCTAGTTAATGGAAGTGTTTTTAACCAGTGTGTGTAAGAACTGGTTATAAATACAGGTGTGGGTTAAGTACAGGTGTGGGCTTGAGACAGGTGTGGGGTAGCTACAAGTGTGGGTTAGATGTAGGCGCAGGTTAGATACAGGTGTGGGCTAAATACAGGTGTGAGTTAAATACAGGTGTAAGTTAAATACAGGTGTAAGTTAAATACAGGTGTAAGTTAAATACAGGTGAGGGTTAAATACAAGTGTGGGTTATAGATACAACTGTAATTTAAATACAGGCTTAGAACAGTATTACCCCCCCACCCACCCCCCCTCACCCTCCTCCCCACCCCCCAAAAAAATACAAATTGTTTAGTCTACAATGGATACAAGTGTCTAGCAAAGAAACGAACACCTGGTCGTACAAGTTATCTATTAGGAGAGACACGTGGAAGACGCCTGAAGTATAACATCTCAGGTGGCGCAGAGGAGACAAATATCACGTCAGTTGAGATGAATTGTGAGCACGGGGCTATTGTCAGCTGAGACGGTAAAAAAAAATGAAGGAAGAGATTTTTTTTATGGAGGGTTGACAACACTTCATTATCAGTCATTTTTAACGTCAACTCTAATGACTGTCTAGTTTTAGTTCAGTAAGTCTTCATATGACAGTACTGGGTCATATTAGGTCAGTGTTATTATCTTTATATTATTTAGCGAAGGGACAGTACAGGTACTCTTAATTAACAGGTGAAGGTGTTTAGATAAAGCCACTTCTACTGTCGCTTAGATGTGATAATTAAGTTTAAATAGTCTTATTTTATTATATTTTATCACATTAATCCAATTACCACAGTTCATGTATACAATGACTTTACTTCACCTTGTGTATATACTATGTAAAGGTGTATGTATATGACACGTATTGTAAAAGTATACATAGTGATTCTGAGTAGAAGTCGACTTTCATGGGATCATACTCCAGGAACTAGAATGATGTATAAAAAATAAGGATGATAATTTAAAATGATTAGAATTATACAACTCCTTTGTTTAAGTAAGTATTAATTTACGGGAATTATTCATAAAGTAAAACTACTAAACGCTTGCTGGTGTTAATCTTAGAATGACGTCATTATCTTTTATAGGATTGCGATGGAGACGTGAGGTGAATGAGATGATAATGTTAATAGTAACCACAGGTATGTTCTTACCTGGAGGTCTCTCACGTACTAAGATCACGTACTAAGATCACGTACTAAGCTCACGTACTAAGCTCACGTACTAAGATCACGTACTAAGATCACGTACTAAGCTCACGTACTAAGCTCACGTACTAAACTCACGTAATAAGCTCACGTACTAAGCTCACGTACTAAGATCACGTACTAAGATCACGTACTAAGCTCACGTACTAAGATCACGTAATAACCATAAGATATTTGACTCATTCTGTTATTTAACGACTTAAGGTTAGGTTAGGTTAGTGGGAAATATTACCCCCCAAAAAAGAAGAATGAAGACAAGTTTTCTTTTCCCAATGACTCGGCAGAAACAGGTATAACAGCCTCGAGGAAAAAACAACAAAGAGTTTAATTAGAATCCGGCCAGAGACGTTACTCCTAGAACCTCTCCTGAAGCAGACCTGACCGTACCTGATATAGCAACACTCCTACGACGAGCCCCGTGGTGGAGTCATCTGATAATGATTTCAATTATAAGAGGTTCCGGGTCATGTGAATGTTAACTAGCCTAGACTAACCTAACCTAATTTAGTGTAACCTAACCTAACCTAGCCTAACCTAACCTAATCTAACTCCCTCAGATAAAGTTAAGGTGATATAAACACACTTGAAAGGATAGTCTTCCAACACAGGATGAACCAAAACCCATTTACTCTGAGATGAATTTATGGCCGACACATGACTTCACTAAATGAGTTTCTACTTATGATTTCATGTTGGTTAGATTAATTTAGTTTGCTTTGCGTTAGGTTAGGTTAATACTTCAGATGAGTGTAAGCAAAGAACAGCAGTTGTCTGAGCACCAAGCATGGAAGTAGTCTGTGATGAACAACAAAGACCCTTTGTTGTGCTAGAGGCCACGACAACCACAGGTAACACACAGGCAGCAAATTATGTCCTTCTATCATAACTTCCAAACCCAGACGATGTTTATTTGTGAGAGATGAAGAGTGTGTGTGTGTGTATGTGTGTGTGTGTGTGTGTGTGTGTGTGTGTATAGTGTGTGTGTGTGTGTGTGTGTGTGTGTGTGTGTGTGTGTGTGTGTGTGTGTGTGTGTGTGTGTGTGTGTGTGTGTGTGTGTGTGTGTGTGTGTGTAGTGTGTGTGTGTAGTGTGTGTGTGTGTGTAGTGTGTGTGTGTAGTGTGTGTGTGTGTGTGTGTGTGTGTGTGTGTGTCATCAACAGCAAACACTTATCTCTGTTGAAAATCTTGATAAACATTCTATTGTATAACTTTTCATTCTTGTAACTCTGATCAATGTAAGTAATGATTATGACTTTGCTGTAAATATTGATAGTGAACTTTGCTGTAAATCTTAGTAACGACTTTGCTTTAAATCTTAATGACTTTGCTGTCTCGTTGGTGAATCTGTACCTGACCTGGAGAGTGGATCATTGGCTCAGCTGTCTGGATGTGTGGGTCAATGGCTAGTAATTGGTTAGTGGATCATGTGTTGATCACCCCCCTTACACACACACACACCCCCATCTAAGTTATTATATGTCTTATTTGTGTCACTTGTATATTATTTGTAATTCGTAACCCATTCCCCAAATATGTAACTGTATATTTTCAGCCTTCTGGCTGCCAAGCTCTTTCAATAACCCGTTAATTATTATTATTATTATTATTATTACACACTTCATATCGTAAAATTTAATCACCTCAAATAAATTACGTCTCAGTGTGTGGAAGTCAATAAGAATGAGAGTCAGGCAGAGTGAGAGAGAGAGAGGGGGAGAGAGAGAGAGAGAGAGAGAGAGATAATGATTTAGCTGTAAATCTTGATAATTACTGGATCGGGATAACAATATACAGCCAGGAGAGCCAAATACAGCAATGGTCAAAGTTATCTTACCACTGTGCTACACTTGACCGCAGCCGAGTTTAGTGCTGTGGTTAACTTATGATAACAGCGATATATCGTAAGATGATCATAGTTAGAATTGAAAAATGAAACACCGTGAAAAATATCGCTACACTATCTATTTGGGTGATATGAATAACCTAACCTAACTTAACTTAACCCTGAACCACTTTAACCCACCACCACTGTAATCCTAACCCACTATTGCTTAATTAACACGTAAAAATACTTTGTAATTTACTGAAAACTAAAAGAACCTTAAGGCCGACCAAACATATGTGCAGACCCGGGAGGAAGTTTGTTACAAATTAAATAATCAGTACAATTTATAATGTTGTTATTGTTGTCTTGTCAAAATAAGGGGGTTTTAAAAAGACGTCAAGTCACTTTATTATTATAATTATTTCTAAGGAAATAAATACCTCATAATGAGTGTGTACCTGTGATAGGTTCTCATTAGGGAGCAAAATTTACCTGATATCTTAATTAAGACAGTGTAGTGGGGTGCAAGTGACCCGTGCAACATACCTTAATTGTCTGTTGCAGAATGTTGCAGGAGTTCTTTCTTTGTCTTCATCTTCTCCTCCTTACTGTTCTTCCACTTCTTCCTCTTATTTTCTCTCTTATTCTCTCTTCTCCATCCTACCCTTTCTCCTCCTCCCCCACTTCTATTCCCTCTCCACCCATTTCCTTCCCACCCCACCCCTTTCCTTCCCACCCCACCTTTCCTTCCCCACCCCCACCCCTTTCCTTCCCCACCCCCACCTTGCTCCTTCCCCACACCCTTTCCTTCCCACCCCACCCCTTTCCTTCCCACCCCACCCCCTTTCCTTCCCACCACACCCCTTTCCTTCCCACCTTTCCTTCCCCCGCACCTTCCCACACACCCTTTCCTTCCCCACCTTTCCTTCCCCCCACACTTATTCCCACCCCCACCCCTTTCCTTCCCACACACCCCTTTCCTTCCCCACCACACCTTTCCTTCCCACCCCACCCCTTTCCTTCCCCACCCTTTTCTTCCCACCCCACCCTTTCCTTCCCACCCCCACCCCTTTCCTTCCCCCACCACTTTCCTTCCCACCCCACCCCTTTCCTTCCCACACCCCTTTCCTTCCCACCCCACCCCTTTCCTTCCCACCCCACCCCCTCCTTCCCCACACCTTTCCTTCCCCTTTCACCCCTTCCTTCCCACCCCACCCCTTTCTGTCTCTACACACCCCTTTCCTTCCCACCTTTCCTTCCCACCCACCCCTTTCTTCCCCACCCCTTTCCTTCCCCCACCCCTTTCCTTCCCCACCTTTCCCTTCCCACCACTGCCCCACACCCTTTCCTTCCCACCACACCTTTCGCTCACACCACACCCTTTCCTTCCCCACCCCCACCCCTTTCCTTCCCTACCCCTTTCCTTCCCACCCCACCCCTTCTGGCTTCCCCCACCCCCTTTCCTTCCCACCCCCACCCCTTTCCTTCCCACCCACCTTTCCCTTCCCACCCCACCCCTTTCCTTCCCACCCACCCCTTTCCTTCCCATCACCTTTTTTTTCTTTCCCACCACCCCTTTCCTTCCCACCCCACCCCTTTCCTTCCCCCACACCCCTTTCCTTCCACCCCACCCCTTTCCTCCCACCCATGCATGTTATGATAATCAGGGACAATAAACCTTGAGTTCTTAGATACAGTCAGCCACAGGTCCCGCGTATCTCTGAGTGTTGTAAATAGAACACTGAAAGATAAACCAAACTGCGGTAATTCTACTGGATGAACGAGCCATGAACGACCCATGATTGAGCCATGAATGAGCCATGAACGAGCCATGAACATCTTCCTGAAGTGTTGCGGTTACAGGCAGACATTCCGTGTGTAATGGCGCCAGTAAGAGAGAAAATGGATAAATATATATTCCTTTAGTTTGTGAGAGAGGCTTTCATACTTTTGTTTCTTGAGTGGACGCTAAGTATCTAAAATGAGTTATATTGAACACCAGAGTAAATAATGCTGTAAATACCACCACCACCTCTGTCTCTGAGCCTGATTGAAGCTTAACTCAGTGGGCGGCCTTCACCCCTCTCACCTCTGGCTGGGAACTGGACGTCGTGTCTAAGGTGAAGGTGACTCTTTACATTCCTGACCATCATTAAGGGAGACACCACACACCTCATAGTCTTCCTGAACGCCTTAATGATTTGTATATTGGGTTTGACGCCAAATTTGAGTTGTAAGGACACTCGTTAGGCCTTAACCTGCTGAACACACTTGGTAATAAAAGAAAATGGCGTTTTGTATCTTTGGTGACCACAAGATTTAATTTCATTCAGTCATTCCCAGTCTCTGCCTCCCCTAACCTAACCTAACCTAACCCAGTCGAACTAACCTAACCTAACCTAACCCAGTCGAACGAACCTAATCTTCCCATAATTTAAATGAATCGAACCTAACTTAACCATAACCTATTTACATATGACCTAATTAAATAAAGATAATATTTTATGTCAATGGTTGCAATTACAGTAACAGTTATTATAATTAACGGAATTATAAATTAGAGGTTAAATTTTATATTAAAGGAAATTACCTGCACGACTTACCAAGATACCACTGTGAATGATATCCTAAATGACCCGCTTCTGTACAGTACAACCTTGCAAATTTCAACAATATCCGCCATTATCAAGCCGACGGCGTCAAGACCAAAAGCCGTCGGTGTTGGAAACGATTTTATGCGGAAATAGAGTGAGAAATGTTGAGAATAGCAGTAAAATAGCGAGGCGAGGAGGTGGTGGATATATAGAGCAGGTGAGGGGAAGGGAGTATTAGTCTGGAAGTTACAGATGGCCCGGACGTTCCTTCCTCCACACGTCAGGTCGTTCTTCGGGCACACATCTGGCAGCTATTAACGCCACCACATGCACTCACGCCTTGGGTTATAGACTGAGAGAGTTCTAATTCTTTGGTGTATTTGTGATTTTTTTTTTAGTTGTTTTTTATTTTATTTTATTTTTTTTTGTGTTTTAGTTGTTTTTTATACTTGTGTTTTTTTTAGTTGTGTTTTTTTACTTGTGTTTTTTTACTTGTGTTTTTTTAGTTGTGTTTTATAGTTGTGTTTTTTTAGGACAGGGAGGGTAGAGGAGGTGAGAGGGATTTTGTTTATGTTTTCTCGTGGCGTCAGAAGGGAGAGAGGGGTAGGTGCTCTCTCGTGAGTCGTGGTAGAGACACTTGTTCATCTCTCAGTAATTTTTATTTTAGTCTTGAGTTACATCTTTGTCTGTTTACCTTTGAGATGTCATTATGAGGGATGATTATTGACTTATGTCGTAACACACACACACACACACACACACACCTTAATAATGTAGACTCATAAATTTCATAGTAGAGTCATCCTGTTGCCTCATTAACCTCACGAACCTAACCTAACCTAACCTAACCTAACCTCACCTAACCTAACCTCACCTAACCTAACCTCACCTAACCTAACCTCACCTAACCTAACCTAATCTCACCTACACTTCTATCATCACGTATTAAGACTCCACATTACTGCTAGACGTCAGATGGTAGACAAGAGAGCCAAGATAATCTCCACCAGTGACGCTATAATCTGTTATGAGCGGGACATGATCTTGGGTAGTGGAGAATGAGGCCATCAGAAGAGAATCACCCCACTTCAGCCCACCCCAGCCCACCCCAGCCCACCCCAGCCCACTCTTGCAATCATACGAAAGTCTATGTTTACCTTTACAGCAAGTCATACCGGTGCCTTAGTCATCTTATCAGAGGTTGTTGTTGACTCACTGAGGTTGATCGTTATACTACAGAGACATACAGCAGGTACGGGTCATCTCTCTCTCTCTCTCTCTCTCTCTCTCTCTCTCTCTCTCTCTCTCTCTGTCGTTACCATGCAGTACAGGATATAAAGTCCTGCACGATAAACACTTCACAAGACTATACACAATACGTAGCCAGACATACCCAGTACAGAGATATACTTACTGATAAAAGTTAATATACTGACAAGCACAGTGCATATGGTATATACGCGGGAATATATGCACAAGCAGAGGTATATACATATAAGTATTGCTAACATGCACAAAAATATGTAACGTGCACGAACACATAGTCTGGTTGTACACACACAGACACACACACCTGAACGCCGCCATGATGCCGTGCTTAAGTGGACACAAATTGACAAACCTCGCCAGTAAACTCACACCATTTGCACACACTGGTTCATCACGACACCCAAGTAACCGCAGGAATAAAACCTCATATTAACAACAACTGGTGGATCAGGTTGGGTGGCTGACCGTGGTGTGCCAGGTAGCGCTGTCTCTAGTAGTAGTGACTAGCCCAGGCGTTCGTTGCTCTTGGTTTCACATTCATGATCAATAAACGTGTATTTGATGTTTAATATATACTTTAATGCCTGAATATAATTAATGTAGGATAGAAGAAAGATGATATTCTTGTTCCTCATTTACAGGTTCATTACAGGTAACCAACCACACCTCAGGTAAGCAAATGTCGTTTTCATTGATTAACGTATCGTATATCACTGGAAGTCTTGTGTGTGTTTTCTATAGCGATAAACCCTTAGTAAAAGAAGCGTTATCTTAATTCGTATTTTCGCCTTGTCAATATTATAATCTTTTAGGGAAATTTTAGATAAAGGATCGACTCTGGTATTTTTTGTAGAGATCTTTATTGATATTTAATGTATAGAATCCAAATCCAATGGTAGTTAGAAATAAAAGGAAACTAATCGTGGGAACTATCTCTTGTTAATTCAGGGATGACACCAAAATAGGGCGGCAGATTAATTCAGGGCAAGATGCAAATGCACTACAGGAGTATTTAAATAAGCTGCAGGAGTGGTCAGAAAAATGGCAAATGATATTCAACACCAGCAAGTGCAGCGTACTTAATATTGGAAGAACAAATACTGTCAATGTATACAGCCTTAACAACATCAACCTAGAGAAGTCGACTTATGAAAGAGACCTAGGGGTACTTGTAAGCCCGGACCTACGGCCTAGAAAACAGTGCGTTAATGTTCGAAATAAGGCAAACAGAGTATTAGGTTTTATATCTAGAAGTGTAAGTAATAAGAGTGCAGAGGTCATATTGCAACTATATCTTGCGCTAATCAGGCCGCACCTCGATTATGCTGTTCAGTTCTGGTGCCCTTATTATGGAATGGATATCAATTCACTGGGGTCGGTGCAGCAAAGAATGACGAAAATGATTCCGGGACTTAGAAACCTTCCATATCAAGATAGGTTAAAGAAACTAAACTTGCCTTCCCTAGAAAAACGAAGAGTGCGGGGAGATATGATAGAAGTATTTAAGTGGATGAAAGGAATCAATAAAGGAGTTATAGATAAAGTTCTTATAATATCCGAGCAGGATAGGACTCGTAGCAACGGATTTAAGTTGGATAAGTTTAGGTTTAGGGGGGAGATAGGAAGGAACTGGTTCACAAATAGGGTGGTGGACGAGTGGAACAAGCTTAGCAACTCTGTAGTAAGTGCGGGAACGCTGGAAAGTTTTAAAAGGAGGCTAGATAGATTCATGGATGATAGAGAGTGGTAGTAACTCTCGACAGGAGCTGCCATGCATATGCCAACCGCCCTATTGCAGACTCCTTATTTTCTTATGTTCTTATGGACATGTTAAAGACTTTTGTTTTGATGCCTGGAGACTAACCGCCCTAATGAGAACAGACGTGTGTGATAGGAGTAAGCATGTACCGATTAACTATGAATTCTGCTCTTTTTTTTTTTTGCCTCCTTCACAAATCCATTTTCCTTTTATTTGTGAGACGTAAGAAAATAATAATTTGTTGTGTGGAAAATTACTCGTTTTTATTCTAAGTTTAGTTCAACCTCTTGATCATACGATATTTTCCCTGGTGCTGACGAGGGTAAAACACGATTGATTCTTTTCTATAAACATTGGATTCAGTGTTCGAAGCGCCTTGATTAATTTGGATCCCATTTTTTTCTTTTATTTACTTATTAAATGTTTGTCGTTTCTTTTTTATTAAATTTTTGTCCATTTATTTGTTATTTTTGAGTGAAATTGAGCAATATTTGTTTGTGTAACGGAGAGAGAGAGAGAGAGAGAGAGAGAGAGAGAGAGAGAGAGAGAGAGACTTGCAGCAAATGAAAGAAGATTGATTTAGACCGATTAGATGGTGGCCTTGTGTGGGTGTGTCTGTCTTTCGCATTGTTGTTGAATTACGTTTCCTTTGCCTTGTTCATTGTTACGTTATGCTCCCCTTGTTATCTTTTGTGTCCTGTAACTTCGTGATTCACTTGTTCCTGTGTATGTATGCATGTATTACTTGAAGCCTTGTGGTATGAAGGTCAAATTCGATACGTAATATAAATGAGAGAGAAGCCGAGACTAAACCACAAATCAGTACACTGTTACCAATACCATCATACTGTGTAGTGTTTCATTAGGAAGACTGGTCATAACCCTGAGCCATACGACGCGTTACACTGCGGGGCCATGTTAAGATAGGTTGTGAATATCATGCATGCCGAAGATATATCCACCAATCACAATCCACATTACATACAGCCGAAAATAGATCCACCATTCACAATCCACATTACAAATAGCCTTACCTCACCATGTATTGTCAGGTAAAATTGCGAGTAGGAAAGCCTGCAGGCTGGGGTCGATTCTTCTTTAGTTGACTGTATCTGTTAGCTAATTATCAGCCGATATTTGAAGCCTAAAATTATAAATAGGTTACTGGTTCATCTATGAATTATGAAAGGCTTAACCTAACCTAACCATACCACTATAATTAACAATATTCTGTACTGAGGCTGGAAATAATATGACATAATATCACCAGCAAGCCCTTGTTTACACCCCTGAGCTTCTTATTTACATCGTTTGCCCCATAAAGAGTTTGGTTGAGTTGTGAAAGCGATTATAGACCTTATTTGCATATCTCCTAGTTGGCGAAGTTGGCCGTTTTCTCCCCGGTGGAACCCTATAAACTGATGCTTCACAACAGGTTATTGATCTATAAACCCAAGTGCCTTAATCTTATCAGAATCATCCTCTTTTATTACCTGTTCTACCTGTCTGGGGTAATTAAACAGCCTAATTGTCAAGAAAAACACAGCGGCTCTGTTCCATTGTGGGTCTTAGGGTCCACCGTCACCTACTCTCTTTTTATCAATGATTTACTTCACACTGCTATTGCTTCTATCCATTCCTGTGCTTACTATTCTACTCTTCACTCCTCTTCTTATTTTTCCCTTCCCTCTAACTCCCAAACTAGATCTGTTTCTAGAGCTGATATCGTTTCTTCTATCAATGCATATCTGTGCTAGGCTTCACTATTTTCTCTAATATGTCATGGAAGCCACACATTCACAACATTGCTAAAGCTGCCTCCCGAAAGCTGGGAATGCTGTACAGATGCCGTAGCTACTTCACTCCTGAGCAGTTGCTTCAAGTATATAAGGGATTCATTCGTCCTAACTTGGAGTACTGCTCTCATATCTGGGGTGGCTCTTCTTCTGTCCAACTGTTAGATAGGGTGGAATCAAAGGCATTTCGTCTTATTAACTCTCATCCTTTAGTTGGTAATCTTTCTTCCCTTTCTCTTCGCCGCAATGTTGCTTTACTCTCTCTCTTATACAGGTACTTTAACGGGCACTGTTCAGTGGATTTGACATTGTGTACCGCCGGCAAGGCAGTGGGCTCGTAACGCTCGTCTTGCCCGAGGTGCCCACCGTTTTTGCGTGGCTGTCGGTCGCACTAGAATAACCCGTTATAGTAGATCCGCTTTCCTCACACAGCCAAACTGTGGAATGCTCTGCCTTAAAGTGTGTATCCTCATACAATCTGTCTCACTTCAAGAGTTGATTTGCCGGCATCTTTGTGATGTAGATCAACATACTGTAGTCTTTTTCTCTGATTTTTTCCCGCCTCTCAGGGCCCGTTGAGGGGTCGATGACCTGTACCCGGTTGGACTATTCCCCTAAAAAAGTAAATATTAAATAAGTGTGTTCCTTGCTGAAGCCTTACTGGGTAACTCCTATGTTATCTGGTACTTCCTCTCATATGACCACCACCATCACTCACAACCATCACCACCACTCACAACCATCACCACCACTCACCACAACTCATCACACTCACAACCATCACCACCACTCACAACCATCACCACCACCACAACCATCACCACCACTCACCACAACTCATCACACTCACAACCATCACCACCACTCACCACACTCACAACCATCACCACCACTCACTCACAACCATCACTCGCAACAACCACCACCACAACCTACCACCACCACCTAACCTACCACCCACCCTCCCCACCACCCACCCTCCCCACCACCCACCGCAGCCACCCACCACCCACCGCAGCCACCCACCACCACCACAACCTACCACCACCACCACCACAACCTACCACACCACCACCACAACCTACCACCACCACCACCCTAACCTACACCCACCTCCCCACCACCCACCGCAGCCACCCACCACCACCACAACCACCACCCACCACCACCACACCCCCACCACCACCACCACAACCTACCACCACTACTAACCTACCACCACACCCTCCCACCACCCACGCAGCCACCCACCACCACCACAACCTACCACCCCCACCACTAACGTCTTCAGTCTCGGTTGACACCCCCAAAATAGTGTGTTTTTCCCTCCTGGTGTAACTATGTTACTCCTGAAGGTCAGTGTATAGCTGTATATGTATATGTTTTGTGTATTGTTCTTTTACACACACACACACACACACACACACACACACACTGACTTCTGGAAATACCATTAGCTACCTCTTACTGTTATCCCTCAATGATTACTTCAGATTGCAGCATTTCGCCGGATTACGTGACCATCAACTGACATTTCCATTGAGTTTGGCGAAGTTATTCTCTGATGCTTGTGAGATTGAGGGAGTCGAATTTCTCTTGATGTGGAGTGTCAGTTGGCCCAGTGTGTAACTAAGGAATATTATTTGTTTGCTTCAGTTTGTTTGAAGTTAAGCCAGGTGAAGGAACATAAGAAGATTAGACACCCTATTTTATATTAAGTTGAGATTAACCAGTCTAATGCTGCCTAAGATGGGGTAGGTTAAGTTAGGGGAGGCTAGGTTAATGATACGTTAAGTTAGGTTACTGTAGATTATATTAGGTTAAGTTAGGTTATTATTGCAGTAGGATTGGTCTTTAAGTTATATTAGGTTAGGTTAGGTTTGGTTAGGCTAGGTTAGGGTTGGTTAGGTTAGGGTTGGTTAGGTTAGGTTAGGTTAGGCAAGGTTAGGTTGGGTTGGTTGGAGTGAGGTTAGGGCTAGGAGTTGGTTAGGCAAGGTGGGACATTAGGGTGGTGACCCCCCCCCCCCTCGCCTCCTCCTCCTCCTCCTGGTGAACTAACGAGGTAAAAGTTCCTTCTCTTCTCTACTCTGTGTGGGAGAAGTTTTAAGTTCCTCTGTCTCTCTCTGTTCTTTACCAAGGTGAAACTCACTTAAATATAACACACCTGACACTTTTCTTCAGGTTACAGTACGGTAACTCAATACACCGTACGAAACATTAATAACGAAACCCGGAGTTAGTCTTTCTACCACATGTCCACTGGAACCCCCCTCCACCCCCCAAAAAAAAATAATAATAATAATAAAAAATTTAATAAAAAATAAATGATAATAAGAGCAGAAGTTTCCTTTTACTGCTAATAACTGCAGCTGTACGTGCCAAGCAGACAGACATACCGACAGACAGGCAGACAGATGCTCTCATTAACTTAGTAGTATAAATATAAACACGGGTTTTATTTATTTTTCTTTGGTTTCCTCCACACACTTTGTTTTGTGGTTATTTCCCCTAAGAGATTAAGGAAATTCCCAGTATAGTATTTGCCAGTTACCACTTCCGTCTGGTCAAGTAGTCTTCTGTGTACGTCTCATTAATCGTTATGTTGTTTTTTATCGGTGTGTAAATCTACGGTGACCTGAGTTAATGTTTGATGTCTTTCAGTTGTCATACGTGTTGTTGTTGTTGTTGTTGTTAATGATGTTTATGTTATTACTGTTCGTATAAATAAAACTCCCATGATGGCCAGTGTTAAGAGGAATACCACGTACAGTACCTCTTAATTCATTTATCTAGTTTATAAACGTATACGAACTTAATTTAACCCAACAATGATTAGTTTTAGTAATTTTTTTTCTTTACCTTGATTCGTTAGTGTGGTCTCAAGAAGAAATTTAGATTGGTTTAGTGGTTTTGTTCGTGGAATATTTTAAACACTGGTAACAATGTGTATATTTTCCCCCCCTTAAGGCCGATTCACACGACCCGTTTCTGTTCCGACCGTCAGGCCGTCGGCTAGACGCCGTCAACATTTCTTAAATGCATTTTAATGTAACTCACACGACCCGTCATGCTGACGGCGGCAGGCAGCTGACAGCCGACCGACACGTCTCGGATTTCTTCTCGAGAAATCCTGGCCGATTTGACGGCGTCAAACTGCAAGTCTTTCTTTTGGGGGTACTGCTTCTCGGCAGTTGGTGTTCATCTTTGCCAGGTCCATTTCGATTTTTTCTAGTAAATAATTAAACTTAGCCTTGGACATTCTGAAGTATTGGTAGAATTTTGCTTCATCATCTGCCAGTTCTTTATAGAGGGTCCAGAATTCTCCCTCGCATTTTCTCTTTTTCAGTGACAGATATACCCATAACCTTTTCCTCTTTCCACTAACTTTTTCTTCCTCCTCTTCTTCTAGTGGAAGAGCAATTGCCGCCAAATTCTTAAGAGACCGACCGGCCATGATCCTCACACAATAAGAGTTATGTAAGCACTGAATGACGGTATCGGACGGACCGGGAACGGGTCGTGTGAATAGGCCTTACGCGGGACTTCAAGATGGCTGGCTGCCTCCTTTCGTCTCCTTTACTTTATCTTCGTGCTCTGAGCTCAAGTTAATCACCTGCATATTTCTGTAACTCATACGAAATATTTAATAATCATACTAATGATTATAACTTTAACTTACAGTTGCCACTCACATAATTTAACTATAGTGAATTTAACTTAGTATAATTTGGGTTTTGGGTCCAGGTGAGGAGTTCTACAGGGTTCGGATTCGGATTCGTGTTTTGGGACCATGAGTTTCGCCGTTACAAAACCAACCAACGAATGGATAGTCATTTTGCGTCGACTCTCTCTCTCTCACATAACACAATACACCTTCTCTTTCTTCTGATCTGTGATACACACTTTCTGCTCGGTTATCTTACATCACAAAGCCGCCTGGAATAAAAAAAAAGCTAACAAAAACGACTGAAGGTTGAAGGGGCAAAAACAAGTCGCCACTTTTTTTTCGACAATGAAGATGAGAGCAGAAAAAAGTTGTCTAGTTTTTTTGGTGTTGATTATATACTTAATATTCTGCTCCATACACAAGTGTCTTCTCCAACAGCTATTATGTGTGTTATTGTTATTGTTGCTATTATTATTATTATGGGTGCATTAGAGTGTTAACTTTATTAATTAGTACATGTAAACTATCACCAGCACAATGGTAGGAGCTATTCGTTCTTCTGTGATACTTGATCATTTCTTCCTTGAGGTCGACCTTTAAGGCAGCTCTCACACCTCTCACTCCTGATACTTCCTTGAGGTCGACCTTTAAGGCAGCTCTCACACCTCTCACTCCTGCTACTTCCTTGAGGTCGACCTTTAAGGCAGCTCTCACACCTCTCACTCCTGCTACTTCCTTGAGGTCGACCTTTAAGGCAGCTCTCACACATCTCACTCCTGCTACTTCCTTGAGGTCGACCTTTAAGGCAGCTCTCACACCTCTTACTGTCACTAAGAGTATTGGTGGAGTCATTATAAATAAACAAATACTAAATCTACAGGAAAATATAATACTGAAGAGCTGTAGAGACATAACAAGTCTACGATGAGCTTTGAGATGTCTGGCTACATAATCCAGCTTATTTAGCTTAGTAAGTAAAGCTTTAAGTCATGGTAACACTCATTCTTTGTTTGTTTACTTTCTTTTTCTTTTTTTTTTTTTGCTCTTGGCGAAGAAGAGGTTTTTTTTCCCTTGTTTAAGTGAGGTTGTATCATCAGGGTGGGTGTTCACTCGACCACTTCATCAACAGAGAACAAAAACAACACAACAGGTTAGAGTCCAAACATGTAAACACCGAGATGACCTCAATTACCCCCTCGTGTGTTATAAGAATACAAAGTCTTATGTCGACGAGGCAGGAAAAAAATACCCGGGATTTTTTTTTTTTTTGTTAAAGTCGTATTCGGGGTTTTATTTGTTGTGTGTGTTGAGCTGTCAGGAGTTGGTGGAGGGGATACTGGATAAGGGTAAGAATAAAGGGAAGAGGAGGAGGAAGGGTGAGGGGAAGAGGAAAGGGGGGGGAGAGGAAGGGGGGAAAAAGAAGGAACTATCTGATGTAGGTGTTTTCAGGTAGTTAATTGAGTTCTTATTGGTGGTGAACATCGTTGATAGGTTAGGTTAGGTTAGGTTAGGTTAGTATATACATATTGCTGACGGCTCCGGTTATTAAGCTGTAAGTAACACACAAATAAGAGGAAAAGACAGTCAGATTTATTATGCTGAGGTTAAGCTTCAGAAAAACGTCATGACCAGTTTTTGTTTTCCTCTCCACCTCCCTCTTCCCACCCTCCTCTTCCCCCCTCTCAACCTCCCCTTCACACCCATCTTCCCCTCTCCTCTACCTCCCCCTCTACCTTCCCTCTCTCCTACCTCCCTCTCCTCTACCTCCCCTCTCCTCTACCTCCTCCTCTACCTCCCCCTCTACCTTCCCTCTCCTCTACCTCCTCCTCTACCTCCCCTCCCCCTTTCCCCTCTTACACCCCACAAATAAACATCACTACTGGATCTCGTCCTTAGTTTATGTCCCACAACAAAAACCAGATTCATACCGGCAGACAAGACTTGATTTTTTATGAAGGTAAATGAATGAGGAAATTGACAGATAGATGGAGGGAAAAATAGAGGAAAACCTTCAATTTCTTCTCAAGGTTGAGTCGATGAGATGAAGTTTCCATTATGAAGGTAATAATTGTTTCCTCTTTAAACCTTTAATAATTTCCAGTAGAGTAAAGGGAGTTTTTGGGTAGTTTTAATCATAGAGGATAATTACATTTTTCGATGGTGAACTTGGAAATGAAAAGTGGATCAATCAGTGTTATGGGAGGTGAGATGTGATGTGATGTGGTGTGATGTGGTGTGGTGTGATGTGGTGTGGTGTGGTGTGATGTGATGTGATGTGATGTGATGTGATGTGATGTGGTGGTGTGATGTGATGTGGTGTGATGTTATTTGGTGTGATGTTGTGTGATGTGACTCAGGTCCTGTGTCAGTTTAATGCTTCATAATATACTGAGAGCCGCTCGTCAATACACCCCTAGCTTTTGAACCAATCAGTACGCTTGTATTCAGAACACCGTCAGATAAAGAAAATAACAGATAATGTCTTTGTGGGTTATATAACTCACTGAGATATGAACCCGTGAACCCGTGAACCCGTGATTCAGGAAGTACTTTAGTCTTTATCAAACACTAACTTACACATAAAATAAATAACAAAACTATAAAATATTCACTGCAGAAAAATGAAAATTCCTTGAAATATATTAACCAGGTGATATAATTACCAGGCAGACGATCCTCATTATCTTACCTGGGCATATCACCTGTCGTGTAGGGAACAGTGTTTACGGATACCATTACCATTGTTTACCTCTGTACCATCACGTTATTTCACGAACTCCTGACCACAAGGACTCAACACGCACCAACAGCTGACAGGGTGAGAACACTGACCCGATTCAAAGCTCCGTAACTATTGCTCGTAACTATTTTTTTATTAGTTTCAAGAGTTTACTAATACGTGAAATGTGAGATGGAGTTTGTAGTCATTATTAATAAACACCTAAAAAAATTATCAACAAAAACAACAAAACATAATATAAAAATAATGTATTCTTGACTTTCGGCAAAAACAGCACAAGAGAGAATGATATTTTCACTGGCTAGCTGATATTTGGTGTTTTTGTCTCTAAGCAAACAAACAATAATTTTTTCCTCACTTTCAAAATAAAGCAGATAAAAAGAAAAAAAAAACACAAGCAAGGAAAAAATAAGAAAATTACACACACACACACACACACACCTTAGAGTAATCCTTCCTTGGTCACCTCCAAACCAGATTAACGTAACCGAAGCAAAAACAAGAACAAAACAGGCAACAAAAAAACAGGTTGATAACAAAAGCTGTGAAAAACATGAGATGAGCCACAAGTCGTTTTTCCTTCTTTTTTTATCAAGAGTGACTTTGTATTTTGATTCATCCAGCGACAGGTTAATTAATTTATCACCTTAGTGTTAATGGCCCCTTAGTGTTAATGGTTCCTTAGTGTTAATGGTGCCTTAGTGTTAATGGTGCCTTAGTGTTAATGGTGCCTCAGTGTTAATGGTGCCTTAGTGTTAATGGTGCCTTAGTGTTAATGGTTCCTTAGTGTTAATGGTGCCTTAGTGTTAATGGTGCCTTAGTGTTAATGGTGCCTCAGTGTTAATGGTTCCTTAGTGTTAATGGTTCCTTAGTGTTAATGGTGCCTTAGTGTTAATGGTTCTTAGTGTTAATGGTGCCTTAGTGTTAATGGTTCCTTAGTGTTAATGGTTCCTTAGTTAATGGTTCCTTAGTGTTAATGGTGCCTTAGTGTTAATGGTTCCTTAGTGTTAATGGTTCCTTAGTGTTAATGGTGCCTTAGTGTTAATGGTGCCTTAGTGTTAATGGTGCCTTAGTGTTAATGGTGCCTTAGTGTTAATGGTGCCTTAGTGTTAATGGTTCCTTAGTGTTAATGGTGCCTTAGTGTTAATGGTGCCTTAGTGTTAATGGTGCCTTAGTGTTAATGGTGCCTTAGTGTTAATGGTGCCTCAGTGTTAATGGTTCCTTAGTGTTAATGGTGCCTTAGTGTTAATGGTGCCTTAGTGTTAATGGTGCCTCAGTGTTAATGGTGCCTTAGTGTTAATGGTGCCTTAGTGTTAATGGTTCCTTAGTGTTAATGGTTCCTTAGTGTTAATGGTTCCTTAGTGTTAATGGTGCCTTAGTGTTAATGGTTCCTTAGTGTTAATGGTTCCTTAGTGTTAATGGTGCCTTAGTGTTAATGGTTCCTTAGTGTTAATGGTTCCTTAGTGTTAATGGTTCCTTAGTGTTAATGGTTCCTTAGTGTTAATGGTTCCTTAGTGTTAATGGTGCCTTAGTGTTAATGGTGCCTTAGTGTTAATGGTTCCTTAGTGTTAATGGTGCCTTAGTGTTAATGTTGCCTTAGTGTTAATGGTGCCTTAGTGTTAATGGTGCCTTAGTGTTAATGGTGCCTTAGTGTTAATGGTGCCTTAGTGTTAATGCCTTAGTGTTAATGGCTCCTTAGTGTTAATGGCTCCTTAGTGTTAATGGCTCCTTAGTGTTAATGGTGCCTTTGTTAATGGCTCTTGTGTTAATGGCTCCTTAGTGTTAATGGTTTCTTAGTGTTAATGGTTCCTTAGTGTTAATGGTTCCTTAGTGTTAATGGTTCCTTAGTGTTAATGGTGCCTTAGTGTTAATGGTGCCTTAGTGTTAATGGTTCCTTAGTGTTAATGGTTCCTTAGTGTTAATGGTTCCTTAGTGTTAATGGTGCCTTAGTGTTAATGGTGCCTTAGTGTTAATGGTGCCTTAGTGTTAATGGTGCCTTAGTGTTAATGGTGCCTTAGTGTTAATGGTTCCTTAGTGTTAATGGCTCTTAGTGTTAATGGTTCCTTAGTGTAATGGTGCCTTAGTGTTAATGGCTCCTTAGTGTTAATGGTTCCTTAGTGTTAATGGTTCCTTAGTGTTAATGGCTCCTTAGTGTTAATGGTTCCTTAGTGTTAATGGTGCCTTAGTGTTAATGGTGCCTTAGTGTTAATGGTTCCTTAGTGTTAATGGTTCCTTAGTGTTAATGGTGCCTTAGTGTTAATGGTGCCTTAGTGTTAATGGTTCTTAGTGTTAATGGTTCCTTAGTGTTAATGGTTCCTTAGTGTTAATGGTTCCTTAGTGTTAATGGTTCCTTAGTGTTAATGGTTCCTTAGTGTTAATGGTTCCTTAGTGTTAATGGTGCCTTAGTGTTAATGTTGTAGTGTTAATGGTTCTTAGTGTTAATGGTTCCTTAGTGTTAATGGTTCCTTAGTGTTAATGGTTCCTTAGTGTTAATGGTGCCTTAGTGTTAATGGTGCCTTAGTGTTAATGGTGCCTTAGTGTTAATGGTGCCTTAGTGTTAATGGTGCCTTAGTGTTAATGGTTCTTTAGTGTTAATGGCTCCTTAGTGTTAATGGTTCCTTAGTGTTAATGGTGCCTTAGTGTTAATGGCTCCTTAGTGTTAATGGTTCCTTAGTGTTAATGGTTCCTTAGTTAGTGGCCCTTAGTGTTAATGGTTCCTTAGTGTTAATGGTTCCTTAGTGTTAATGGTGCCTTAGTGTTAATGGCTCCTTAGTGTTAATGGTTCCTTAGTGTTAATGGTTCTTAGTGTTAATGGTGCCTTAGTGTTAATGGTCCTTAGTGTTAATGTGCTTCTTAGTGTTAATGGTGCCTTAGTGTTAATGGTGCCTTAGTGTTAATGGTGCCTTAGTGTTAATGGTGCCTTAGTGTTAATGGTTCCTTAGTGTTAATGGTTCCTTAGTGTTAATGGTGCCTTAGTGTTAATGGTGCCTTAGTGTTAATGGTTCCTTAGTGTTAATGGTGCCTTAGTGTTAATGGTTCCTTAGTGTTAATGGTGCCTTAGTGTTAATGGTTCCTTAGTGTTAATGGTTCCTTAGTGTTAATGGCTTCTTAGTGTCATAATTTCCGAATACAAATCATTGAAAAACAAAAGTGATGCACCACACCTCTTAAGTACACGTTTTTATCATCCTGTAAAAAATAAATAAAGGGAATTTGAAGCCACGATTTTCCATTTACAAAGTTGAACTGCGAGTTTTTCTTGGGTGTGGACTCGACGCCCTTGGTCATGGAAGGGGGCGAGAAAAAGTGTATGAAAAACAGCTTATCACTACACCATCACCGTGAGTTGCAAGGACGCTGAGGACACCGTTGCTGAGTCTTTGGTCTGGTTAGCGTTAGGGTGGTGGGGCTATGTGTGTGTGTGCGAGCGAGCGAGCGAGCACTCACCTCGCGAGCGAGTGGATTCGGGTTCGATCCCCGGGCAGGGTGAAACTACGGACAAGTTTCTTTACGCCATTTGCCTCTGTCTACCCAGCAGTAATTGGGGACCTGGATGTTAATCGATTTGCGGATCGTGTTCCTGGGTAATGGTTAGCCAGTGCAGTTGGCGAGTTGTCCGGTCTTCTCGGACACTTCCTTGACACTGCGTCATGCAACTCGTTAACTCAGGGTGTGGTCGTTGTGTTGGCGACAGCTTATACACCTTTAACAAATTCACGCCTCGGTGGCCCTAGGGCCAGCCATCCTCGTTACACGAGGGGCAACCATTACTGTGTGCTTCTTGTACACGGCGGTGTGCTGAGTGAACCTTGTTGGGTCAACTCCCTGAAGACCAGAGTATCTGTAGTGTTGTCCTTAGCGGCTCCCAGGCGTTTAACCCTCTCGCCGCGGGAGGTTACCTTAAGCTGAATAAAATCGTCCTGCGGTAGGCAGAATAAAATGGCAAGTGTGTGAAACGCAGCGAAAGGCTTTACACAGACTCCGCTCTTGACCAGAGGCCAGCCAAGGTTGACCGTGCTAGCAACAGGAGGGTCGCAACTGGTGCATGGATGGTGGATTTTGGTTGATGTAGTGAGTTGTTAAATATGATGCGCTTAGGGGGAAGTCGACCTCAGATTTTCGTGTACACTCTCGTCTTACTGCCGTTGATGATAGTCTACACATGTTCACTTGCCCTCATTCTCTTAGCGTTAGTTTGCACCAAATGAGACTCTTAGTTTAAAAACAGTCCCTTCATTTAAGCCGTATTATGATTAGTATTGTTATATAGAGCTTACACAGACAAACAGACCGTGGAGAGAGAGACAGAGTAATAACACACAGTTGAAAAGCTAAAACTATTATTTTTTTTCAATTCTTTATTTATATTAAACAACTAACAACTTAACCTTACACGTACGAAAGAAATTCTAAAAATAAATACAAAAATTACTCCTCATTAATATAAACACAGCCTTGAAGAAATACACCTCGCTCATAAATATATTTCATTTCCTTGTAATTCCGTGTTTGTGGTGATGGCAAGAAGCGAGTCCCAGGTGTAATGACAGGTGTTAAGGAATAAGAACAAGTAAAGGGTTGACCAGGTAGAGAGGGGCAGTCAATCACCTGTTATAAACTGATGGTATTATTGTTACTGTTTCTCGTTTGTATTTCTGTGTTTTTCTTCGTGTGTTTCTTTGTAAGGTACTGTTAGAAGGTGTGTGGTGGCAGGTGTGGGGGTATGGTGAGTGTGGTGACCCCACCCTAAGATACCGTTATGGTGTTTAATCTTCAAGTGATATAAATTTTCTGACATTTTTAAGGTCGAGAAATTTTTTGAGTAATTTAAAGCAATTGAACCACATCTTAGGTCCATTAAGTGCCCCTTTTCTCCCTTAACCCCCTCCCCCCTAACTCCTAATCCCCCCCCTAACCATCTCCCCCACCTTCCACGCCCGAAGTTAATTGACCTGACGTAGCAGTGTTCATTACTTCCCATAACCGTGAAATTAATTGACCGTAACTCAGAATTTATCAGTACCTTTCTCCTCTCTTCATACTCTAAACCAGATTAATTGACCTTAATTAATCTTAGAGAAACAAGTTTAATCCTTTCCTCCACCAGTACGGACAACAGAAAGAACACGCCCTTCATACCCTCTACCCGTGACGCCCTTGTGTGTGTGTGGTGCTTCGCTGCCTCTCGTTTGACGGCAGGAGACGGCTTTTAATCCCCACACCATGTTTATCAGCATACATTAATACCTAACCTAACCGAACCTAACCTAACCTAACCTAAGCTAAGCTAACCTAACCTAACCTAACCTAACCTAACCTAAGCTAACCATCCCTACGACCATCATCATCATCATCATTATACGACCCAACAGAACAGGAAAGGCAGAGATGAGGTTTCCATTATGTTAATTATATTATGAACTTTACTCAATAAAGGTGACCCAGTTTTTCTACCTGGTGTAATTAGTCAGATGATTAAATTCTGTGTGTCGACGGGGTCTTTAGAGGATATATAACTGATAATATTCTACCATATAAATTCCTCAGTTGAAAAAAGTTTACAATGATGATGAAAATGATGATGATGGTGGTGATGATGATGGCGATAGTTAGGTTAAGTTATAGGTAGTCTTAATGTTCCTTGAATTATGCCTCGGTAGCTCCTCCCCTCAGTCCCCCAGGGAAAACACGTTGGCTGAATTATTACAACTTGTTCTTCCCTGTACGTTCATGTCCTCTGTTGGTAACGTGGTGGGGCGCTGGCGGAGTGAGCTGGTAAGGACGTGGGGTATTATTACTGGGGTAAATTAATGTTTCTTAGCCATTGAGTGAGTTAGTGAGTTAGTTAGGCAGTGAGTTAATGAGTGAGTTAGGCAGTGAGTTAATGAGTCAGTTAGGCAGTGAGTTAGTGAGTCAGTTAGTTAGGCAGTGAGTTAATGTGTGAGTTAGGCAGTGATTTAGTGAGTCAGTTAGGCAGTGATTTAGTGAGTGAGTTAGGCAGTGAGTTAATGAGTGAGTTAGGCAGTGAGTTAGTGAGTCAGTTAGTTAGGCAGTGAGTTAGTGAGTCAGTTAGGCAGTGATTTAGTGAGTGAGTCAGTCAGTCAGGGGAAGCATTAACTAAACAGTCTAACACAATACCGTACCTGAAGTGGAACATAACCTATGAAATTTATGTTCAATTTTGTATGGATAACTGAACTGTATCAAGAGTTCTCAATAATACATTATTTCCACAACAAAGTAGCAGGTAATTAATTCAAGTTAAAAAAAAAAGAAGAAAACAAAAGCCTTTTATCTCAGGTGAAAATTCAAACCGTCTATTATTTTGGAGTTATGTGAAGGTGTGTCGTGTCCGCGTGACTCACTGATTATTGACCAAACTTTCTAACAAATAGCCAACTCACCATTAAAGAAAATATCGAGTAAGGGAAATATTATAAGTAATTTTATATGCTTTTTTATATTTCGTATTTTATGTGAAAGTTTGAAGTGTTAATAACCTACTGTACAACATATCTGGATAACAGTTTCAGGGGTAATATTTCTATGTTAAAAATAATGCGTTTTATCAACTTACCTGGAATTTAAAATTGTAGGATATTTGTTTTACTTGTGGTCATCGAGGGTAGGGCAAGAGGGAAGGGCAGGAGGGAGGAGCAGGAGGGAGGGACAGGAGGGAAGGGCAGGAGGGAAGGGCAGGAGGGAACTGAGAATAAAATGTAGCGGTGAATGGTGGAACTGTTACCCAGATAAAGGTCAAGAAACACACACCTCTCTCTCTCTCTCTCTCTTTCTCTCTCTCTCTCTCTCTCTCTCTCTCTCTCTCAAGTGATAATCTAGGATTTATCAATTATTATGTGTTTCATTCCTACAGTACTTTCCCTTGAGAGAGAGAGAGAGAGAGAGAGAGAGAGAGAGAGAGAGAGAGAGAGCTCAGTGGGTGGCATGACAATAAAATAAAAATCTCTCTGGCGGTAAAAGACTCGGAAATTCCCGGAGCAATATTTAGAGTTAGGACGAATCATTTATACACTTCTCTATAACGACGACACAAGCGTTCATAATCTGGGATGGTAAGCGACACGTCAACTACATTTGGAGGGACTTACAAACAAGACCTGACCTAACCAAAACAAATCAAACCAAACCTAACATAATCTAACCAACCCGGATATCATGGAGGCTTTCTTGGGTCGCTGCTACGAGGGAATCCTGACTTTCAGCGGGTGATAAACTACACGAGTACCTCAAGGTCGTCAAGTTTTAAGAGGGGGGGGAGGGGACGGACGTGTCTAGTTGGTAGGGACGAGTCGTGTTGGTGTAGTGTGCACGTGCGATGTTTTCATGTTAGTGTAGCGTGTAGATGCTGTGTGTCTTATGAACTCATAGCAATGGTTTTAAATTAAGACATATTTAGATTTAGGCTCAGGATAGGTAAAAAAAAACACACTGGAATTTGACCCGAGCGGAGGAGACAGTCGAGAGAGTTTAGTGAACCTGAGGGTGTGTGTGTGTGTGTGTGTTAGGTTACAGCCAAGATGTGGAGTGTTTTGTGTCGTAGAGCTCCCAGCTGGACAACGTGTAGATTAGCCTGACAAGTTTTCTTGCTGCCAGTGGTCTCTGTTGGATATCATTCCCCTGAGAGCTACAAGGCCGCATCTATTGCCTTTCTCTTCGATTGACACACTTAAGTAATGATATTCATGAACTAATATCACAGAAGATGTTTACTTAAACCTTTTTGGGATCACCTGAAGAAGATTCTCCAACCCTGCCTATTTCACCTAAAGATTAACGACCCCTAACCTAACCTAACCTAACCTAACCTAACCTAACCTAACCTAACCTAACCTAACCGAACCGTACATACAGTGTTCAGTACCTCATTTACCAACTTTCTATACCAGTAAAGTCTGTTTCTCTCTGGTGCTGTAGAGAGACAAGTGTATTGAACATCAAGCTGCCTTAATTATGCTGTGTTTATGGATGTATGGTGAGCTATGTTATTAGTACAGGGTGATGGTGTGTGTCAGTCAAGTCAGTCAATCAAATCCTCGGTCTCACTGCTGTAATAATCTTCCTCGTTTGTGTTGCTGGTGTGGACTGTGACGTCATCTGGTGACTTAAAACAGCTAGCTATAAAGTGTAAATTGAAATGTACTTATAAATTCTCACAACTCACTTACAGGTGAGTGTGTGAGAGAGAAACATTATTTTAGACAGCAAACTTTCCTCACAACACAACACTGGCCATCACCGCAATAAACCAATCCTCTCCTCCTTATATAAGATATAATAGAGAGAGAGAGAGAGAGAGAGACGTTACCACTGGGGTCAACACACTGACTGGCCATACAACCTCCTACTCCCGGCGTCATGGGTTTATATTACAAATAGTGACTCGTGTTTTACTCTATCATTACTGAGAGCCACCCCCCCCCCCACACCCACCCTTCAACAGGCTCAAAATACCGAGGTCATGAACTGTTCGTTAATCATCGTGTTTTAACAGATGTGTTATTATTAATCAAGTGGTCATTACTCACAACATGACGGCCGCTTCGTGTTTGAGAACTGCCGGGCCTATGGTGAGCTTTCTTGGGTCGAACTTGAGGTATAGAAGCCGCCGTCAACACAAAAAACAAAACTGTATTAGCAAGTTCCATAAACTGATTTAAGGTGTACAGTAGACCCCAAGAAGATCATATCACAAGCTAGTCTTCTCTTACCATTAACCAATCATTTAACATAGAGATTAACACAAGCATACAACACAAGCACATTAGACCAGTCACTTTCGAGGTGAGAATTCTGAATCGCTACTCTCCAGGTCGCTATACTGTTAGTCGTGGCGGCTCAGTGGACTCAACTTTGTATATAAAAAATTAATATATATATATCCCAGCCTTCACAACATGTGGGTGAGTTTCATTAATTTGAATATGTTTTCTCTTTGTCCATATGAAGTAACAACATGCTAATGAGACACTTGAGAACACTGGCAAGTATTATTATTATTATTATTATTATTATTATTATTATTATTATTATTATTATTATTATTATTATTATTAAAGACGAAATCACTCGCCTAAATATTCAAATGGAGTTAAGAAAAGCTTTATTATTTGAGATTAAATATGAGAGGAGTGGTGAGTAAAGGAGTCCTGTAAGAGGAGAGTGGTGAGTGGGGGGACCTGTAAGAGGGGAGTGGTGAGTGGGGTGACCTGTAAGAGGGGAGTGGTGATTGGGGTGACCTGTAAGAGTGGAGGTGAGTGGGGTGACCTGTAAGGGTGGTGGGGGACCTGTAGAGGTGGTGATTGGGGTGACCTGTAGAGTGGAGTGGTGAGTGGGGTGACCTGTAGTGTGAGTGGGTGACCTGTAAGAGGTGGTGAGTGGGGACCTGTAAGAGGGGAGTGGTGAGTGGGGTGACCTGTAAGAGGGGAGTGGTGAGTGGGGTGACCTGTAAGAGGGGAGTGGTGAGTGGGGGGACCTGTAAGAGGGGAGTGGTGAGTGGGGGGACCTGAGAGCTTGAATCAAGATGGCAATCACTACCATGACTAGTGACAACCACGGTACCACCACAGTACGACCACAACACCACCTACCTTCTGCAAGCATTTAATATTCTAAATGAAGTGAAAGTTTATACATAATCGACAAAGTTTAAATATACATGTAACTAATGATCAGTGTTCTAAAGTGATTGTTAAATGAAGTCCGTCTGTGAATGTTTGTATGTCTGTCTGGTGGTGAGATAACTGCTATGAATTGTTTGTATTCTTACTGGAAGATAAGTGTTATCAACTCTGGTGATCTTTAACCTGTTTCATAAGTGATAAAGATGGTTTATATGCAGTAAGAAATGTTATGCAGAGATCCACTAGGAAACCCAAACACGATAACAGCCAAAGATCTTCATTACTGCACACATATGGAAGCCTTGAAGGTGTGAACTATCACTTGAGAGGTTAGTTACGTTCATATATCTGTTCCCTATTGGTTACACGAGTCATGTGTCCCAGCCATTTTTTGTGCATATACAATGTAAATAAATAAATATATACACCCCGGCCTGACGGAAGGTTCCTTGAACAAAACACTACTTCAAGGTTAACTTCTTAATGTTATTGTGGTCCAACACAGGTGGAATAATATGTTAGCTCTCACCACCAGGTACAGCACGTGAGTCAGCGAAGTTCACTAGAAGGTCACTTCACCACAGACAGAGTAGAGTCGCAACACAAACTCAACTTACCTTAACGGGAGATGCCTAATGTATCGTCATAATCTCTGAGTTCTCGTAGTTATTGGCCACGATGGGCCTCAGTCTTTACGGAAGTCAAGCCAAGCCAAGCCAACTCAATCTAATTTCGTCCAGATATTAAGAGTGGAGCCAATTCTTACTATTCCACAATACTAATAGATGTGGTAGTGTTGGGGTCTACCAGGACTAAGGCCCATTTTACCACACAACCACGCCTCCTCCTCTTACCTGTGTGTCTCTGCCCTGCGCTTCACTAATGGTAAAGTGTTCATAAATAGTAAGAGTCTCCTCCTGGTCTCTTGTATCGGGTGTCGCTCAGTATAAAGTCATAAATCACTGCGACAGCAGCAAGGCTCGGTCGGTCAAATATATATATATATATATATATATATATATATATATATATATATATATATATATATATATATATATATATATATATATATATCGACAAAAAATTAATATTAAAAGTGTTTTGTTTTTGTTGAGCCTCATCTGTGAAAGCTTCTCTGCCTCACCTGATATTGAGGAGGTATTGACTGCTGTCAACTTCAGGTCTTCACATTTCCCTAAAATGATTAAGTCTCCAGTGCCAGACTTACATATAAAACAATAAACAACAATTTATCTCTTTCTTTCCTTTTTACACTTCTGTTTGTTTACAACCCTGACACCCAAGGTGACTCCTCGTGCCTGTAGTAACACTGCTCAGAGCCCACTCGTGTAAACACTTATTCTGAACGACACCTGGACTAAAACCTACACAAGAAACAGACGCGACCTACTTACACGAGATAAAGATAAACATGAAAGTAATTTGTCAGTATGTTGTGTCAGCCGTGATTAGCCCACAAAATAGAGGCTAGTGTATAATACATCTTTGTTATTCACTGACAACTTAAGAACGTGAGTGGAGAAGAAGAATTCAATTCACAATGAACAACAATGAAGGAATTTTAACTATTTATGTAAGAATTTTTTTAAAAGGATTACAACAGTTAAGATAAGTTTTTCTCAGCGAAGATCTACTTGTGTTCCTTTGTGATATCGCGTCTCGCTTGTCCTAGGGAAAAAGATATGTGATTTTTCTCCCTTAGGATACCAGGAGCCGTTATCATAACTTTAGGATAGCAGGAACCACGATTACAACTGAAACACCAGTAAGTTTAAACAAGAAATAAGAGTGTAGAGTTGCAAACAAAACAGAGTAGCCAAGCGCGTGCGCCGGGAGCATGATGGAATGACTCGCCCAGAAGCTAAAAGAATGTAAGTTTTTTTCCTACACTAATGAGCCAACATTATCTGAAAGTGAGCAGTCGTGTGTGAAAACTATTTATAAGATCGGTATTGTTAGTTTTCCATATTTATATCGTGGGGAGGGGACGAACTACTTGAAGAATAGTAAGCTCTCTCTCTCTCTCTCTCTCTCTCTCTCTCTCTCTCTCTCTCTCTCTCTCCTTCCTATCCCTCCTTCCTATCCCTCCCCTCTCTCCCTATTCCTTCTCTCTTCTCCCCCCCCCCTCAATCTCCTTCTCCTCACCCCCCTCTTTCCTCTCTCCCCTCCCCCTCCCCCCCCTCTCAGCTTATTTCACTTGATGATTAAATACCTTAAGGCTTCCTGGTGAGTTTTCAATGTTTTGGTCTGGTTTAGTTTGGTCTGGTTTAGTTTGGTCTGGTTTAGTCTGGTTTAGTTTGGTCTGGTTTAATTATGTTAGGTTAGTTTAGTTAATCTTAAGGTTAAATTAACTGAGGGAGACAAGCAACAGGTGATCAAAAAACCCGCATAAAATATACCCTTAAAAAAGAAACCAAATTATATACACAGTTGGACCATAGTTAGACATACAGTAGCCAGGGATTCGGAACCTCTGAGAATGGATCCGTATTAAAGGGTTCGAAAAAAGATACGAAACCTCTTAAGATTCATATGTGTTTCGTCATGGTTGGGGGAGCTTAGATTACTGTATACTGTTAAAGATGTCCAAGTTTACCCTAACCCCTCAACCTCTCCCTGCAGCCCCACCTCCCTGGCCCCCTTTCCATTACACCCTTTCACTCTGTCTCACTATGCTTACCTCTCCCTACCCCCAGAGAGAGAGGGAGAGAGAGCCGGACGTTCAGATAGAAAGTTTCCTTCACTATAACTGAACGATCACCATATTTTAAGACGTTGAAATTTACCATCAACAATATTATCCTCTACTTTTTATATAATTTCACTCATAATACGAAAAAAAACCCTAGTGTTGATACTTAACAAGAGTTGGATACACTTAACACGTGGTAAGTGACAACAGCAAAGGTAAAACGGAGACTCAGTCATTTTAGTGCGGATCATCAATACATTTATCCTCTTGTGGTGGCAATAATCTCGGATGGAAGTGACGTTCTAACCAAAATACACTGTACGATATATTAAGCGAGTGTGGCTGTAAAGTTCTTTCCTTAGATATTTGTGTTGTACTATGTTATACAGGTAAACTGATTCTTATTTATGGTCTTGTAGTATAAGTGAGAATAGAAATTTGTCTAAAAAAAAATATTCCTTGCGTGACGCTTGTGTTTGTGTGTGATGGTGACCTGTTTATCTACCTACTGGCAGTCTCCCTCCCTACCTACCCTCCGTGTCCTACTTTGAACTTCTTGTCTCCAGTTTTTGTTGCCCCCCCCCCCTTACCCCCCAGTCTCATCCTCACCCCCCTCCTCCTTCTCCCCTCCTTATCCACCCTCCTCCTCCCCTCCTCCTCCTCCCCTCCTTATCCACCCCCCCTCCTCCTCCCACACACACACACGCGGACTTCCCCAGGTACAGTCTGGCCGTTGTCCCTGGCCAGACTGCTTCAGGTGCCAACACCATCCTCTGAAAGCCGTTTCTCTGCCACTAGCTTTAAGTATAGGAGGAACTAACGAAAGAAAAATTTACTTTGATTCACTCGATCTCTTGTAATTTCGGGTCACTCTCCATTTTCATTCAGTGACCAAGTAGACTGCCTGAACCTGCTCCTTCTGTCTGGCTCTAGAGGATGAAGGTGTCTTACAGGTGAGGTCGGGAGGCGTTCAGTGGGCAGGTGATACTGGTGTCTTGATGTTCCTCTACTTAATTATCTCACGTCTTTGATAGTAAAAGCTACGGCGTGAGGGTTGTTACTTTATATAGTAAAATGTGGATATTGTGTAGGTCTATTTATGATGGAAAGTTATTATTATTATTATTATTATTATTATTATTATTATTATTATTATTATTATTATTATTATTATTATTGTATATTTTTACTCGCACCTGAAACATTTTGAGAGTCAGTTGAAAAAAAAAACAGCTGAAGAAGAAAAATTTGTGCCAGTAAAAAGTTTCTCTTACGTCAACTTCAACCATAACCTCTCCAGGGTCAGGCGCTCCCACGGCACTTGATAGAGGTCAGTCGCGATACGTAAAATGTGCTGTACAGTCGGGGTTGAAAGTTCGCTCCCTGCCAAAATGAAGCAGCATCGACCCCAAATGATATACAACAACACAGCCCTCACCAGATGACAGTAAGTTCGGAGATTCATTCCCGTGACTCAGTTTCACCACAGGAGCGAACTTTTGTCCCCGACTGTACACCTGGAAGAGCTCTTAAGTCATAAAGCGCCCCCATCCCGTGAAGAACCAAGCGGCGGTGTTCTCTAGATCATATGTCTGCAGAACCATATTACCTAGTGGCCAAAGTCTTAACACCACTGTAATAACTCCCGAAGAATGTTTGCCATGTTACTCTTAGGTCAGGAACAACAGAGGGGAATAACAGACGAATATGACAAAGGTTACGTATCTCTCCTGTTATCTGCTGGAGGTGTGGAGGTGAGTGAACCCCCAGCCGAGTCTCGTGCACGAATAAACCCAAGAATCGAGTGTTGTGAGCGCTCTCGGTTTCTTAAGTCATGAGAAAAACCTTGATTCTCAGAAAACGGATCTTATATCCTTGGGGAACATCGTTTTTTTTTTCTTTTTATATACTTAAGTTAACTTCTTTTATGATGGTTCAAGAGTTTAGGAAGTTCAGCTATGAATAAATATATAGAGTGCTCGAGATGCTGGCTTGAGTCGTGGAAAAGGAGAGAGATTGAGACCAACTTACATGCATTACTTACTAATATCAAAATAGCTGTTAGTTGATGGCTTATTGTCGGAAAATGCAAACTGTTTCCGGTTTTTTTTTCATAATTATCGAGATTACTTTCAGGATGTCTCGCGTATACCACAAGACTCACGATTATTCATTTAAATGAATATTAAGTTTTGTTCAGAGTTAAGTCTCGATTACAGGTGAAATGGGTCTCAGAATATTAGTACTTGGCTCCGATAGGTCAGAGCCCCATTAGAATTAGGTCAGAAATCTAATGGTTAAGTTGGAATTCCATTAGAACTAGCGGTTATTTGAACGTCTTTATTTTGTCTCGATAAAGAAACGGATACGATTAGAATCTACGGGAACAAAATACACGTTTTCGGGAACTGTCCTCCAGTGCCCGCGGTCAAGGTTGAGCTCAGTGACCGTGAGTCTTAAAATGACTCAACTGGAACCAGAGTACACAGAGTACCGAGTACCTGCTGTGTAATGCCTTTTTTTATTTACCTTTTAAAGCTATTTACTGAGGCAGATGATACTGCTCTTCTCACGGATAGTGAAAAGGCGTTACAAAAACTAGTTATCAGCGGAAAAAAGGTTAAGAATACGGGGCAGAAGGACCAGGGGAAGGTAGAGACTAGAATGGAAAAATAAAATTGAAAGTTGCGGCCTCCAAAGAGATGCAAAATCTGGGAAGATGGTCAAAGCAGCCGGAGAACGTCAAGGGAGGAGTGTGGTCGCCAACCCTCAGATATTGGGATGTCATCTCGATTGATTGAAAGCCATACTCAAGCAGACAATATCCTCCACTGTGACTGACAACAGAGGATTTTCACAACACGACCCAACGAAACTGATTATTGCGAGTGAATATTGTTCTCGTGGATGGGGTGGGGAGACCCAGATGGATTTTATTTACCAGGTAACCTGACGCCTCACCTGGGATACGACTGTTGATAAATGATAACCCTGACGAGAAAATAATCTGAGTGAAACTTTTGAAAATGAAATTCTCTCTCAAGGTGACCAGGAAAACCTCCTTGTAAGAACTCATCGAAGGGAAACAGGATTAAAATCGGCAGCTACAAGACACACCGCCTACGGTGCCTCCTCGACATGAATAATAAAAAAAAAACAACGAAAAAATCCTCCAAAGAAGTTCTTAGGTGAAATACGTCCTTGGTTCCGGATGATTACACCCTCCCTCGCCCCCGCCTACGCTTTCCCACCCCCCCCGCTTGCGCACCCCTCCCCCCACCCATCCCTCAGATCACCTGTGAAGAGGTGTATTTTAGCCCCGGAACCGATTTGGTCGAACCCCCCCAACCCCTAGCACCCCCCAGCCCCCAGCACCCCCCCAGCCCCTAGCACCCCCCTAGCACCCCCCAACCCTAGCACCCCCAGGCCCCCAACAGTGCTCACAACATGGCAGTGATCGCGGGTACGTCAGTTCGGAGACTCATTACCGTGTATCAATTTCAACACGGGGACCGAACCTTTGTCCCCGATTGAATCCCTGAGGTCACTGGCTCAGATACGACGACGAAATGTGCAGGAGACCCTCGCTGGGTCAGGTTAGATAAGATTACATTAGATTAGATTAGATTAGAGTAGAATACAGTAGATTAGATTAAGTTAGGTCAGGTCTCTCTCTCATACTTGTCTAACAGGTGAATGGATAACGACTTGCAGGTTAGGTCATCAGCTTCCTAAACATTGGCTCCTTGTAACTCCTCCTTGACTTGTTTATACTGCAGCAGTCTCTCTCTCTCTCTCTCTCTCTCTCTCTCACACACACACACAATACACATTTATTTGCTTGACATCATAATCGATATTAGAGAGTCAGAACAGGTACATTCTATCACCCAACTCCCCGTAAGACGAGGCACAGTACACTGCTACAGTATAATCCTGCCTGACGGGTGTGGCCTCTTGCTCTCCCGCCACCTACCACTTGTCCAGCTGTAGAAGACGACCACCTACGTGATTGTGAACCCAAAGGGCGTGTCATCTTTGCACTACACAGGAACTAGATAGTCACCCTCGTGTATGTGTGATGTGATGCTCCTGCTAATTGTCCTGTGCATGGAGGGGGACTCAAGATGTTGTGTTTGTCTATGGTTTGATGTTCACTTGAAAATGTTTTAAAGGAAAACAGGTTTACACTACATGGCAGACGTCTCAAGATGGCGACCAGCTAGGTAAAAAGTTGCCCTTACAGTAACTGGTGGTGAGACTCGACCCGTCTGAGACCCACGACTGAAAAAGATCGAACTGGCCAGGTTCTTTAGCCTGCGGGTACCTCCCAGGGGCACTGACTCATGCCTTCCTGCTGGAGGTTCACTATGTATGTATGTATGTATGTATGTATGTATGTAGTGTATGTATGTATGTATGTATGTAGTGTATGTATGTATGTATGTAGTGTATGTATGTATGTATGTAAAAATGTTCCGTTTCATGCTGTGTGTGTGTGTTGATCCGGGTCACCACTGTTGGTAGTATTGATGACCTCGATACAAGGTGACCATTTTCTTGGGCTCAGCTGGTGGCTGTTGTTGTTGAAGGCGTGTGTCCCGGATCCTGCCCTGCACGCCACCACCACACACTCACCCCTCTAGTATATACCTAACTGGTCTCCAGATAAAATACCAAATTTGCAAAAGATATTCGACAGGTTTCTGGGCCGATTAATAGTTTTATAACGACAAAACATCTGATAATATTCAAATTATCATCTGTTGTCCAGTCCAAGATGAATTTATAGTTTGATAAATTCTCACTTGCCGACAGCAGTTCAAGTTTCACTGAATATCATGAATAAAAATACTTATCAGGTGTGTCCAGGGATGTCACTCTCCAGCCAGACTGACGGACATGATAGGCAGTGACTCACACAGTGATTCTCTCTCTTGGTATATCCTGTCTTTCTCCTCTACAGGTATCTATATTGATCAGGTTAATACATACTATATCTCGTCGCTCACCTGTTCAAGGGTTCATTAGTTATTGTACACCTTCCCCCTCCCTCTCCTATTCCCCCTCCTTCTCTCATTCCCCCCTCCCTCTCCTATTCCCCCTCCTTCTCTCATTCCCCCCTCCCTCTCCTATTCCCCCTCCTATTCCCCTCCTCCCCCCCATTTCCCCTCTCCCATTCCGTCTTTGTGTTCTAAAGAGGACAGTGGAAGCTTGTGTTCACCATCTTGTTACACTAAATAAATAAATAAGTAATATAAAGATTTCGTGTTAAAAATATATTAAACAGGTTTTTTTTTAGCAAATATTATGCAATGGAGTTGAAAAATAAAATTGGAATTATCAAGTAAAACAATCCATCCATTATTATATTCCTGTTACATTAATTGAGACAGAGTTGTTGACCTCTCTCTCTCTCTCTCTCTCTCTCTCTCTCTCTCTCTCTCTCTCAGTGCTAAGTCAGTAGCATGCATGACTGTCGAAGTATTTGGCTGCACTGTCTAATCTACAGTAGTTTGGCCAGCAATATTAGCCCCTGAAGCTTACTGCTGTTAAGGCTAGTGACTGGAGTGTTTCGTGTCGTTGTTCCGCGTCCCGGCCATCTGTTATAACGATGACGAAGGTGATTCAACCTCGGTGATACTAATTGGACTAAACTATCATGTTGGAACTACGAGATATCTAAGATAAGTTTGTTTTTGTGTAAGTCAATCTAGCTGACCATGAAATCACTATACTTGAGGTAGAGTGATGGCGAACGAAGAAAACTTTTAAAATAGTTGAGAGAAAACAAGAGAAAAAGAAAGCAACCCGGTGACGTCAATCGAAAGTTTCTAAAACGGATAATATTTCTCGCCTCCAGAACACATGCTGAAGATACCTCAGTTTCGTGGAGGCAGAGTAACGATATTTTTTTTACTTCCGACCATCTAGCGATACGATATCTTCTGGTCACGACATCCCCCCTCCCCTTAAAAAAAAACCAGACCATGAATTCATACATTTCATGATTTCACTTAGCCGTGATATCAACATACAGTGCATCTGGTTGAAATCATCACGACTGTATTTCTGTAACAACTTGGAATTCTGTATATTGAAGTGTATGTGGTTAAGAATGTTGTATGTTGGGTAGATGTGTCTCCTCAGGTGACCTCCTCACTCCACCAATAATGACTTGGGTTCACCTACCTGGTTATGACATTGTGAATGACTGAATGAAATTGATAATAAAGGTAATGTGGGCCCTCGTGTGTGTGTGTGTGTGTGTGTGCGCGGGCTCGCTCCAACTCAAACTGGGCTTCTGTCTTCAAGGTAAAATTGAGTGTAGTTTAAGTCAGATTAGATTAAGTCAAGTCAGATTAGGTCGGATTAAGTCAGATCAGGTCAGGTCACGATAGGATAGGTCAGATTAGATTAGGTCAGGTCAGGTCAGTTCCACCCTGGAGGCCCGTCTACCAACGTCATCTGGTCCCTGGCTTTGGTAGTTTCACCCCATATGTTAAAGTATTCCTTGTTATGACTCGAGATGATTGCCTACACTTACTCCCGCCTGCTGTTTGAAAGGTTAGTGATCGCTTTATGACTGTGTGTGGGTGGGTAGGTGACTGGCTGGGTCGGTGGGTGGAATGTGGCTGGGTAGACGACTGGCTGTGTGTGTGTGTGTGTGTGTGTGTGTGTGTGCGTGTGTGTGCGTGCGTGTGTGTGCGTGTGTGTGTGTGCGTGTGCGTGTGCGTGTGTGTGTGTGTGTGTGTGTGTGTGTGTGTGTGTGTGTGTGTGTGTGTGTGTGTGTGTGTGTGTGTGTGTGTGTGTGTGTGTGTGTGTGTGTGTGTGTGTGTGTGTGTGTGTGTGTGTGTGTGTGTGTGTGTGTGTGTGTGTGTGTGTGTGTGTGTGTGTGTGTGTGTGTGTGTGTGTGTGTGTGTGTGTGTGTGTGTGTGTTAAATTTCACTGTGGTTTGTCAAGGAAAACGTACGTGACTCTACCGACATTTCCTAAACTTCCATCAACCTTACCCTTGGTCAGCGCTCACCCAACCCCCCTCGCCGCTGTCTGGATACCTCACAGTTGTAGTCGCCCCAGATGACGTTCATAAATATGCTCATCCTATGCTTTCTCTTAACACTATCAGCTGTCTAATAAGGCTATCTTGCTTGTAATAACTGCTATGTGGGATATCTCGTAAATACAGTGTAAGGGGAGTTTCTCATGACATCCTGGTATGTTCAGTATAGTGCTCGTGCATGACAGAGGAAGACAAAGTCACTGGACATTTCTTAGAGTAAAGAAAATCATTCCATAGATACCATAATGTTTGGGAAAGCTCAAGTCCGTTAACTAGACCGGAGCTAGATTGTTCAAAGTTCATCTGTACAAAAAGCTAAATATTCTTCCTGACATTAATTTGGCGTTTATTTATCATTACGTAAGTGGAATTTAAGGTTTTTTTTTTGCATACCAAATATACCATGAACTATCATTGTAGCTGTCTCAAATATCACCAGTTAAATTAATACGCCTGACCGTGATGGACATATATGTGCTTGGTGATAATAATTCTTTGGAACCACCAGGGCAAAGAGAGTATACTAATTTGTTTTCACTCTTTCAACCATTGTCTTATACAGTACAGGGTGACCGGAGTCAAGAGTAACCCTCATTCTCCCCGATTTATTGTCATTCTTTCTGTCTTGTTGGTTTACCTGATGTGAGTTGCTATAGTGTCCCTCGTCACACACCACCCGAGCATCACTACCAGCAGAGATTTGGTGAAGTTCTTTGTGATATATAGACAAGGGAAGAGACAGCATAAACTCTCACGTTCCATAAATGAGAATTACTGAGTTATGGTGAAATTAATGAGAGTTCAGTGGGTAAACTCTCTCTCTCTCTCTCTCTCTCGTTATAACACTGTCTTGTCTCAGGTGTGAGGATCGTTCATGTGTACAAGTCACTATTCCTCTAACTTTACATATCTGAGGATCAAGGTTGAAGAGGCTAGTGTATTGCCGGGATGAATTTAATCAGTGTATTCAATATCCCGTTTGGTGTCTGAACATAGGCAGCCACTCTCCACCTCCCTCGTTTAGATAAGGCTGTATCGGGTTGTATCGCTCTTAAGTCCTTCAGAAACTCAGACGTAATTCGATCGTTGTGTCGAGTCATTTATATATTTCGATGGTATCCAGTCGCTTATGGGTAAGATTTTGGCATTGTTAAATCGGTTTATAAGAGAATCAGTTACTGTTCAGTCGTTTAGTCATCGTTACTGTCTTGTACAGGTGTTGAGATAATACTTGGCCACTGTTCACTTGTGAGGCTAAATCCCAGTCACTAATCAGTCGTATGTATTGTTACACAGCCGACGCCCTGGAACTGAGTAACAACAAGTTATCTTTTGTAATTTTTTTCAGATAAGTTTTAATTGTTGTCTATTAAATTATGGCTTTAAGGTCTTAGTCATGGCTTCACCCAGATAAAACTTAATTGTTGTTGAGGTCATTAAGTTATCTTTCCCACGGCCACAATAATAGCCAACGCCCCTGGCCGGTTTCACGAACAAAAACTATAAGAAGCTGCAAATACAACTATTCCTCTCACTGTCTTAATAATAGGTTGTCTCTTATACTGACTTTATAATTATACTGAAGAAACGAAGATTAACATTCCAAATGACCACTTCCAGAGCCAGTCCAAAAACGTACCGAGACCCCAACTTCCGGTGGATTACAAAACCAGCTAAAATTACAAAAGTATTCCCGAATCAGTTGGGTTAGGTTAGGTTGGTGTTCGCCAGATGTTTCATATGCTTTCGGACGCCTGGGGTCCCGATACTTTTTTGGATTGGCTCTACTACTACTTATTTACGCGTTGTTTTTGTGTAATTAGGGAGGTGGGGCGGGGCGGGGGGGGTTTCTTCATGGTCCATTTGGTACCTGACGTGTGTACATGTTCAAGAAATTTTTTAATTGTATTTTTTTTGTTTCCTCCTCCTCTTCTTCCTCATTTCTTCCTACATCACTATCTCCACTATCGATACCTCCTCCTCCTCCTCCTGTACAGTTTCATCCTTTCCCCTCCTTATCATCCTCCTATGTTTCTTCCTCCTCCTTCAGACACGACAGAGGACCAACTCAATATCAACTGTAGGTTAGGTTAGGTTAGGTTACAGAGAGTAAGTCCTTCATGCGATTACTAATTATTGAAGACGATTATCATTACAGGAAGTGGTATGGTAACTGATAGTGATAACTTTTTTAGGAAATATTTAGTATATTGTTTTGTTTATATCATAATATCCTTCACATATCCTACTCCATTCAGGTGTCCTTAAATTCCTCCCTGGTATGTCCTTCCTCACTAGGACTCTTCCCTCATCTTGTCATTCAACCTCATTCTCGGTCTGTCTTTATCTGTTGACGGGAAACAGCTGAAGATAGATGCTTAGACGAGGCCAAAGTGACTCTCTCTCTCTCTCTCTCTCTCTCTCTCTCTCTCTCTCTCTCTCTCAGAAGTCAAGTATAAGAAGCTTACATATTTTCTTTAATCACTTTCTCCTTCTTCTTTCTGTCGCCTTCATTCTGTCTTATTTTGCTTTTTACCGTAATGTTAAAAGCAGAGATGAACATATAACCAAGACTGACTTTACAAATAGAGAGAGAGAGAGAGAGAGAGAGAGAGAGAGACTAAACCTGCCAGGTCCGTCGGGGTTACAAGACTACAAAAAAAAAACTTGACGGTCAAACGAATCGAGTTTGGAACCTGCTATAGTATCACCTGGCTGTAGTAGGTGAAGCGGGGCACTGACCAACCCTTCGCCCAGAGGTTATCGCCCTGAAGTGAGAGGCCTCAGGTAAACCCTTTAACACCATCGATCTTCTTTTGCTAATGTCTTCTCCGTCGACAAGGTGTGGTGAAAACAAAATGTCAGGTGTCGAGAAACAGACACCTGAAGGCCAAAACACACACACACACACACACACACACACACACACACTCCCCAAACACCAAAAAAAAAAAACTCACTAGGTTAAAGGGAAATATCACTCCTGCTAAAAACCACAATTCAGGTTGACCGGATCATACATTAATATTCAGTTCACTGTGAAATTAATACCTCCGCATAATCACATCAAAACCCTTAAAGAGAAAACGTTGCTAATATTGATTTTCAGGTCACTGGGTCACCACCTTAGCTAATCCGGTTGATCCTTGGCGAGCTACAAACTAATTATTACCTCGTGTATTCATCTCTTTGAGTATACTGGAACCAGATCCAAATTGCACAGTCGCTACAACCTGCTTTAGAAATTACTCACACACACACACACACACACACAAATGGCCCCACCTTCCTTAACTCTATACATGGCCTCACCTTCCTTCACTCAATACATGGCCTCACCTTCCTTCACTCAATACATGGCCCCACCTTCCTTCACTCAATACATGGCCCCATCTCCCTTCACTCAATACACGGCCTCACCTTCCTTCACTCTGCTCAAACTCCACCCCCTTTCCTCCATCTTCATCCCACGGCCCTCCTGTTACACTCTGGGAAAGACTTGTTGACTTACCTTTCCCTCTCACTGGATTATCATCACAAAAACTCGCTGTCCTCAGGTACCCAGACCAGGAAAGCTGAGATGGCCGAACCCACCCCCATGACTTCACTCCTCACCTCAAAACTTGCTTCACGACCCGCCTTACTTCATCTCCCCTCTCCCCCCTCCCTCGTCCTCACCTCCTCCTGTATGTAGCCTCCCTTCCTTCTTCCGTCTCCTCCAAGACCAAAACATATATAGTGATAATCAACTCGTAAATACTCTTTTAATAATCGCTGGTCCACCTAACCTAACCTAACCACAGCAAAAAATCTATCGATATTACGCACTGATTTTTAGGTCATCCACCCCGCGGTCCAGACGGGAGAGAGTGGACACACACCTCATTTTGGGTCTCTTGGACTTAACGATTAAACTAGTCTTTCCTTCACCGCTGATAAAATATTCTTATAAATTAGCTCTACCCTTGAGGGCATAATCCTCGTACCCAAGTGGAATGCTACTTCGAATATACATAAGGGGTGTGGGGTGATTAAACGAGGTAGATAAGTAAAAACACCAGAAAATGCGGGTAAAATATATCAAAGTTGAGTTAAGACTTGTTCCCGCCCGGAGCTAGAGTTTATATCAAGTCTTCATTATAGCTTTTTTGTTTATAGTTTAGCGGCGAGAGCGTGATGGTGTGAGTAAGTATAGTCATATACACCTTAATATCTAGCCCACCCAGGCCGGAGTGGGTGTTAAATCCAGCGGTCTGAACTGTAGATAGAAAGATATATAGATAGATAGGTGACAATATAATGCTTTCATCTAATAAGGCCACCAGTCACATTTTCTGTACTGAATAGACTATTTTTCATTCAAGAAGCTATACGAGAAGATGTAAGTAGTAGCAGTCTTGTAATAGGAGCAATAGTGTTTTACAATAGCAACACCGGGGCTCTGTGGTTAGTTGTAAATATCATCTCTAAGTGATCTCGTTCGTTATACATATTCTCGTCTAAGTGGTCTCGTTCGTTATACATATTCTCGTCTAAGTGGTCTCGTTCGTTATACATATATTCTCGAAGTCTAACTGGTCAATTAATAATCAGCCTTTACACTACTGGTTTATTATGAGGGCTGTGAGGGGTGAGGGGGTGAGGGGCTGTGAGAAGGGCCTATGGTCTCATTAAATAGACTTCTTTAGATTTATTCTCTGTGTAGGCTAATTGATTGAGCTCTACTAAGTGGTGTTCAGTCAGTCTCTATAATTCACAATTGATTAATACAATTATTTTACATTTTGGGATTAATTTCTTGTTTTTCTTGTATCTGACTGACTGCTACTTCTACATGTCTGGACTCTGGTAGTTATGTCTGGACTCTGGTAGTTAAGTCTGGACTCCGGTAGTTATGTCTGGACTCTCTACTCTTCGTTTTGTTTTTGTAGCTAAGAGAAATACTTGGGTGTGGCGGCAACAGGTAGTAACCCCGTCATGTTTATAAGGCCAAATAAATGTTGCTGACTTGTTTGTAATTTTTTAGAGCGAGAGCCTCAAAATATAATGATAAGTTAGTACAGATTGGTGTTGCTGCCTCAGAACTCTCTTGGATACAGCTCGTTAAAGCTCACTCGTCTCCGCCGCAGACACTTTCACAGCCAGGAGGATAGCAAAATAAACTCGACGACCTACTTGACTGGGGATAACAGACGCTTGAATTAACTTACTAGCTGGACCTGCTTGTTCCCTTCCCCTCCCCTCCCCTACCCCCCCTCCCCTACCCCCCTCCCCTCCCCTTTCTTTCCCCCCTCCCCTACCCCCTCCTCCCCTCCTTAAAACCAAAAACAAAAATTTCTTAGAGCGCCACACCCTAAACGGACAAATTACCATCTTATGCACATTAGCATAAACTCACTCCATGATTAGCGCACTTTTTTGTAAACACTGAATAACAAAGATTATAGACGAACCTGATTTTCATACTTGTTTAGGAAGAATAATGATGAGGTTAAAATATTATCCTCTAAAGTATATTTTTTGTACATCAATTAACAAAGAAAGACGTGTCAGTGGTGCAAATAAGTCTTAATGGGTGTTGATGCCCTGGTAAACAAAACGTATTGGTGGTCTTAGAGAAAATGGTGATGACTTTTCTACACCTGTTGAAATGTTGTGATATATATGAAGCTGTTAGACTCTCAAACTAAGAATCTTTGAGCCTCTGTTAAACATGACTTTTATGAAGGTGAATCTCATTTCCAACCTTGTTTGCTTCGTTGGGTTCTTGTCTACCTTGTGAGCGTGATGGAGTTGTCTTTAGAACCATTACTACCTAATATAGTTTCTTCCTATATGAGGGTCTTTAAATTATCTTCACGCACCATTAGAGAGCGTTTTGGGAGAGTGTGTCGCCGAGGTACAGTCACCTTTGGAATGTTGACGACCCGCCGGTGTCTGGTGTGAGATTCTTGTACGAGTAATATCCCTCCATACAGGTCAGTGGTGTAGGTATGTCAGTATAGGTTTAATTTTCAGTTGTGTGGTTCAGTAAAGTAACTAAACCAGCTTTTACATTGGTTGAGTCGAGGGGGTCTTTACTTTAAGGCGTAACTCTTAATGAGAAATAGTTCACAGTGAGTCAGCGGTCCCATAAGGCATGACCAATGTTAATTAAGGAAAACGTATACCTGTAGAAATTATCGGTATTTCGTGTAATAACAATAATAAACGATCCAAGCTTCCATCTTGTCTTACAAATGGGCGACGTCGATATTTTTATTATTTTATTTTTTCTCACATTATCCACTTATGATCGTTTTTACTCTACATTATCCTTTCATTATTAATCAAACAGACAAAACAGTGATGATATACCTATGGAGGAACACGTGTTTACACCACATAAAATCAAATCATACATATTTGTCGAGTGTTAATATTTTGGACACACTAGACGGTTACCTCTCTCGCCGGCCAGTTGGTATGCCTGTCTCTGTAGCCCGGGAGGGTTGGTATGCCTGTCTCTGTAACCCGGGAGGGTTGGTATGCGTGGCTCTGTGTTCAGGGAGTGTTGGTATGCGTGGCTCTGTGTCCAGGGAATGTTGGTAGGCGTGGCTCTGTGTCCAGGGAGTGTTGGTAGGCGTGGCTCTGTGTCCAGGGAGTGTTGGTATGCGTGGCTCTGTGTCCAGGGAGTGTTGGTATGCGTGGCTCTGTGTCCAGGGAGTGTTGGTAGGCGTGGCTCTGTGTCCAGGGAGTGTTGGTAGGCGTGGCTCTGTGGCATACTGATCTTATGACATTCGGTAACCGAACATTATATTAATTACACCCAAATAAATACATATTGCATTACAGTACTTATCTAATATACTACAGGACTAGGCGTGTGTCTGTTCTGGGCAGCCGAAACGGCACAATCGTTTTTCATCAAACTTGGTGGAAAAATCGCAAAAAATTCGTAGAGTAGAACAAACCTGGTCCAATGTCGATGGTTTTTTTAGGAAGGCATTAATTAACCATTTTATTTACGATGGAAAACGATGCAAGTCTACGGACTTGGCGCACCCTAATTAACCATGCAAGTCTACGGACTTGGCGCACCCTCATTCGCTGTATGCTAGCCAAGCATGAGCGTTCAAACTTTCACTGGGCACGAACGTGCTCGCGATCACTTGTATTAAACTATAAACCAAAGTAAATGCATGTCCCAGTATGTATCATCCGTGGTCTCTTAGTGTGGACAGATACTTTTTTGAGATATGGTACGGACGTTACCGTGATATATAGCAATCTGTTTATGTTCTGTCTGTGTTTGTCTATTATGTAGGAGATTAATGAAAGGAAAATTCATAGCCTCAAGGGAAGAAGGACATGAGAGAGAGAGAGAGAGAGAGAGAGAGAGAGAGAGAGAGAGAGAGAGAGAGAGTAACGAAAACAACAATGCACTTTTTACAATTATTTTATTTAAATTATTAAACTATTTTCTTCTCACTTGTTGATAGAAATAGTGAGAGATTTTCTTAGACCACGTGTGAGAGATAGTGAGAGATAGTGAGAGAGACTATTCCTACTAGTGTCTCCATTAATCATCTACTGACAGTCTTACTCGACCTGTTTGGTGACTGTAATATATTACGAGTGATAGACTGTCTCATTCACTTCCAGGAGACAAACTACGCCTTCTGCTGTAGCACTTTAATCACCCTATAATTTCAAGAGACACTTCCTGTAGTACATAATCTGATTTTCTTTTTAAATATAATAATAAAAAAATTCAAAAACCTTTATTATGGAATCGAAAATATGGAAATAAGAAACATGGAAGAATAATGATGGGATGATATATAAACAGACGAGAGAGAGGAGATGGAGAGAGAGAGAGAATGAAGAGGATAAATGAGAGTATAAGACCAAACAAACTGATGATGATGGAGGAGAGAGGTGAAGAGACAAGATGTTCACACCAAAAGGAAAAATATAACAGAAGTACTTTAGGGATGAACAGAGAGAAGTATAGTGTGACAAGTAAACGATGGAGAGATTATGTCTTAAGGGTTGGGGAGCTGAACAGACGCGTGGGAGGTAGAGGGGGAGGTTACGACTAGGAGAGGAGATGGAGGTTGGAGGTTACGACTAGGAGAGGAGGTAGAGGCTGGAGGTTACTACTGTGAGAGGAGATGGAGGTTGGAGGTTACGACTGTGAGAGGAGGTGGAGGTTGGAGGTTACAACTGTTGGAGGAGGTGTGGAGTGGAGGAGGAACAGGAGGTGGGTGACTACAAAAGGAGCATAATGACAGCCTTTAGACACCACAGGAAAGGAAATCCATCAGCAGGGTCGTTTAGGCAAGACTAATGGTGCACCAGGACTTAAAAAAATTAGGTGTAGAGAGAAGTGAAGAGAGGAATTCCTGATATAAGAATGGGAAGAAAGAATAGGTAAAAAAGAGCATCATAGAAGAATACTGAATGTGGAAAAGAAACGGACAAACGGATACGTGATGTAGTGGGCATAAGTGAACACAAGTGAAACCTCTCTCCATTATGCGACAAAACCAGGAGACAATTTTTGAGAGAGAGAGATAACAAAAGGTGTAGTGTCTTTGATAACATACCGAGATAAGAGATGCATTGGTGTCTGAGGAAGATGAAAGAACCAGAGACAGGAGGATGTTTGTGATGTATGAGTTTGTTTATATCAAGGGTCAGGATTAAGTCTTCTACGTGATGGGTATACTGTGGGTTTCTGAAGCGAGGATACTAGCTACTGCCTTAGTGATGGTGCAGGAAAGTACAAAGACACATGAGCTAACAGATGTGTAGATGGAAAAGCACCAGAGATAATAGAACTGTCTATCTTGAGAAGAGTTTGTGTTTAATCTCTTCAATGAACTTTAACAGATTACGAGACTCGCCATCTTTTTCCTGGCTACTACAGAACATAAAACTTATTTATATATGTTAAAAACTGACCCACAACACCAGTGCACATACACACATCAACTCCCTTGGATAGGTCCTTTTGGTATTACCTTTATATATTACAGTAACCTTACTAATCCACTTATGATGTCTAAATACTCAAAACGCGTATGACAAGAGTGAACACCTGATGATCTTTATAAAAACAAACACTGAGAGAACGATGTCAGTAAATCAGGTGAATCTCTGCCCACCATGAGAGGTTTGTAGTCCAGTAGGTTTGTGCTCAGTACTGCCTGCTCTAGCTTCACGTCCCTGCATCGCCTTCGTCAAGAGTCAAGACTGTCAACGTGTTTTGTTTTTTTTATTTACTACTTACAATTAAACCTGATGGTTGGTGATGGAGATTCTGTCTTAAAGAATTAATTAATTTACCGCCAGTTAGTAAATAATTATCTGCATATATTTGTCCCCGTAGATTAGTGTAGATGTACCCAAGATGACCTCGTAACCTACAATGAGTACAGTATAAGATATTCAGAGCTTGATTATCATAGCATTTAATGGGGTACTAAAACACAGGGTAGCAAGACAACTTCAAATGACAAACTCAGAGGTTAATGACATGCAACCTGCCGTGGCTAGGCACTGACCTTAATTATTTTTCAAGACGACAACTCTTACGCATATGGTCAAAGAAGAGATTCATTTTTTGTTGTTGAAAATGTCTAGACTCAAACGCATTGTAATTAACAGGCGAGAAGAAATAACTACAGTGTTTGGGCAATGTTGTATCACTTGACCATCTCCATTAACCTATGTCAGTACTGTGATTAGGGTCAACAGTGGATATGGTACTAGTTCGTGTGTTACTGTTGCTGGCACAGTAGTTAATGTGTTACTTCCCTGTGTTACTTGGTATTTGTGGTTCTCTAGTTTGTGTTACTCTCCGAAAACAGATGATATGTGACGCCGTGGTGGGGTTATGATTACCACACATAAATTTCTACCTGTTACTGAGTCTCTCTAGGTGTTATAATGATGATTCATTATGTATTCTAACAGCATAGTCGATATTATTACAATGGGAAACATATGTACGTACTTTTGTAATTTATAACATAACCACCTTTTTATTGCGAAAAAGTGAGTGAAGACAAATTTACCAAATGTAACAATACCGGGTAATTTATGACCTAATGAACTATTTTTAATTTACTGGGATTTCTGCTGCTGGTTTTCCTTTCAAGTACTGTACCTCGTCCTGGGCTCAACAGTTTTTGTGGCACTACACTTTCTCTTTCTTACACGTTCACTACACTACTATAACACCACCACACATTTCACTACACCACTATAACACTACCACACGTTCACTACCACACTACACTATATATACACACATTCACTACCCATACACTATAACACCACCACACACATTCATAACCTATAACACCACCACACGTTCACCACTACACTATATACACTATATACCACGTTCACTCACTACACTATACCTACCACGTTCACTACTACACTATACCACCACATATTTCACTGTACCATATGTTCACTACTTACTACCATATGTTCACTACAACACTACCATATATTTTCTACTACCACATCACTACCTTTTCTTTACTACACTATAACACTACCATGTTCACTACAACTACCACACTACACTATATACTACCATATTTCACCTACAACACCTACCACCTACACTATAACACTACCATATATTTCCTACAACACTACCACACTACACTATAATACTACCATATATTTCACTACAACACTACCACACACTACACTATACTTACTACCATATATTTCACTACTACACTACACTAACACTACACAATCAAAATTCCAACTATGATAAAAAGTCATAAAACATCAATAACCTCTTACTATGTTTTCGACCTGTTTCTAAGTTGAAGGATACAACAAATTAATCATATTTTATGATAAAAATGGAATGCAAAACTTCACAGAAAGAGATGGGTGATTTCTGCACACGCTTGGAGAACTTTCACTTTGGACAGTGGTGAGCCGGTCTTCAAGTTAAATATAACGTCTTTACTCTTAATTTAGTTATTCGAGACTGAACAGATACCAGCAAAAAACTGCTGTAAAATTGGGACAATGGGGTGACCAAGCTAAGTTCCTGCAGCGATATAGCCCTCAGGTCAAAATTAGAAACGGCAAGTTGACCTCATCGATGCTACATCAAATCAGACTTCATTGTGCGAAGTGAACGCAAAGAGTGTAGAATAATTCCACCTTATATTAAAACAACAAACGCCAGCCCTGCCCACCTCAATACGCCCTACTCTAAAGGTAATCAGGACTTCCATAGATGCGTAGTTTGGTCTGTATAAAATATTCCCCGGGAGTGACCTACCACAGTTACGATCTCTTTGTGGTCGTCACGGTCTGATGCACTTCTATAAACTCATAAACACGGCGGTACAGCTGTGGCCGTGCTGCAACGAGCATTACAATGGCCTCTGGACAGCTACCCGTCGGTGGTGGTCACTATAAAAGTTCTCGTCCGGTTTCCTCCCGTGAATCATCTCCGCTTCTCTGGTGCGTCCTTCAAGGATCCTCAGTGGCCAGGACCTTCCCACAAGAGGTGCCTGGAGGAGGACCGCTCTTCTAATGCCAGAGGCTCCAGGTGATGGGTACCCAGGAAATGCTCCTCCAAGAAGCACAGACAGGAACAATATGAAAGATAGGGACGACTCACCGCCCCTGTCACCTTTGTTCCAGCTATAGACATGACCAGCACCTACTAACAAATTGGGTCCGTCATACTGATTATTTGCGCCCTATATAAAACATTAACATTTGAGTTTTTAATATAAAAAATAAATAAAATAAAATATGAATATTATTTGTTGTTTTACCTAACATAAATTAACCTAACCCAATGTGTAACTTGTAAACATATGTAATATATATCTATCTATATGTACATACTTGGTTCAAATTATTTGATGCTCACAGAAACACCAGATTACTTTATTTATAAGTAACCAATTGTTACAGTACAGTACAGTACAGTACAGTACAGTGTAGAGACCAGCCGTTAATAGAAGAGCGAGGTGAAGAAGTAGATCCATTAGGAAGTGGAACGATGATTACATCAAATTTGGCTTTACTTGACCAAAGAGGAAAGTAAAAAAGATTACCCAATGACTAATTGCTTGTTGTGTCCCCAAAAGATGGTCAATGAATGCTTAGTACCAAGGAAGCTCCTACATCTTTATGAAAGAAAACATCCTGGACTTGAAAACAAACCCAAGTCTTAATTTGAAAACTTGAAACACAATTTGACAATTTCATCGCATAGCATTGGAGTACGTCACACTAGTACAGCATCAGGGCTCAGTGCACACTTAGTTGGAGCCTCTCTCTGCATTGCTTACTTTCTAGGGACAAAAAAGAAACCATTCACAGAAGCAGAGATCATTGTTCCTGCCCGGTGTACTGCTTAAGAAGAAGTATTGGGAGAGTCTGTCAAAGCCGAGATGGAAAATAGAAGCATTCAAAATGAAAATATCATTGTGGAAGCGTCGATTTGAAGGGGACGCTCTGTCTGCATTCTGTCAATAGCCCTAGCAGAGGCTTCCTTGAGCACTTGGGGGGTCTTACGAGAAAACTTTGATCGGTATTTTCCCAAAAGATCTGAGGAAAACATGAAGAAACAGAACTGGATCATTAATCGTTTCCTTCCAGCGAATTTAGAAGAAGAGAAACTCCTTGAAGTTCACTGTGATGCATTAATGAAATCATTGTTCATAATGAAATCACATTCAGACTTTTGGGACACAGTTTATAAAGATCAGTGTCACCAGAGTTTGGCATCATTGGCCCTTAAAGTTCTTGTTGGTTTTCATCATACATATCTGCCAGCGCGAGCCTTCTCAGACCTTTTGAATATAAACAATAAAAAACGCTCAAAACTATCACTATTCAGGCTTGTGTAAGACTCACTGCCACAAAAACTGTTGAGCCCAGATTTGATGTACAGTACTTGAAAGGAAAATCCAGCAGCAGAAATCCCAGTAAATTAGAATTGGTCATTAGGTCATAAAATTAGCCGGTGTGTTGTTATTACATTTGCAAATTTGTCTTCAATTATTTTTTTTCGCACAAAAGCTGTAATATGTTATAAATTACAAAAGTACGTACATATGTTTCCCATTATGGATTAACACTAAGCTGTTAGGGAGAGGGACACTGCCTTCCCTCTAGGATAAAATTTAAAAGAATAGAATTAGACGTGGTTCAAATAACGTGTGAGATACGTGTTGTTAACTTGACTCACTCGTTCGGATAATTTACGTCAGATTAGTTCTGTTCCAGCCTCTGTGTGAGTTAACCCTTAGGCTATCTGACTCCTACTGTACTACTGCTACTACTACTACTACTACCAAATATGTTGGTCACTGTAGCTTTCTCCCAATCTTGTGTTTACTTGATCTACGTTTCAGTTCGTCTGTATCCCCGTAGCTGACGAACCTAAGCTGTGAGGTTTGGTATGTAAATTGGGCACTCCGAAGAGTTGCACCATTGCCTACCTTGTGTTAATCAAAGGTAAACCGACCCTAACCTAACCTAACCTACACTATTTGGGTTAAAACGCAGACTACAAACTCCACGCTGTTAATGGAAGTTCATCACTCACAGGTTCACCTCTCGCTTCCTGGTATGTTGGTTGGTCAGAAGGACGGGGGGGCTTCCTTTAGCACTGAGACGAAAGTAATTGGTGAGTAGGGAAGCCACTGTGAAGATGTGTTAAAAGGCGTTTATTTCTGGCACTGTACGGCAAGGGAGAAGATGGGAATGTAAATTTCGGGAATCTCCAGTGGTGGTAGTGGTGATGATGATAGTGGTACTGGTGGTGGTGGTAATGGTGATGTACTTTTTTCTTCCCTGTATGAGTAAAAACACCAAGTACCGGAGGCAATCTGGTCAGTCACGGTTCAGGAGATCACCAGTTACAGCATCTTAAGCATCTTTAAACACTTGTAATGTGTGTAACTAGATTATGTACGTGATAGTGTACTGCAAATATAATTGTATCGTATATTTTTTTAATTCTCGTCATTAGTTAAAAATCGATGGGAGAATCTAAGCCACAAATTACATCGAAATAGTCAGAATTTTTTTTTATATTCTGAAATTGTTTAAGGACTTGTGTACGGGATCCTCTCTGTGCTGAATAAAATCGTCTTGCGTTAGTCACATGAGATGCTAAACGCGGCGGTCCCGTGGTGAAGAGGTCACGCAAATTCTATTTTAGACGAAACCCAAATATATAGGCGTATAATGGCTCGTCGACTGTCATTTTTTTTATCATGTTACGTAAATAATTGGGTGAATTTATCCTATATTTTCATATCTCAAAACTCAGAATGATTAAGGAATAATAATAATGATCATAATAAAAGTTACAACAATGATAATTAATTGAAGATCGCACTTTCTGTTACCTCCACACACACACACACACACACACACAAAGTCGAGTAATGTAGTCTAGGCCGGCCTTGTCTCCTGTCAGGGTAAGATGGCCGCCCTATGATTTGTTGACGGTATCTAATAAACTAAACATTCATTTTGTCGTGAGCCACATGAGGGTAGTTGTGGTGTGGTATAACCCGACCAGAGGCACGGACGTAACATATCCACATCCAAACAAAAGAAATATAATCTATGTACAAATGAAAGTTTCTTAAAAATAAAAATAAAATATTCTTCAGGGATAAGTAATAAATAATCTCGGATGTGTTTGTTCAGACCAAAACTAAATGTAAACATGTGAAGGTGAAGGCGATGATAGCGTGCGTGCCCTCTCTCCCAGCGGCTTCCTGGTGACAATTTCTTTTTTCTTCTTTTGGTTACATTGTGGTCATGGGATCACAGTTTACTGACATGGACCAGACAGTTTGACTCAGATCCTTGTTCAACTTAGACAAGAGAATTATAGCCTCCCAAATGGAACAAATTGTAATATTTTTTTTTTATTTGAAGGCGCTGGTCAACGTCCTCGGCTCGGCTAAACTACAGGTGTGGGTTAACATCTTCATTCCTCACGAGCAATCTTTATTGTTTTTAGAGTAGATATAACTATGTAATCACTCCAAAAAAGTATCTTTACGGGGGTCGATGAATTTCAGAATGAACACTGTGACTCCTGTTGTCTGGGTAGGGTTGTCAAAATCCTTCGTCCGTTGTTTCATATTGTCTCACACAGAATCGTAAAGGTAATTTTTGGAGTGAGTAACACGTGTTGATGGCGAAGCAGCAGCGGGCTACTTTCTATATGCTCGCCGTTCCTCGACCGCCATGAGACACACACCTGTTGTTCGTCTTCATTCTCTCCTCGACTGAGTCTGGAGCGTGTTCGGTGTTCTGCTACCATCTCCTGGGACCTTCACATCTCTTTTACACACTCCTTTAAACCTAACTAATGACGATCAATAGATTTGTTCGTCGTGCGTGAAGTTCTTTTGGTGATGTTTTAGTACGGTACAGTAAGTGGTCATGCCATCGAAGGCGAGGCTGACTCGGCATCATATAAATAGTAACGTGTTGGTGAGTTTTTCCCGCCAGTATTTACCGGGATCGCACAGTTCAAGACCATCAGTAAACATAAGTTGAATATACCCCAGGTAGGGACCAACACTGTGTGACATAAGTAATCCCAAAACATAAAGAAAGTTTTAATGTTTCACTACTCGTTAAAAAATGTTCTTCCCTAATGGTCAACCGACTTCATATACAGTTTACCAGTAGTGTGGAAAATCAGTTACCAGCTGCTTATAATACTTGCCTTAGCTAAAGCGAATCCTGACTTAGACCATGTGGGAAAAAAATGGTTCTCAGACACTACCTGAAGACCAATAACCTGCCATCATGAAATATTATTAACTCTGCATGAACAATATGATCATCCACCATACACACTCACCTTTGGCTCTCCTGATGAGCGGAAGGAAGGCCTTGGTGACAGACAGAACTCCCAGCACGTTGGTGTCCACGGCGCGCCTCACCGTCTCGAGCGGCACCCACTCTATCTCCCCGTAGGTAGCCCAGCCAGCGTTGTTCACCACACCCCACAACACCTCTGTCACGGTGAAGTCAGGGTCAGCAACCAGATGGAGTCCAGTCCTAAAGGATCCCATTACTAATAAACCCCTTGTGTTAATGGTCTACATCCTGTTATAGTTAACTATTTAAAAAAAGAGGATTTATCCCTTTAAATGAGATGGTTTAACTGTTTGAGGACTTTGAGGGCAATGGTTTATATTTGAGAACGATGAGTAAACTTGTTTGAGGTGATGTTTTACGACGATGATTCAACCCTCTCGTCTTCAAAGGGTTAAATTTGCTCCAGGTTTGAGCCTCTTAGACCTGGGAGCCATTTGAAGTACCGTTGATCAGTAGGCAGTTAAGAAATGTGTATTAATAATGGCAAATACTCAGCCCGAGACTAAATTTTGTTTTTTGAGGTGGGTCTTTAGGCTGGCCTGGGCTGGGCTGGGTTAGATTACTAGGGGAAGACACGCACCATCATCGCTACTTTACACCAGGTAGTTACAGTAACATATGTTGTGATACTAGAGAGTTATATGGTGGCTTTTGTTTTCTGTGCGAGTGACGGTAATATATGAATTTACGTAGTCGTGTAAACCCTCTGTTGATTTCTCTAAGAATTTATAAAGGAATTCAAGATTGTTGCAACAAGAGAGAGTAAATCCAGGTTTCTTTTTCGGTGTTTCACGGCCCGCGGTGTTCTTGATAACAGACATCAACTCAGAAGAAAAAACATAAACTGATGATTGAAGGGAGGAAGGCTGAGTATAACGGTGGCATGTGAAGGACTGATCATGGTGTAGTTTCTAAGTTCTAGGTCTCCTCTCTTCAACACTGACCCTGTACACCTCTTCAGCTACCCGGAGGAGATCATTCATGTGTTCGTGAAGGTATTAAACAACACACTCGGTATCCTGTTGTTGTTATCTTCTACGTGGCGTCACATTACGTGTCATTAGTAATATTATCCTTCAAGACAACAACAGTGGGACTTTGTGTTAGAGTAAAGCACGTAAGAAGAAAGTTATGCTAATAGTCCTGATAAAATACTACTGCTACTACTGCTACTAATGATAACAATAAGACTAATAGAAATAATAACAGAATAATTTAATTATAATAATAAAACAACAATAATAATAATAATAATAATAATTCAGGCACACTAAAACACACTAACGCCTCATTTACTGCAGAAGAGAAATTTTTAATCTTTTTTCCGAAACTGAGGAAAACGTGTCGAGTGAGTTTCCACCACACCTCCCGGCTCATGTTGCGACGATGCAGGTGTGCGTGTCGCCCCGGTCAGTATCGAAGTATTTAGGTAAGTGTGTCGGGACTCGGTAACATTATACTTTATAAGAACGGGCAGAGCTTCATTGTTTACCCTTGGTTTGTCAGCAACGCGATCGTATGTCTTAAGCGATTGGACTGTCTCTCGGGGTTATACAGTACACAGAAACATAGAAGCAATAATGTTTAGCCGTTCACCCACACGTGGAAGTATCGCTAATATGTCGGTCCTTTGGTCTACGGTGGTTTAAGAGGATTATTCTTACCTGTGATTGATTCTAAGGTAATTATAAATTAATATTGTACATCACCACCTCCCTCCACGTCCCTCATTCCTTCCCCAGGTACAGTACTTGCTTCTTTTGGCTTAATATTTGAAGTTGGTCACAAATTTATTCGTATATTAATAGATAAAGATTTTCTCTAACACTTTATGAAACATTCCACCATCAGATGTATTTATGGTTATTCGTGGGGTCATGGTTAGGGCACTGGATAAAATTTCAATCTTGTGGTCCACTGACTTGAAGGAGAGCTACTTATGCCGCCCACTCACTATGACATGTCTATCACTAAACAACAATGGCTTGGAAACTTACGGTACCGATCGATGACTAAATGGATAAAATATTCAGTTTTAAATGTTAACTTGAGATCGTGGTATTGTAGAAACACTTTGGTTGTGCAGTTCTTGTCCTAACCTCATACTACACAAGGATAGTTTATCTATGTTAATTTTCTAGACACACTCTCTCTCTCTCTCTCTCTCTCTCTCTCTCTCTCTCTCTCTCTCTCTCTCTCTCTCTCTTGGAAGGGAAACCAGCTACTCTGAAGATGCGGGGTGAGGCGGGTTGACTGACTGACCTCCTTCAGTCATATTTCTAGTTCTTGCTTCAACTAGCGACAAGAAGCAACATCTTCCTCCCTCAAAACTATACAACCGTGGAATAGTTTAACCGCGGAACACTTTTTAATTCGTGGAGCATTTTTGAACTCGTGGAAACTGTGAACATAAGAATAATATTACACTTGGAACAGTTGTTCTTTAATCTGCTGCAAGAATAAGAAACTCAGTAACCAAGTGAACCCTATCGTGGAGAGTGAGTGACCCTCTTCTAGTTTCCTTCCGCCTCGACCACTCTTAGATATTATGGTCTGAAAGTCGATAATCTTGTGATGTTTTGTCTTGTGTTTCTCGGAGAGGAGGAGTGGCTGCCTCCTTGGGACTAACACATTGTATTCTTACTTGTTCAACAGTATATTTTTTTCTCTTGTTAAAATTGAAGATATCGTCAGCGCCGAATTACTGTAAAATTAAACGATTGAAAGTTACCTACAACTTTGCAGTTTTGTGTGTGTGTGTGTGTGTGTGTGTGTGTGTGTGTGTGTGTGTGTGTGTGTGTGTGTGTGTGTGTGTGTGTGTGTGTGTGTGTGTGTGTGTGTGTGTGTGTGTGTGTGTGTGTGTGTGCGCGCCTCCTCTTCGTGTAGGATTCGCAATACAAGACAAAAACTAAGTATGAACTTGTTCTAAAATAGAAATTGGACAGCCAGCGCACTTTGTAGAGAAGGTCGACTCATTTCCCTGTGGCAGTGGTGTGTTTAAAGAGCAGGTCAGTGGTCTGTGAGTATGTCATTGGGCGGGGCAGTGAGAATGGCAGTGGGTGTTGCCAGTGAGCGGGACGGTGAGAGTGTCAGTGGGTGTGTTAGTTGGTGGGGTCCGACATCACCCAGACCGACCCCGTCCAGTCTGGTTCCAGGATGTCTTAAAAGTGGCACGACTCAAACTCGCGCCTTTAACTCGAAAGTTGAGAAAGCATTTGTCAGACTCACTTAAGCGACGATACAAAGATGGTGGTCAGAGTAGCGTTAAAATGGCGCTTAGACGAAACTCCTGGTGACACATATACTGTACTTCCTCCAGTGACAAGGGAGACATTTTAACGAATATCTTATTGGGAATTTGTACGTTGGTTGTATTCGGTTGTGATCATCAATGTTCGGTTGTGTTCGGCTGATGTTTCGAACGGTAAATATAAACAAACCAGCCATACATCAGTGAAATAAGTCATTGTCTCCAAGACTTTTAGAAACGTCATCTGGAATCGCTTATAACTATTTTATCATCATTATTTTCTACGTACTAAAAATTTACACTGAAAAAAATATCATTCTACTTTTATTATTATTATTATTATTATTATTATTATTATTATTATTATTATTATTATTATTATTATTATTATTATTATTATTATTCATTCATTCTTTCTATTTATTTATTTATTTATTTACTTATTTTATCATCACTGATAATTTCAACAAAAGACCACCAAATGAGTTCCTCTTTTAATTAATAGTTGACCAAAAAATGCTAATTACTGTACTAAAAATTAAAAGAATACTGTACCATCAATCAATTTGTAACTTGAAACTAATAAAAAATAACTATTGATCACTTTTTTTTACTTAAAACTATTATAAATGAGAGAGAGAGAGAGAGAGAGAGAGAGAGAGAGAGAGAGAGAGAGAGAGAGAGGGGCGGACGTGTAGTACGGCGATACAAGATTTAATATTTCCTTCATCCACAAACGTTGCTTGATCATGATGTAAATTACGGTTCCAAATACTAACCTAACCTAACCAGTCCTTATTGTTGGAGCTGAGAGAGATATTATGATATTATTGATGGTAATTTTCTCTGTATTTGTAGCTGGACTTATGCCTGATTGTAGCTGTGCCTGTATCTGGACTTATGCCTTAGCTGTACCTGGACTTATGCCTGATTGTAGCTGTTACCTGTATTACTATATGTGTCTGTGTTTGTCGCTTTACCTATAGTTGTAACTGTATTATCTATGTTAATAATTACTCTTTCGAATATTAATACATGTATGCAAATATTAGCCAAAAGAAGTACTAGGAAACAGCGCTATTAACCAATTCCCTTCACTAGCCAGATGTTACCCCCTACAGTGCCACGGTGGCACTGTAGGGGGTAACATCACACCTGGAGGTCACTGTTCCTGTATCTTTATTCATACCTGTGCTCATATTTATACCTGTATCTGTATTTTCACTTGTGGTGTATTTGTAACTCCCTGTCAAAGTGTTTATTATTTAATCAGTTAAGTGAGATCAATTACCAATAATTCGTTAACAGCATTAGACACACCTCCACCAGGCAGCATTTTTTTGACGTCTGCCACAGCCTTGTCGATCTGTTTCTGCGAAGTCACATCCAACTGAAGGACATGTAGGCGCCGTGACTTCACCTTCTGGAGCTCCTCTGCGCCCGTGCCACCACTCTCCGCCAGCAAACACCCGGCAAACACTCGGAAACCCTGAAGAAGGAATAGCTGAAGTGAGACGAAGGAGACACTGAAGAATCAACTGTGTAGTGTCAGGGAAACTCAGTGAATCGGAAATTAACCTAATGACAACAACAGTATCGGCTGAGTCTTCTGAGTGTTGCAGCTCTCTTGAATGAATGTTGATTTGTATTGCTGGAAGTTAAGAGAGCTTTAAAGAGTTTAGGTTAGGATGTTAATCTTCATAGTGAAATAAGTTGTGAGGAAGCAAATCAATTTAACTTCTCAGCATATAGACAGTCAAGTAAGGATCCCGTGTCCGAATGCTGTATCTTACCAATTTGTGAAGATGGAATGCCAGAGCTAAGCCAAAGCCAGAGTCACAGCCAGTCACCAGGATGCCTCGACCCTCGGGAGACACCTGTAAGTAAACACCTGTATTGGTCAGTTCTCAGGTAAACACACACCTCTAACCTACCTGATGCTTACCTGTGAGTTATACCTAAGATCTACCTCACATCTGTTATCTGAATATCTGCCTAATACCTGACTCATACCTGACATATGACTCCTATCTGATACCTAACACACCTGGCATATGACATTCTTAAGAGCACAAAGGGGTGATGTTCTTTAAGAGTACACGCCAATCATCTCCTCGCATATAAGATAAAGCCTCAGCGAGTGATTGTGATTGGTTAAAGGTCTATAGCGAGTGATTGTGATTGGTTAAAGGTCTATAGCGAATTTCTGTGATTGGTTAAAAGGTGGATGGAATATTTCGTCATGCATCAGTGATATTATGTATGACTTGGGGGAAGAGAGGAAGAGAGGGTGGGAGAGAAAGGAGAAGAAGGGAAGAGAGAAGAACAGAGAGGAGGGGAGGGAAGGAGAAGGAATAAGAGAAAGGCTGACAGGTATTTATGAGTTATTATTCTTTAACCTGACCACTCCCTTGTTTACGGAGGGTAACGATTATTCTCCTCCTCCATTTTCTTTTCTCCTCTTTCTCCTTCTTCTCGTTTTCCTCCTCCTCCTCCTTCTCCTCCCAGTCACACATAAAAGTGCTTTTCTGAAGTGTGTCTCACGGTCACCTAACACGAAATTTTATCTTCAAATGAATAGAATTTGCTAGAAGGAGGAGTTTGTCTGTTTAATTAGAGAGAACTTGATGTACCTGGAGAGCTGAGGAGACAATGTAGGTAGCAGCAGACAGCACCCACAGGAGGAGGAACAGCGTCCAGCAGCAGCAACTGGAGACAGCGTGGATGACGGAGGCCAGCACAGCACTCGCCCCTCCCAATGTCACCACAGCCTCTGTCTTGTCCCACGTCCACAGCATTTTACCTCACTGTTCTTCTGAAACTATTATGTATATGAGGCGCTACAAAATACCTTCCAGATGTCTAATAAATTGAGAATAAACTCTTAACTACAAATTTGGATTATAATTAGAAAATAAATCAAAACAAACAACATAGGATTATTACGACTCTTCTTAAGTTGAGGAACGACTCGCTGCCACACCAACACACTGGGAGAACAACGCGAGTATTAAGACACAGTGACACTTGTGGCTTTGTCGTAAACATCGCCGTCAGTGTGTGTGTGTGTGTGTGTGTGTGTGTGTGTGTGTGTGTGTGTGTGTGTGTGTGTGTGTGTGTGTGTTGGCACCTGGTAGGTCACCCATGCCTAACTGGGTGCCGGTGAGTGTCCAGACATTGTTTTATCTCAAGGTTCTCAGCACCAGGCTGGGTCGTCAGCTCCAGCCACCATAGAGTAGCCTGCCCGGCCGCCCTCAGTTGGATGTCCAGACTGGGGTCTTTGTACCCTCAAGGACAAACTTTCCGATTTTCGAAGTGAGCCTTAGAGAAGAGGTGCCGCGTCCTCTGTGACCCTCTCTCGGCACTGTTAGTCTGCTGGTTGGCATCAAGACTAGTCTGGTGACTGGTCAGGCCCCAGGGAGATATATATTTGTTTCCAGCTCGAGTGTTTCCATGGCGGTGCTCTTATTGCCGCTTCCTTTTTATCACTCGCCACCGTACCAAAACATTAGGTTCCTAACTGATATACCCTGTATATAATCTGGGCAGAGACTTGAAGATTGAGTTTCCAGTTATTAAATCGGACGGACGGCTAGAGGAGCTACTACATTGTTTCTTGATCTGCTCACGGCCCGACCTGGTGAGTGGACGAGCCTTGAACACAGTCAGTATACAGCTCCACAGCCTGGGAGGACCCACACAATGACCATCAACGTCCCGGTGATACAGTGGACCCGTAGCTGTACTGTACGTAACTCGGTCTGGTTATATTCTGTCGGTGATATAATCTTTCATATCATATCGTGAACATCTATGTTTTTTAATGAATTTTATGCTATATTTCCCGACAAGTTCGGTGACCAAACTATTTCGAAATTAAAATAATCCTTTTGTGATACCATTTGGTTTCAATAATCTTGTTTTTTATTTAAGTATCAATTTCCAGAAAGCTTGTCGTCATGTATGTGGATTCTGTTTATTAATGATTCCGGATTATGTATACGTCGCTTGTGGTCATTTAAGTCCTGGTCTGGTCTGTCTCCATCTTTTATTGTTTTTTTGTTTTTTTAACTTTTTGAACTCTTAAATCCACTTTCTCCACCACTTTAATGATCCATTCATACACACACACACAAACGAACATGCGCACACACGAACACGCGAACACACACACACACACACACACACACGAACATGCGCACACACGAACACGCAAACACACACACACACGAACACGCGAGCACACACACACACGAACACACGAACACACACACACACACACACACACACGCGGGGGAGAGAAACTATTTCAAAGTAAATATGTGACGTTTTCTTCCACTTCGTAATGTTAAACCACCCTCGTCCTCCCTCCAGGCAGATGTGCAGTGATGCTGACCTCGTCTCCAGAAACTGCCCAAACCAGGACCGCTCTCGAAAAATTGTATATCATTAATTAAGTAAAAAATACTTAAGCCACGCCCCTGCTAGGTAATGGCGCAGGTCAGGCAAAAACTGGTCCAGGTGTGTGTATGTGTGGGTGGGGGTGGGGGGGGTAGGTGAGTGGCTGGGCATGTGTGTGGGGGTGTAGAATGGTGGGGTGGATGTGTGTGTAGGTGGGGGTAGATGGGTGGGAGTAGGTGTGTGGGCGGGGGAGGGGGTAGTAGCGGAAAGAGCAGATGTAACTAAGGCAACAGCATCTGTGTTAGTGCAGTATTTACAGAGTGATATTATGAGTTGTAGTAATAGTTTGTTGTAGTAGTTGTAGCAGGAATTGTGTCAGTAGTTGTAGTAATAGTTGTGAACTCACCAGACGACAACAACCACATTAGCTTAAGGTAAAGGTAATGTTATTAAAGTAGAATTCCTAAATCAGGTCATCATTCTTCTCTTAATTTTATAAATATTTGTAATAACCTTCAATAAAACAGTCAATTAACATACCCAAAACTACCCTAAATAAATAACATAATATTAATGGGGTCAACCATCTTTACCCTGAAGGTGAAAGAGGTCAATGTTGTTTCTGGCATCTAAGGTATCAAGCAATTAACCTGTCATGAAGTTATCCAGGTGTGAAATTGTTATAAGTATGGATGGAAAGACTGAGAATGACATAAATTGATCGAGTCTCATAACACAAAGGAAGGAAAGAAGGGGCTATCTAGGACTGAGATGCCATGGGTGTAACTTGCAGTATAGATGACTCGACTTTTCTTTTATTTTGTATTGTGTTAGGTTAGGTGAGGTTAGGTTAGGTTCTCGTTACCTTGTGCATGATAGCAGTATGTTGTTGATGTTTTGTGTATGGCTAGAGTGATTTTTAATTGGTTATATTTCTCGTATGATCCAAAATTAATTGTATATTTTTATTGTGTATGTATAGAACAACACCTCTACTTCTACGTCAGCTGTTGGGAGGAGATGAGGCGAGCCAGCACCCATTCAGGTCATCTTGTGGCTGAGTTCTCGCTGCCTGTGTCAGTTCTTGTTTTTCTAAGTCACTTTCCTCTGGCACCGGTAGCTTGAAAGCCACCCTCAGAATAATTCCCGACTCTCCCGGGGCCAGTAGCTTGATCCTAACCCGGGGGATCTGGTTTTTGTTCAAGTTAGGTTAGGAGTGGGAGTTTATCATCGTGTTGTGTAAGTTGGTCAGAGAATCATGTTGTAAGGGACTATGAGCAAGTTCTCCCTATACACAGTTCCGTTTTCTTTAATGCACCTTGACTTCCTCTACCACACACCCCCATTCTTATGTGTGTTACTACAGTACCTTCGTTATTGTTGATCTGCTTCTAGTTTCCTTACGCCTTAATTTTTCTTGCAGGTCAACACTGTGGCAGCAAAGTGCAATAATAAACTTGTGTTCGGTAGTCTAAAACAGTGTGTGCTTGTATGCGTGGATGTGAACGACGCATTGCTACAGTTTTAAAGATAGAGCTGAAATTTTGTTTGGTTACTTTTTTGCGCTGTGTGCTTTAATTTGGCCAAGGATGAACAGGCTATGAGGTGCGTCTCTAATTTTAAGGAATGTCCCTCTCTTATCATTCTCGTCTCGTGTGTGTGTGTGTGTGTGTGTGTGTGTGTGTGTGTGTGTGTGTGTGTGTGTTGGCCTCATCTCCCTTCTAACACCTGAGTGGACCACAATTAAAAACAATGACCCTTCTTGCTGAAACATTCACGATGATAACATTAATGATCTGGAGGAATGACATCCATTTGACGGTCATCATAATTAGTATTTTCTCTCTAGTCTTTAAAGGTCATCGCTCATTACCTCGATGGGAAACACGCCACAATATTCGGTCATCTGTCAGACCCTCGACCTGTTTGCAACATATGTGCACAAATTACCAAAAAATCGAATACCGAATTACAAAAAAGCTTATTATCTCGCTTGAGTGAATACCTGCCAGCAAACTTCACATATTTTCTTCCTAATTTTTGTCTTGCTCTGAAGTTCCTGAGTAGTAGAGCTGAAGTGAGACATGTTAACATAGGCAGGGTGATTAGGACAAGTGGGATCACCTGAAGATTAGTCCCTAGATTATTTCCCTGATGCTAACCTAACCTAACCCTCCCCCCCCCGGTTACGTTAAGGTGTTTAATTATCAGGTGAAATAAGGTGGAGGGGCTAACATTCAGGTGATCCGACACATGAATAATATAGATCGAACATTTCTTGAGGCAATAATAAGAAATAAAAAAAAATATGAATATCCGAATGAATAAAAATATTGAATAAATCTAAGTATTAAAAATCATCTTGGTGGTTCATTAAGCAAGAGATGAGATATTTAATCAATGTTGTGGACAAGTTATGCTCATCAGGCTTTGCTTTCAAACTGAGCCATAGATGGTGATTGAGAAAACACACACACACACACACACACACACACACACACACACACACACACACACACATAAAGTCCCAACAGCTCTTCAATTTTAAGGACTGTTTTTTCCCACACTCGTCTGCTACCTCCATCTCGTATCTCTGTTCAGAAACGTCCACAGAGTCATCAGCTCTTCAATACGGAACAATGGGAAGACAGTATCGTGCCGTAATGTTACTGGGTGTGTGAGTGTGTGTCAGTAATGTCAATGAACCGATTATGTCTCTTGTCTCCATGCATACCTCGGAGGTCTCGAAGGGTTCGCTACTGATGGTGTTGTCGTCGAGTTTCTCTCACGGGAACTGATGGAGAAGAAGTAGGAGGAGGAAGAGGGGGGGGGAAGGAGGAGGAGGAATAGTAGGAGGAAAAGAGGAAGTGGTGAAGAAGGATAGAGAGGAGGAGAAGAAGGAAAAACTAAACAAATAATCGCTGTAACCCAACCCAACCTAGGACATGGAAGAATAACTGTACTGTAACACTCACCTAGTTCCTCGTCTCTCAGCTCCAAGTACACTAACACACAGGTACTCCACGGGGAACATCCGTGTACACTGTTGGGGGAGGGGAGATGATAAGTGACGTAAGCATTGATGGTAGAGGAGGAGGAATTAGGAAGAAGAATTAGAGGAGGAGGAGGAGGAGGACGGAAGATAAACAACGAGAAACAAAAAAAAATGTGTGTAGGAAACAGTGGTGGGCACTGTTCCGCTAATCCCCTAATTAACGAAGCTAAATTTCTCGTTAGCGGATTAGCGTTTTCGCTAACTTTGGAAACCATTAGTGGACCAATTAGCTTCCGCTAAATTTAGTTCCGCTAACTTTAAGTCTGCTAACAAAATTTATAGATGCTTGTTCCTGTCTGTTGTGCGGTGTGACGCCACGACGCGTGTCTCCACCAGCCAGTCAGGCACGCTGGGCTGATTGTGTGTTAATAAGTGTAAACATCCAAGGTGTGCGCCAAACATAATTTTCTCAATACTTACTTTTCATTAAAGTTTAGAGTTTTCTGTTTATTTACATGACTAAGACCAACCATAAGTTATATAAAAATGCACTGGTATAATGTGTATGTGGTTGGTATTGCATATTTACATGAATAATGAATAAGGCCGATAGGTTGTATGAGAATGCAAATTAATTATTTGTGAAATTGTGTACAGGTACAGTGTACACCTTGAAAAGTTGATCATCATCTGATCTTGGCATGATGCTATTTGCTACCTATGCTATACAATACTATAGTTTATGGATTCGTTTAATACTTTGTCTTTTCGTACAGTAAATAAAAATTATAAAGTGTATGTTGAAACTTGAATGTAAACTAATGTTTAATTTCATTTGTTCATTTAATTATTTGTGTACACCTTGATCATCATCTGATCTTGGCATGCTATAGCTTTTTGGAAAGCTCTGTGTCTAAGCTACAAGACAACATATGAAAATTTCAGCTCTCTAGGTCTGTTTTTAAGGGTTTTAGAGCCAAAAAAACGAAGCTAAATTCATATAATAAAAGTTAGCGTTTAGCGTTAGCTTCAGCTAATTTTTTTAGCTGCTTAGCGGTTTAGCGTTAGTGAAGTTAACTTTTTAGTTAGCAGATTAGCGGTTAGCGAAGCTAACTTTTCGTTTAGCTGTGCCTACCACTGGTAGGAAGTTCCATGCTGTTTTGACGGAATTTGCGTCGTCTTGTGTCAGTAATGGATAAGAGACCATGTGAGTACTGATAATATGGAATATGATTGTGTCCGCGTACGTTTTTTTTTATTTTTTTGGTGTGTGTGTGTGTGTGTGTGTGTGTGTGTGTTGTGTAAGGTCAGGTGAAAGGTTCCGACAGTAACATGTGGGGCATTACACACTGTCCACTTACTGTTATCACCAAACACCTGTCGGCAGTCACACACACACACCACGCAAGGACAATCCCTCAAATACCATACTCTTCCAGTTTAATTTTCAGTCTTTCATGGGGTAATTTGTCGAAAACCTTGGCAAAGTCCAAATATATTTTGTCGATATTGCCACAAGGTTCCAGGATCTGGGTCCAAACATCCAGCACCTCAAGTAGTTGTGTCTACTAACTACATGTGTACGGGATCCTCTGTGCTGAATAAATTCGTCTGTCGTTCGTTAAGTATGATATTAAAAGTGGGGTCCTCGTAGTGAAGGTATTAAACAAGCTGGCATTAAAATCTCTTAATTTTAATGTGAATTAAACAGTTACCAAAGTCACCCGTTGCCATACTCTTTGATCAAATAAAAGAAAATTGTTACTTTACATGGGTGACTACGTTATTATGTGTTCACTGCCCAGTTTCTTTCTCTTTAGTCTTAACAGCATATTTAAAGGTTACACTAATTTTATTTTCAAACAAATGGAGTCGTACAAAACACAAAGAACTTATTATAAAATAGTTTAAGGTGAAAATCAAACTGTTTTAGCGACAAAAGGCCTCCTCCACAAGGGCGGATCCAGCAGGGGGAAGAGGGGTGGGGGAGGTCTGGGGTCCGGAACCTCACCCTTTTTATCAGAAAATTCCATTAATTTTTCTTTAATGCAGTATTGTACTCAGGCATATTTTACAGTAAAAATTAATTACTATTAACCTCAGAATATCTCGTAATATCAAGTGCACATGGTCTCAAAATGCCCCCCCCCCTCAAACCCCCCAGCTGGGTGGGCTCGCTTTGCTCGCCATGCTCCCCTACCCACAACTTCTTCGACCCCGCCATTCTGGTATTCCTGGATTCACCTCTGTTTATCTCGGAGACTTGAGCAACATTCAGGTGAGCCAGTCGTGTACTTATTGTGTCTATTATAATATATTTCTCAGTGTCAGGTTAATATTTATCACCATAAGTAGGATAAACAAAGAGGAGACACCACGTTACCTTGTCCTGCCCTTACTGCCATCATTAGATAGCCCTCATGTCCGTGTAATGACCTTAAGTAATTGGTAAAATGGCAACTCACTATCAATTGTTTTTTGATCAGATATCTAGGTTTTTCACCGTGGTATTTGGTGTGATTCAGGTTCATGGCCAGACGTGAGGTGAAGACTAATTTGAACAGATAGTTAGGCGTGCATGTAGAAGGTAAAGAACACTTAACAATATGTAAAGAACAGTTTAAAACATCTGAAGAACACTTATAGCAACTAAAGATCAAGGAAAGAACAACAGGTAAAGAACACATAAGTAACAGGTAAATAAAATACAAACAATTGAATATAGTTAATAAAATGTATTGTTTGTGGTCCTGTAACTACAGTATATACAAAGTGTTTATTATTAACATACATACATACAGGAGAACATACACGATTAAAGTACATATATTATTTACTATATATAGTATATATATATATATATATATATATATATATATATATATATATATATATATATATATATATATATATATATATATATATATATATATATAATCTTTTTCTTTATTTGTTTACATTCTTCACTGGAGGACACCACGAGGGTAACCTAACACAAACAGTACGGACAACAACACCAGCTGAGGTCCCAACACATGTTACCAGCTTCAATGGACCTCAGTTCATATTAAGCCCCAACTAAACCTAATCTAACCATTAAGATTAGGGTCTGTGAGATTTGGGGTGTATTAGGAGTGGGGTCTATGAGATAAGGTCCTGTTTAGATTAGCCAGTGACCAACATATTGGGTAGAACTGTTCCTCCCTGGCCTGGTGTTGGACTACGGTGTTGTGGATCACGGTAGATGTTTAACACCTGGTCTGTGGCACCAAAAGTGATGAACAAACCTCCTAGGAAATAAATTGCTCACAAACACAAACATGTTTCCAGTATTAATTGTACATCTTCAAAACTTGGTCAGGGAGCTGCGAGTAATGTGTAGTTATCGTAAACCGCGAGTAACAAAAGTATTTTTATTTTATTTCATGTGGAATCAAAACATATTTTGCCATTAGTAATATTGACATGTCAGCCAACACTTCTCCTGGCTGCAGGGAGGCGCATCACTTAGTCTAGGGCGCCTTCCAACAATGCTTGTAGGTGTGTTGTAGAGAGTCGGTCCTCTGATGGAGCACCATGGCGTGTAAACCAAGTTGGGTTAATTTAACGTTAAAAGAGGTTATATTTGGTTATTATCAAAGAGAGTTAACGCATAATATAAATGTTAACTTAAGGTAATATTGTTATCTTTTGATCACCTTCAAGACACACACAGACATGAAGCTTCATCACTAAGAGGATGTGTGAGGAGTGTGACGTCAATGTAGGAACATCAACATTAGTTAACCTCTGAGGTTATATCATAGATGGAAGTTATCGCGGGTCTCATCATCAGGAGTGAAGCAGTTGTTGATATACACAGAGAGGCCTCCTGATGCCTCTGCCTGATGGAAGCGGCGACTTAACGAAGCCCTAAGGCTGGCCCGCTGGAAGCTGCCAGACCCATAACTTGAATACGAATCAAATGTAGAATCTGAGTTCAGCTGGTGCATGGATGTAGAGCGCTGCATGGCGTGTGATCTGTTCAGACTGTTTGTGTATAATGAAGACCGAACAGGAAGCTTACCGCTGAGACCAAGTGTCGACTGAGGGGCACAGGTTGAAGCTAAAGAAAGAGCGGTGGACAATACTGAGGTGTGGCTTGTGCGGCTGTTGGCTGACTCACTTGAGTCTGTACTATGGTAACCTGAGTCCTCTTGCTTTAACTTTGTCTCCTTTTCCTTCTGGTCTAGACTCGCCATGTATTGTTGGAGTTGCATGATGGAGATTTTATCCTTGTCTTCCTTAGAGTCGTCAACCTTCTCTATTATCCGTCTCCAGGTCCGCTTGATACTGTCAGCTCCACTCTTCTCCTTGAAGTGTTTCTCCAGGTCGGTCTTTGCTTTTAAGGCCAAGGCGATCTCCATCCCTTTAGATATTGCCTCGTTGTCAATGTCGGAGTCGGAGATGTTTTTCAGTTTTGCCAGGAAGCCGCTGGTCTGTTCTCTACTGAGGGACGACTGGCGGCGGAGCGAAGGCGAGCGGCCGATTGTGGAAAGTATAAACTCTCCACTCACCCTCGCCTCACTCCCCGCCGACCCTGGATTCTCCATACTATCCTCACAATTCAGAAGCCGACGGTCTAAACTGGACTCCAGTCTTTTCCCGAGACTTTTACTCCCTTGACCCTTTATGTCACATCCAGGAGAAGAGGATAGCGAAGAGGTCGGGGTCTCAAGGTAAGGCGAGGAATAGATATCGAGGCAGGGAACACTGGCCCGAGAGTCACAGTCGGCGGCAGTGTTCCCTACCCCTAAAAAATTACCCTCGACATCATCTTCTTCATGTAGAGGCGAGAGTCTCTGGGCGTCAGGCCCTGTGTGAGCAAGCAGTCCATGGAGGATGGAACGAGCTTCCTCCTCCGTCAGTTCTGGAATTGAACTCCCGCTGGAGGATCGCGAGAGAGGTGAATCTTTAAGAGGCTTTTTGCGTGATTTTTCCGGTAGTTTTGGGCGATCGATCTCTGATTCTGATGAGTCAGATTTTCTGTTTGCTTTAAGAGGTAGAGGCGGTGGAGCACTGCGGTTCTTTGGAGGCAAATCTGGAGAGAAGATGTCGGTGATATCAGACAATCGCGTCTGTTTGGGAGGCAGTGGAGGTCTTATGTCCCGCTGTTCCTTATTAGAAGGACTTGAACTTCGAAAGTTAAAATTAATACTGGTCCCTGATACTGGCAGCGGACTGTTGCTCACCTCACAGGTATCAGAGCCTCGTTGGAATCGCATTTCCTGATAATCTTTAAAGGTTCTGTACGTTTTCTGAGGATCATTATTATTATTAAAAATGTTGTTGTTGGTGTTGTTCATGGTGTTGCTGATATTATTAAGATAGAATGAACCTGTTTTAGTGGGTGAAGGAGGATTAGAGAACTTAACTGGCGAGTATGTCCGGTCAGGGGACTCATTCCTCGAGCTTCTTAAGCTGCGGTTGCTACTCCTCGACTCGTAAATATCTAATAGACTTTTATCTGTATTTTTAAACTTGTCTCCTGGAAGAGTCATTCTCCTCTGGGGTTTATTTCCTTCAGAGTTGTCCTCATTCTTATTATTGTTATGTTTCTTCACATTGGGCCTCTCAAGTGAGTCTTGGATAATACTGCCATTACGTTCAACTCGTCTACCACGTTTTTCCAGTGTGTCTTGATCGTAGCCAGCAGGAGCCTCTACTTCCTCCGGGTTCATGTTGTCCACCACAGGTATGGTCACCTTACAGCCGGAGTAGATGGGACTGTTGCACTTTTCGATTTTCACCTCACTAATAAGGGAGTCTGGGTTACTATAAATACTGCACAAACTCTTGTCCTCTTCACGTCTGTTTATTTTTCCTGTCTGTGTCTCACTGGTGTTGGGTCTCTTGCCTCTTGGTTTCTGTGGAGCTTTTCTCTTCTGTCTGTGCTTTGATCCAGCAGGGAAGTGTATCTCCTCGTATGTGTGTTCATCGTCAAAATCATCCACATTATTTTCCTCGCTCACTCTTTCGTAAGGACTTTCGTTATTCCTCACTAAACGGGACATAGTTTTAGCACCAGTCTTTTTATTAAACACTTCGTTCCTAGCTGTCATTAACTCTTCGCGAGGCAATTGTCTTGACAGGGATTTCGAACTTGAGTCTGTTTCTTCCTTCCCAGACTCTAAGGATTCTTTATATCTCGATTTTGTGTCTGAGTAAGCACTGTCAGAATCACTGGGGGTCATCTTCGGTACTTTTGATTCTGCCTCGCTGAGCAGATCATTGAGGGAGTCGTCCTCGGAGCCAAAGGATGTATTTAAGGTGTCCTCCCCCACCAGAGGAACTTGTTGTCGGGGTCTTCTTGGGTTCGAGTCATAGTGACGGTGTTCATTTTGCCATGACAGTGATCTGGTCACCTGGGTCTTACCTGACGATGGTTGTGTCCCTCCATCAGGACCTTCGTTGACATCTGGGTGACCAGTCGAGGAGGTGTGAGACGAAGGCTCTTTGACTTCACTGAAGGAAACGCTGCGATACGCCATTGTTCTATTTTTCCTGGGCGGTGTGGGAGGTTTGCTGTTCTTCTCCGGCAGTGGTGGCGGAGCATCACTTTGTGCTAGCACTGTCCGAGAGTCGAACACAACATTTTGATTTTCCGGCATTCTGGTGTAGGAATTTTTACCCTCTAGTGTTTGTAGCCATTTCTGAACCTTCCCTTCGCTGGTGCCGGACTCAGATACATTCTTCTCCAGTGTGTTTGCTGGAGACGATTTCTTTCTATTTTTTACCCTGTTCAGAGTTGACTTTGGAGATATGGCTTCACCAACTCTCTTCATCTTATGGAAAGTTGCCATCATCTCCTGCCGGAAGTTCTCGAAGGTGTTGTTGAGATCAGTTAGTCTCTTCCCGTCCCTCAGAACGCTCCTCAACATTGATGGTTTGATCAACTCAGGGAAGTCGTCCTCCGCCTCAACAGGTGACTCATTGCGAGCATTGATGGGTTTGGGAGGCGGAGGTTTGGGTGCCTGAGCCTTCTGTGTGTGAGCCCCGTAGATAGCCTCGGGATTTGGCATCCTGGGCCGCAGGTCAAGAGTCTTGATAATCTCACTAACGAAACTCTCGCCTTGGCTGTTGACACGCTTGGCGAGTCTCTTGAGGGTGGAGCTGCGACTGTCACCTTCCCTTGGGCGCTCTAGGGAGTCGCTCTGTATACTGGCGTCACTCTGGTAGACACCTTCCTCATCGTTCTCAAGTTCATCCATTGGGAGGGTCATCCTACTTGACCTTCCGGTAGACCTGCTGATGGGGCGGGAGTACCCCTCGGCGTCATCCTCGGGGATGTCGAAGAGGCTGGGCTGGTAGGTCTTGGTCTTCATCTTGCTCTTGGCAATGTTGATCATCTCTCGGATCCTCGTCAGGAACTCCAGAGCCGCGGGAGGAGGAGACTGTGGACGAGGGCACAGAGTTAACCTTGTGAACGCTTATAACAAAATATAGAAGAGGAAGAAATACATCATGACTTGGGAAGGGAATGGAATATACAAGAAGATAAGAGAATTAATTTATTTAAAGGAGACATAAAGAAACATTGAAAAGGTACAGAAAATCTTCCTAATAGATACAACAAAATGACACAATTGGCTGTTGTGATGATCGCCTTACACTGTTGGGTCAATCCATCACTTAGTCGGTTCTTGTGTTTACGATGACCAGGTGATCCTCCCACAGGTGATCCTCCCACAGGTGATCCTCCCACAGGTGATCCTCCCACAGGTGATCCTCTACTGACTCATTCACTCAGACTCTTGTACTCGGGGAAGTGTTCTCTTATGAACCTGACACACATCCCTGACATTCAATTGACACACCCGTGACACACACCTAGTCAATCCATCGATTACCATGTTGAGATGTATTAAGTGAAACATGTATATGGAGCAAGTAACAAGATTACAAGATGTTGTAACCGCGAGAATAAGGTTAGGATATAAGTACCTCTGGCAGTATGTCCCTCAAGCAGATGTGAACAAAACTAAATGTAAAGTCTGTGGCCAGACAAATGGCCACACAGCCCAACTTAAACAAACAATGTGCTGGAAATACTCTGTTACATTCATTGCTATAATATCAAAATCACTGGGGTCTGATAAACACCCTTTGTGGTCTATACTCTGTAATCAATTTTATGCTACCACTCACAGGATGAGTATGGGGTGCACAATAAACTAGCTGCTGTTCGCGGCCAACAAAAAAAAATCACACCCCTGACACACACACCTGACACACACCTGACATAGATTATAAAACTCGTGAGATGTAATTAGTTAAGAGTGACTCACCTGTAGCATCTCAGGCTCGAAGTACGCTGGGTTGAAGTATAGCTTCTTCTTGCCCTGAGCTTCCTGAACTTCCCTTTGAACGCCATCACACCCCCCCTCAGGGTTCAGTACCCCTAGGGCCCTCGCTCCACTCTCGCTGGTGCCGTTCTCACCTGTGGGAGAGGAACTCACTCAGGTCTTAAGGTCAAGGTGGATGGTGTAGGCTGGTGTAGGGAGAAGCTTGTCTTGCCTTATGGAATACAACTGTTATGGTGTTAATACTCGTAGTACACACACACACACACACACACACACACACCAAGTCTTATCTGCAGTATTATAGACAACACAGTCTGTACACGTGTTTGTTTCCCAGGATGTTCTACGCACGACTAAAGTCTGAGAGGAACCTGTACCCTTGGTCGACCATGCTGATGACTGGCCCAGTATTAACGGGTCCAGCACCTAATAGGCACCAGTCCCAATCGGCACTATTCGCACTTGACCTTAATCCCAATAATAAGCTTAGTTTGAGGTTGGAGGCCATTTTAGCTTTAATCGAGCTTACTCAGGCAGATACAGAAGCCTGACAACTCCACTACCTTATGTCAACGCTCGGCTTAAATCCTTCTGGCTGACAGTTTCCTTTCTGGAGCTGTTTACCACAACAACAACATGGGAAGGTTAGTCGGGTTAAGCATAGCCGAGTCTGTTATATGAGAGTAAATATCACCCTATTGTACCCTGACTGTTTATACACTGTGGGATAACGTCTGTATTGTTGATGTTTAAAAGGAATAAACTGCTCTTCATAAACGTATTAACATTTATTTATATGTAAAAATAACTTTGAAGATAGTAAAATATTCACACCTCAGAGCTATAAGATATTCACACAAGTTATATATACATTAAATCAACAGGAATATGGAATACTCATTTGATACCAATATTCCCCCCATGACGGTGTATCATAATCAATGAGATACTTTAGTGAAAGATATCAGTAGACAAGTTGTGTGGAGTCTCTAGTGGCGTAAGGCCTTTGTTCATAACTATTGTATATTTGGTGATTGAAAAACTCACAATGAATCTTAGATAAATACTTCTCTCTGCTGTCTTAGTAATAGAGTAGTTTCCATGTTTTATTTTCACTGAAACTTTCTGTGTGTGTGTGTGTGTGTGTGTGTGTGTGTGTGTGTGTGTGTGTGTGTGTGTGTGTGTGTGTGTGTGTGTGTGTGTGTGTGTGTGTGTGTGTGTGTGTGTGTGTGTATGTCCTAATTTTAAGAGGTCCTGGTCCTAATAGACCTCTAACTTCACCTAACTTATCCATCAAGATTTGACTCCAGTCCTAATAGATTCAAGTCATAATGGGACACATTACCATTGGGCCTAAGACCTAATGGACTCATATCCTAAAGTACTCGGTGAATTTTCCCTTTACCCACCTGACACCTTCCTGACACACTCCTGACACACACTCCTGACACACTCCTGACACACACTCCTGACACACACTCCTGACACACACTCCTGGCACACTCCTGGCACACACTCCTGACACACCTCCTGACACACTCCTGACACACACTCCTGACACACTCCTGACACACACTCCTGACACACACTCCTGACACACACTCCTGACACACACTCCTGACACACACTCCTGACACACACTCTGACACCTCTGACACACACTCCTGACACACACTCCTGACACACTCCTGACACACACTCCTGACACACACTCCTGACACACACTCCTGACACACACTCCTGACACACACTCCTGACACCAGAAACACACGCCTTTTATATTAAGTCAGATACATTAAGCTCTATTAAACACTGGGGTCTACTCAGCCTTACCGAGGGTCTCCACCACTCCCAGATGTGACCTCGGGGCTCTCTCAATGCCATCAGCTGAGTCGTGAGCGCCACCTTCCCCGCCACTGTGAACTACCGCTGTCGTGAAGCTGATGTGGTTTCTCTCCTGTAAGGGGAAGAAGTACATCGTCAGGAAGGTGTTCAGGAATATACCACCTCATTGATTAGGTTAGGTTGTATTAAGATATTCAGGTAAGATGCAAAAAAAAGTGTTTCACGTAATTTAATGGATTAAGATGATTTTTTGATGTGCAGTTAAACAAATTATCTGTAGTTGTTGTTGCTGTCATCCTCTTAATCGCTGTGCTGGGTAATATAGCCATCAGTGTATGTCCATCTGTCTGTAATCATAAGTTTACAGAATCAACTCTACATTAGTTTAGATTGGAATTTCACGTCACTTGATACCAGCAGTGTGTAAATGTGTATGGATGACTAGTGAGTATACGCTAAGATGTTCCACTCCGAGGATTTTGTTTAGCAGTCATGAGCTTTTGTTGCTGAGTCACTCCCTTAAGTCATGAATCCTTTAAGTAACTTTTGTTTAGTACAGAGGCAACAACATCTCTTACCTCACTTATCTTTAACGTCAGATTCCTTACCCGGTTGGCTCGGCGGGTCCTGGAGGCCAACGAGAGGTCTTCAATGTCCTCTTGGTCAAGTTCGTCGGCTGAGGACACTAGGGAGGGCTTGGGCTGGGGACGTGAAGGTCTCTTCTCTCTGCCTCTGCGACTTTTGGACGGTCGGACGCCCTCCTCAGCCAGCTTACTCCTGTCGGGGGATGAGAGAGTCAAACACACACACAGACAAAACACCTAGATAAATAAGACCTCATGAATATAGTAATAAGAGATGATAAAGATACATAAAAAAGGTAGAAAACGGAAGTGTCATATAATTTGTGAATATCAGGTAGAGTTAGTTGTTTCTACCTCAGTGTGCTGCCGCCTCCTGCCTCTGAGACACCTCGTACTGACACCTAACAGGAATGTTTCTAATAAACCCAAGAGACAACTTTTAATTTAGTTCTGTCTGGGTGAAAGTTTTTATAACGCTTTTGGAGTTAAATTCTTGAGTGCTTAAGTGAGCCAGTTAGACGTGTCGTTGGACTGTAACTCCAGTTAAGAGGAAAATTGATCATTTGATGAACCCGGAGACACATTGCCTTGCTATTTCTGGGGTTACTTGTGAGGCAGTTAAGTTCTAATCCTATATGACCCTCCCCCATGACCCCCCAATGACCCCCCCTCCCCCTCGAAGAACCCAACTCAGGTGTTAAAGGTGAAGCTGTCACTCCATCTGTCGGTGAGTTATCAACGGCAGGTGTGAGTCTTTGATGAGTGACTGTGGCTTCAAACAGAGAGAGACGATGATGACCCTTCCTTAGATTTGATTTCATTGGTGCTTCATATTGTTTAATGCTGGTAAATCCTACCCAGGTGATATCTATTGGATCTCAGACCAGATTAGCCTCAACCTAGCCAAACCTAACCTAACCTAACCTAACCTAGTGATTAAGTTAGATCTGACAACTACTACACGAGTGACCTTACATGTCTTTCTCCCTCTTTTTCCTTCTCTTGACCTTGATGTAGATGATCATGGCGACGATGTAGATGATGACAAGGCAGGTCACCACCAGGCCTATGATGATGCCTTCACCTGAGGACAGTCCCTGGTCAACTTCTTCCTCGCTGGCAGGTGCTGACAGGGCCGCCTCTGAACCTCCTGTAAAGAAGGACACTCGTTAGCACTTTCATCACCAAAATCGTAGAATTGCATCTCAAACTAAACCTCCCTTAACCACCTAGATTGTAAAAAAGCCTCAGGTTTAACGAAAATCATGAACAGTGAAGCAGGTGTATAATGATAGCGTGGAGACATTGCTTAGGAAAGTTGTAGGTGCAAACTTTTCCTGACATCATCACTTAGAAACAATGGAACAAAATTACTGATCATGCAAGGAAATGTATTGAATATTTCAGAATGAAGAATCCTTATTTCCACACCTTAATGATTTATTTTTCTGAAAATTTCACCATTGAAAGCCTTTGATACCCGCGGAATGGACGTTAAATAACCAACACTAACAATAATTAAAGGTTTTTTACATTATTTCAAATTTCTCAGTTAAATACACATGCAAAAAGCTATAAACTTTTTAGAAATTATCAGAAATGAAAGTTACTGGTAACTGAGATGTTTGATGCTTAAATCCTTAATTATATACTTTTATCCTGGTGTTAGTCTTAAAATAATACTTTCCTTGGACAAGACTTTAATCACTGTGTTCAATAACTCTTTGTAACTAACACTGGTTTATGTCTTTACAGGTCGAGGCATCAAGGTAAATACACTTGGCAGTTTGTGGTAAGATTACATTAGGAGATTAATTCTTATCATAAAATATCTCAATTAATGACAACAGTTGGAGATGTTTATACTCCTTATCTCTCTTATCTCAGTTATTATAATTCTACTTGGTGTTTTATTTCGTGTTTTTTCTCACTACAAAACACACAAGTGATGCATCGTACTTCAAAAATCTGTTTGTGGGGCGATATAGCCAATTATTTTTTTTCTATTCGTATGGAGCGAGAAAACTAAAAACATGAGAAGCAACGACACATTCTGAGGAAAAATTGGATATGATTTTATTATAAGAGCGTGGATATGGAATAGTCACATCATCGTCATCATCACCATCACGAGTAGCTCACCAGGACTGCCGGCGACTCTGAAGGCTAGACAGGGACGGAAGACCGGGGTGTTTGGCTGGGCGGCGTCACGACAGATGAGCGTCACCAGAACTAAGCGGCCCTCAGCTGACACCCGGGCTGCCTCCTCCCCTACCCACTGTACGTACGTCCTCCCACTGTCCCGAAACAGTCTGTGGTGGAGAGAGAGATGGAGAGGATACTAACACTGCTACCTGTGATGACAAACTAAAACATTGAAAACAACAGCGTAGTTATGATGTGAGGAGGAGGGGGTGGAGGTGGTGGTTAAGGAGGAGGAGCAGAAGGAGGTGGAGAAAGAGGTGGAGAAAGAGGAAGAGAAGTAACTTACCTGAAGGGTGGCTCAAAGGTGGAGGTATTGGCCATATTCTGCCAGCCATCATGAGTGAGGATGGTGCCCTTGGTGACCACACACACGGGGGACAACAGAGGAGACCCGCCGTGTTCCAGACCTGTAACAGTGTCCTCCATTATTACTTAATCAACAGGTGAAATAATCCGGGGTGTCTTATCCTCAGGTGATCTCTATATTATTTACACACTGAACAATATCTTAGTTTTTCTACGTTATAATTGAATTAGGTGTTTCTTGACTTTTTAATTAAATACCAAAGGTGGGATAGAGATAAACAATACAGTACAGAAGGTAATTAAAGGTTAATCCACACAGGTAATACAAGAGAAGGTTGGGAGGCTTGGCACCGCTCCTCACCTGGTCACGAACAACCAGAGCAGCATAATACTAACTGAGGTTAAAGGGAGCCTAAACCACACAGGGCGGATGATTACATAACACCTCCACTAATGGAATGATCATTAGACAGCCTGAGTGCCACTGACTGACTCCAGGGTAGTAATGTCTTCTGTAATCCCATCTTGAGCTACAGACTGTTGGTGTTATTTGTCTCTGTTTGTCGCCCATTAGGTTAGTGGGTGTTGGTGTTTCTGATAAAGGAAGAAAAACTCATTGTAGACTTTTAGTTTAACTCCAGAATAGTTCAGCTGATGGTTGAGGCTCTCTAAGGAAGGAGGACCTACTGAGCTCCTTTACTCTGAAGGAGGAGGACCCAGTATACACTTCTTCCTCCTGTTACATATAATAATCATGTGAAGATTGAGACTCACCTAGAAGGGCGACCTCAGCTGTGGGGTGGACCAGCTGATGCTTCATGGGCATATACACATACGGGATCTTCTCGGAGCCTGAACTGCTAACGAAGTCCGCCAGGGAACACTCTGTAAACAAGAAAGATGTCAGCTGGATGTTTCATTACTGTCAACTATACTGTTTAAAATCTGTGAGAGCTCTTCCTTGTAGACTAACTCCAAAAGGTATCTTTACAATTTTGTGTTTGACCATATGACACAACGGACGAAGAATTTTGACAACCCTACCGAGACAACATGAGTCGCAGTGTTCATTTTTAAATTCATCTGACCTCTCCCTGAAGATACTTGTGTCGTAGCTTTTATGACGTTAGCACCTCTGTTATTGTTATAATCCCAGGGCCCACTTCTCTCTCATCAGACCTGTAACAGACAACAGCTACCAGGTTGATCAGCTGCCATTGCTTACAGTATCAAGTAAGTGGGCCGCTGGAGGTTACACGAGAAATCCCTGTGTCAATAATCGCTTGGCTGGTGCTTGTGGTGAAGGTAACCACTAATGCTCAAATCACGCCAGACTGTGTGCTTCCTTCTGTCTTTAAAATTTACTTTGGGCAACTTTATGATCCAGTCTGTGTGTTTAATTGTTATCATTACCTTAGTGTTCAGTTTGATATAGGTCACGAGGTAAACTTCACCTCGTAAAACTAACTAAACACTACTAATGAGTATTCGATTCCTTCCTGTTGACACACTCACAGGTGGATGAGAGGCTTTAAAGGGGGCGTTGTTTCCACAGTCTCCTACACAACAATATATTACGTAAGCAAGATAAGACTACCTTGTGTATAGTGTGTTTACCCCGGGTGGTGAGGTCTATGATAGGCAGGTCGGGGAGGGAGAGTCAGGTGGTTAGGTTAGGTTTACAACACCAGGAACCATCATTGACAGGTGAACCTCCCAACAGTATGTTAATGAAAGCAGTGGCTGGAACTCGGTATTCAAAGCGTAGCATATATCATACGCCACAGGTATTTGGGAATAATACCAGACGCTGCGTATTGAAATGTATGCGTATGTGTGGCCAGCTCGAGTAAGTGAGAATATTTACGCAGCTTATTATTTAAACTATGTTGGCGGGGATTCTAATGGCAAGGGAAATTATGTACCCGAAATTGTATGCAAAAACCTGTCCATATGACGCGGAAAAACAGCTGAATCTATTGTGGAAAAGGAAAACTTTCTAGAAGTATTGTTATAATGAAAAACTTTTTGTTGATAAAAGTGTCTTGCTGTTTATGTTGTTATTCAATGTTTCAGTAAATCTAACTTTATGTAGTGAGGATAAGGTAAAGTTACTGCGGGTTATGTCAAGAGAGTTTTATGTCAAGTTCCCTACAGACTCTCTCTCTCTCTCTCTCTCTCTCTCTCTCTCTCTCTCTCTCTCTCTCTCTCTCTCTCTCAGGTCAAGGCCGGCACTTCTCACCAAAAACAACCAATCAATTGATCATTATAACAAACAAGTTAAAACATTAGTAAAGAAACTGTCGCTAAAAACCTCAAAACTCAACCAATTAACTTCTATTAATTTAAACAACACAAGATGAAATAATATGACCAGAAACCAGTGAACGCCAGACGTTAACGGGGCATTAAACATCGTCTGGGGTGGCAATGACCAACAAAAAAATCCCCTTCTTTTTTATCTTCAATGTCCCTGATGTTATTTGCAGTAATACCAACACCTCATACCTGGCGGGTAACCCTTACACCTTGATCCATCAGAAGCACAGGTTAATTAGTGTATTGTGTTCATATTTGATTTTTACATATTGACGTCATTGATGGTTACTTGTATACGAAGGAAAAGGTGATACTCCTTAGTGATGGTGAGTGTGTCAGTATGTTTGAGGTGTTTAGTACCTGTGTTGTGTGTTAATGAAGGATATGTAATGTATGAGACTCCTGATGTATTTATTATTGAGTTGTGTTTTATGATGTATGTATGTAAGTAATGTATGTATGTGGCGACCTACTGTGTAATGGTCAGCAAGCGAGTGCACCCGAGTTCGATCCCCGGATCGTATTCCGGGGTAATGGTTAGCCAGTGCAGTTGGTGAGTTGTCCGGTCTTCTCGGACAATTCCTTGACACTGATTCATGCAACTCGTTCACTCAGGGTGTGGTTGTTGTGTTGACGGCTGCTTCTACACCTTAAACAAATTCACGCCAAGGTGGCCCTAGGGCCGGCCTGTGTGTTGCTGTGGCCGTGTTATTTTTTATGGCACTGATTTACAAGTGACAAATTATCTCCTGTCCTGAAAAATCTGGCGTCAAGTCATTGTGTTTATCCCGAGATCAATTATCGGCTTATACATTATTCAGAAGATCAAAGGATTATCTATAATTGTAGTTTCCGATTATACTGTATATAACCGATCTCAAAGATAATAGGATCATCGTCAGATTTACGGGGTTGTAAATTTTGTTCCCTCCAAAATACAGCTTAAGTTAATACACCTCAGGTTAATTTTCCATTTACCAACTAGTTCTAATGTCTAAGTTCATATTCAGTATCCAGTTATGACGGTGTTGTGTAGTTGTGAGTTAACTTACGTATCGGCCGTAGTTGAGGCTGTTTTGACCTAATGCTGTATACACACACACACACACAGTGGGCCAGAGTAGCGTTATACCAGCAGTGTAAACATAATGCACCTGGGGGTAATACCGGCCTTACCCTGACGGTTGTTGCAGCGGGAGATCATATCGGTACTGGTGAAGCTAATTCCCTGTCCCTGGCCCAGACGTGGTAGCTCTCCTGCGGTGCATCTAATACCTTACACAGTTAATCAAAACCGGAGATTTATTGCTTGCTTTATTTCTTGTATTCATTACACTCTTGAAAAAATGGCTTATTTTCAATGCAAAATTAATCTTATGAATAACAAGGAATCCAATGTATTTTTTATCTGAGTGTTACCATTGACTTCATCTGCTAGGAGGTAGATGCTGTTTGAAGACGCAGGGTGTGGAGCGAGCGGTGTGTAGCAGGTGATGATGAGAGGGCCAGGGAGGGCGGTAGAGGGAGCGACGCCTGATGTATCGAGCAGCCAGTGTGATTATACTGCCCGAGCCTTTACTAATAACCGGGTAGGTCCTCCAGCTTGGGCGGAGGAACTTAACTTAGCTGGGAGATGATACACTCCTCTCCTCTCTCTCCTCATGGTACCTGTTTGAGCCGCTCGATATTGCAGCTGACACCCTTGACGTACTGTACCAGCGGACATCTAAGACGTATTAGTTGACACCTATCTCCCTCATGATGCATGATCTGATGTCTCTGAACCTCGCGACACATCCTCTGACATCCTTATGCCTCCATACCTGACTTCTTGTCCTCGCCCATTTTGACAAGTTACTCTCGTTTTCATGCCGCCCTCTGATGACGCCTGAGATACTTTCTTCCCTCCCTAAAATTGTCTCCCATCTCCCCCTCCCCTCGCTCTTCCACCCTGACCTGGCACCGCGTAAGTAATAACCATGTTGGCTGGATAGACAAAATTATATCTGGGGTCAAACAAACACTTCTCACCTAACCTTTGTGTTTCAGTACACCTTTTTGTCAAATTGGTGACAGAGAAACTTACTAAGTGTTGCAAATAATAGCTAAACGCCATCGCTTGTGCCGCTTTGATAGATAGTCCGCGTGATGCAGCTCATTGTCAACCATTCGTCTCGTTGGTCAGCAGAGATGGGAATAATTGTCGAGGCTACAGTTTCGCTGTTACACACAGAGTGGTTAGGCTACCGGGTGTGGTGTCCAGAGGCACTGAGGGAGAGGTACAGCGAGTGTTGTGTCGGAGCAGTCAATAGACAACGAGCGATCTATTCTTTAATTTAGTGAAGTTCCGTAATGGTAGCAGACGTTGTAGGTAGGAGGGAGCAAGGACCGGTCAGGCGCAGATGAGTGGATCTTGTCCCTCCGTAGGGCAGCGCCTGGGTGCTCTCGCCACCACGGCTCCACACAGGGAGGCTCAGGCCAAGAACGGCAACCCTACCCGGGGGTGAGGGGGCGGGAGGCGATCACAGGGACGATCACAATCACTAGTTGGACGCTTCTACACAATTAAACCTTCGGTACCTTAGAGCTAAGGTATTAAAAAGTCAGGTATTCCCGAGTGATTAATGAACACCTCAAGTGGTTTTGTGTTTAGTACAACACGATACGCAGTGGGAACCTGGTGAATTATATCACATTTAATATTCATGCCTGTGTTGTTGGTTTTAAGACAACCTTTGGCTCTTAAATGAATATTAAAGAATTTATTAAACAAGGAAAACATAGATTCCATGATGCTTGATATCATAAAAATGCAAATATCAGGATTTATTGCTTCACCAACTTTGCATCGGACTGTGTAGTAGCAAGTTGTCTCCACCACTCCTGTCATAACAACGCTGATAATGTGTTAGTTATGCAGCAAGTATGAAGATGTAGTGATACTTAGAGAGATATTATCCCCGTGGGCGTCAAACACTCAACTCTGACCAGCTCCTGTAAACGAAAACAAGAGTTGTGTCTGATGCAGCTTTAACACCTGACACTCACTACAATATTTCGTTGTCTTTCTACTATTGCTTCTCACTGGCTCTGTTGACAGTCTTCTAATGCAATATTACTTTTATTCTTATTGTGACCAACACTCGACTGTGTCTCGTGGGTGCGGGTTAGTTAATACAGTGTTCAACATTTTAGGATCCCGGTGCCAGTACTGTCAGAACTACTGTTGAGGGCGCCACGTGGACTTACAGATTAGAGTAACGGTGTTCAGTATAGTGAGATGTATAATTTGTATTTTTTCGGAATAATTCTTCTCTCGCAGCACTTGGCTGTACCCTAGGGCCTCCGATGCTCAAACATTCGATTAAAGTTTTTACTCAAAGGTCAACAAAACACAACCAATCACGGAAACACGGAAATGTTGTAGTGTGCTCCTCTTTACTGTACAGGAGTCAGTTATATATTTGACCATAACAAATCTGACATCATTGTTTAGTAATAATTAACATGGTAACCGGAGTTATCCTCTTATGTTTCGACAAAGTACAGTTGATCAGAACGGCCACAGACACAACACCCCCAACAACAGCATTATTAACACTGTTTACATAACCAAACCAAATTTCAGCTACTTATGTTAAAACAAAAAAAGTTGATGAAACCAAGACAGCCACACAGACGCACAATATTACAGAAGGTGTCCCCGTCTCTATAATAACAAAGGCAGCTCCTACTATACTGTGTGTTCGCCCTTCACCAAAACTAACAACATACGCGAGAAATAAACACCTCACCAGATTTACCTCTATGTTGAAAAACTTCATCGTGTACAGGGGGCGTCCACCTATCTTAGACGTCCGTGTTAATTCTCTGGGCTTATTACATATGCATATCAGATCTGTCTAAAGCAAAGTGTAGCCATGCATAGTAAACAGACAGACTGAGAGAGAGAGAGAGAGAGAGAGAGAGAGAGAGAGAGAGAGACTGTGCTTTGGATATGTGTGGTGTCAAGATGGCGGTAGGTTAGGTTATTTACAGCTTATACACTTAATATTACTGTTGCGAACTTGTTACTCTTGGTTCATTGCCAGTATCGTCTAGCTTCATCGTAAATGGGTCGTTTATTACAGCGATGATGGGTCTAAGTACAGCTGCGCCATTTTCTGCAGGTAGACTCTCCCGTGAGGGGTGGGGGAGGCTGTTAATTAATGTTCTTATTTACCTGGTACTATCACGCTACACCTGAGTCTTTATTTAATGATTTTAATAATAAAAATATAAAATTGTCCTCTCTCTCTCTCTCTCTCTCTCTCTCTCTCTCTCTCTCTCTCTCTCAGGTGGAAGACGCAGGGGTGTTCTCCAGTCCTTACGTTAGCGTCCTCAACAACTAGGCGTCGTGATAGACCAGTAGTGAAGAAAAGCATGCAATCAAACTCCAGGATCTGTAAGTCGTAAAGTACTTCTGAATGATGAGAAAATGTTCCTACAGCTTTATAACTCTCGCCCCGCCCCAGGCTACTGAATAATGACCTAACCTAAACTAACCTACAGAAAGACCTAACAACCCTCGAAAAGGTGCGACACTTTATACCTGAACTTGATCGTCTCAGTTGCTCAAGTTGACAAGTCTCGAGAGGACGAACCGAATAGAGACGTTGGAAATCTTGGAAATGATAGTAGAAGAGGTGAATCCTGATCTAGTTGTCAATATGTCACACGCCACCACCACAAAAAGGTCCTGTATTTCATTGTCGTCAGGGTGTCTTGTGGAGCAAATATGATGAAGTGGTTTTTTTTGTCAGGTATAGGGTGTTTGACCTTTTTGTACAGTTTACTATATGAAGCTGTGGACTGCCAAGGACAATTGAAGACTCTAGTTGTAGTGATCTTCAGGTAAATTAGGTTAATGTAACTATGAGTTGTTTACATAGTTCCTGGCAGATTCCTTCGGCTCCAGACTGTTTTAATAAGTTATGAGTTAATTGAATCTTTCCTCATTTTCCTCAATTTCTTGGTAAAATGAAAACTAGAAATTTAGTTTATCTTGTTGAGTGTATGAGTGTGTGTTAATACTGTGAAGGAAGCAGCCTGACGTAAATATTTATTTATATATTATTATTTTGTTGAAGGGAAAGACTTGAGGGTTTACGCTGCTGCTCAGGTGTGCTACTTGAGGTGCTTTTACTCATGGCGGAGTGATCAACAGGTCAGCCACGTCACCAACACTACTACTGGCTGTTTGACCCACCTGTGTGAATACCGGTCTTGATGAATTTACTCTCTCACACACACACACACACACACACACACACCCAAAGGCTTGGCAGCCAACTACTGCACCACCCTCGTCATCGCCACCTCCTGCCACCAGCAGCCCCCCACCCACCTCGCGCAGTCAGCCACTACAACAAAATTCAGCCCATAAGAGCCCGCACCGATAGATATAAGAACAGTACCATCCCATCTATTGTTAAAATAATAAACAACTCCTGATTTATGTACTGTACAGCCCTGTAAATGTATTCAATGCATATTATATCATTATGTCTAAATCAAATGTAAGTCTGTATATGTTCAGCCACCGGCTGCAACTCTATTAATAAACCGTTTATTATTATTATTATTATTATTAGTGCTATCATTATTACACATGCGCACACACACACAAAATCATTTCAAGAGTTTCATCAATCCAAACCGGCCTTTGCTGACCTAACTATTAGTAAATATCTGCGCGTGACAGGTTTCATAGGTTTTTGTTCCTCAAGAGTCGGATCATGCATTTAATGACCTGTTCTTGGTTACTCGCGCTTTAGTGTGGTTAAGTAAAGGTTCGTTGTTGTGTGGTAAATATTATAGGGCGGTAGTCTTCCATATCCAAAATGAGAATATTTACTTGTGTTTATTATAACCTAACCTAACCTAACCTAACCTAACCTAACCTAACCTAACCTAACCCAGCACGTATTAGCAAACCGGGGGAGATGATGATTTGCACGGGAAGAAACATTGCTAGGATAGCTTGATACAGTGAACCCTCGATATAATGGACTTTCATCTCCATATAATCAGTTAGATGGGGGTTTTACATCTAACGAACCATTCGATATAATGGACTTTCATCTCCAAGGAGTCCTTTAAATAGATATTTTACTATACCACTGAACAAATAGAAAAAATGAACAACATCTCACAAATAAATAAATAAATAAATAAATAAATAAATAAAATGATGATGATGATGATGATGATGATGATGGTGATGATGATGATGATGATGATGGTGATGATGATGATGATGATGATGATGGTGATGATGATGATGATGGTGATGATGATGATGATGATGATGATGATGATGATGATGATACCCTAACATCCACTGTTTAAGACACACCCAGATGACTACTTCAGCGTTAGTCCGGACAACATAGATAAGGCAGATGGTAACTTGTTGCTATACGGGACAGTTGTTTGGTGCTCAAGTACACTAGTTAGTTATCCCTGGCGCTAACAGTACCACCCGTAGTTAAGGTGGTGTAAACCTGTTGGTGGGGCGGCTGCGGGCGGGGTAAGTGGGTGCTCCTGGTTCCTCCCCGGGCTGAAGTGGACGGTTGTGAAGAGGTCGTCATTTAGTACACCCTGAACATACTCACCTTGACGATAGCCTTCTTTCATCTCCAAACATTCTGTCGTTTGTGTGATCCAGTAATTCATTCTTATCAGTTTGATAATTTTTTACAACATTCATTCATAAACTAGGATTTCTTAGCTCTCAACAGCCTGCCAGTATACGGATGATTTGTATCAGCAGTCAGCTACAACCTGCCAACGTTGCTACACTCAGTCAATACCCTACCAAGGTTCCTGCAGGCGTGGCTCATCAAGGCAGGTGTCATTCCTTACCTCACCAAACAGACATCACCAACAAGAGCAGATATTGAGCCGTACTCTTCCATGTAGGCCTAAATGAGCAGGACAGGTGTTGAACCGTGTACAAGCAGGACAAGCGTTGAACCGTGTACAGATAGGGCAGGCGTTGAACCGTGTACAGATAGGGCAGGCGTTGAACCATAACAGTCGTACAAGCCTCAAGAACCAGGATAGCTAACGGAACCAAACACCTGCAGGCGGGGGTGAAGCAGGACAGGCGTTGAGGTAGTAGCTCAGCGCCCAGCCCAGCCCACCCCACCCCTGCCCGGAGGAGAGGCTGCCTACCACCCGGGCTCTGGACTAACGCTCCTGCAGGCCCTAGGATACTGACCAGCGGAGGGAGGCAGCCGTCGTCCTACAGAGGGAAAACCCGACAGTTCAAGTGTGTGTGTGTGTGTGTGTGTGTCAAGCTACAGGAGAAGACTGTACCTGTTTTAATTATCACAGGTGAACAAACCTAATTTACCTATCAGGAAATAATATACCTGTTATAAATTAGCACAGGTGAAGGTTTTGTTTACTTTAGGTGAACAATTACGTGAGTTAGAGTGAAGTAATAAGGGTATTAAATTTATCTTCCAAGAAAGATTATTACGGTGTTATGATAAACACAGGTATGGAAGGTGAGGTTGAACAGGTGTGAATTAAAAGCAATTAATAATGATTGCAGTGCTTGGTTAAAATAATTAAAAATAGAGTACATGAATAAATTGGGCTGATTAAAATAACTATAGGGTTGTTTTGGTTATAATGAACAACATGGTGAGTGTGGCAGTAGTAAGAGATGGGTTAAATTAGCTCTTAAGAACACAGACATGAGCGGAAATGAGTATGAGGTGTACTGCGTGTAGTGTGTTGTGGTAGTTAATGGTCGTTAGGGTTGTTATAACAAATCTGTCTACACTTACAGGAAGACAGTACAGTACGTAGTGTTGGAAAAATTACCACGAACAAGATTTTTACGACTTTGTTACTAAACCAGATAACTAGGAGCAGCCCTAACCTAACCTAACCTGCCACTAACCCAACCTAACCTAACCTGCCACTAACCCAACCTAACCTAACCACGAAGGAAGATTTTTCCCGTACACCTTGATTTCTCCTCGTAATAACATTCCTAGTTAAACTTTCTAAACTCGTCAGTTCCTGGCACGACCCGTCCAGGTCATGGGTGTGTGGATGCAGTCAATGGGCACAGTCCAAATAGAGTTCAATTTTCATGGGCACCACCCTAACCTCAACCTAACCTAACCAAATTCGTGTGTGTCAGAATCCGTTCGCCACACCTTGCACCACACTATAAAGATCACGCTGTATAATTTCTGAAGCAGGTTTAGTTAGTTACGAGGCGTCATTACGATGAAGCACCAGTTATTGACTCACAGATATTTTGGGAGTATGGGAAGGTTAGGTTAGGTTTTTTAAGCTTTTGCGGTTAAGTGAAATATATACAGTAACAAAACACAAATTATGTTCATGACAAAAATGGTTTATCACACACACACACACACACACACACACACGCACACACACACACCTACCCCAGAATTATAAGCTTAATAACTAGACTTCAATGAGGATTTACTGCAATACCTGACGAAGGAGTTTCTGGATACTGAAGGTGGGGATGACGGCGCGTGTCTATTGTATTCTTACCACTGCGACCTGACGAAGCAATAATAAGAAAAAGAAGAAGAAAAAAATTGCTCTTGAAACTGACTGACGTAAACCTGACCATAAGAGGCGAAGAAGCATTACGGTTTTGTTTGATATTTAACTCATGAAAATTAAACTTTATTGATGTGTTAATGTTTGTTAATGTTATGTGGGGTGTTTATGTGTTTCATATATCGATGTTGTGTTCCTGGTCTTGGTAGTCTGATGGGCGGACGGACATGAACACCTGTAATCTGATGGGTGGACGGACATAAACACCTGTAATCTGATGGGCGGACGGACATGAACATCTGTAATCTGATGGGTGGACGGACATAAACACCTGTAATCTGATGGGTGGACGGACATAAACACCTGTAATCTGATGGGTGGACGGATATAAACACCTGTAATCTGATGGGTGGACGGACATATGTAATCCTGATGGGTGGACGGATATAAACACCTGTAATCTGATGGGTGGACGGATATAAACACCTGTAATCTGATGGGTGGACGGATATAAACACCGGTAATCTGATGGGTGGACGGACATAAGCACCTGTAATCTGATGGGTGGACGGACAAACACCTGTAATCTGATGGGTGGACGGACATAAACACCTGTAATCTGATGGGTGGACGGGATACGGAACACCTGTAATCTGATGGGTGGACGGACATAAACACCTGTAATCTGATGGGTGGACGGACATAAACACCTGTAATCTGATGGGTGGACGGACATAAACACCTGTAATCTGATGGGTGGACGGACATAAACACTGTAATCTGATGGGTGGACGGACATAAACACCTGTAATCTGATCTAATCTGATGGGTGGACGGACGCAAACACTGTAATCTGATGGGTGGACGGACATAAACACCTGTAATCTGATGGGTGGACGGACATAAACACTTGTAATCTGATGGGTGGACGGACATAAACACCTGTAATCTGATGGGTGGACGGACATAAACACTTGTAATCTGATGGGTGGACGGACATAAACACCTGTAATCTGATGGGTGGACGGATATAAACACCTGTAATCTGATGGGTGGACGGACATAAACACCTGTAATCTGATGGGTGGACGGACATAAACACCTGTAATCCCTGATGGGTGGACGGACGCAAACACCTGTAATCCTGATGGGTGGACGGACGCAAGCACCTGTAATCTGATGGTGGACGGACATAAGCACTGTAATCTGATGGGTGGACGGACATAAACACCTGTAATCTGATGGGTGGACCCGGACGCAAAACACCTGTAATCTGATGGGTGGACGGACGCAAACACCTGTAATCTGATGGGTGGACGGATATAAGCTTACAAATCTGATGGGTGGACGGACATAAACACCTGTAATCTGGTGGACGGACATAAACACCTGTAATCTGATGGGTGGACCCGGACATAAACACCTGTAATCTCTGATGGGTAGACGGACACATAAACACCTGTAATCTGATGGGTGGACGGATATAAACACCTGTAATCTGATGGGTGGACGGACGCAAACACCTGTAGTAATCCTGATGGGTGGACGGATGCGCAACACCTGTAATCTGATGGGTGGACGGACATAAACACCTGTAATCCTGATGGATGGACGGACATAAACACCTGTAATCTGATGGGTGGACGGACGCAAACACCTGTAATCCTGATGGGTGGACGGACGCAAGCACCTGTAATCTGATGGGTGGACGGACATAAACACCTGTAATCTGATGGGTGGACGGATATAAACACCTGTAATCTGATGGGTGGCCGGATATAAACACCTGTAATCTGATGTGTTTGTTAAATGATTGTCGACACACACACACACACACACACATATACACTACACCACGTGAACACCACACCACCTGGTGTCTCCATGACCAGCCCAGGCTCGGGCCATCAACTGTAAACTAATAATTTGTATGTTCAATTCATGTTCCTTCTTCTTTCAGTAATGAAAGCTTTTGTTAAACGACCCACCCAACCCCATGTCTTTGTATGAAATAAGTCATTTTTGTCCAATGTATATTTTCAGCCTTCGGGCTGCCGACATTTTCAATAAACCGTTGATTATTTCTCTCTCTCTCTCTCTCTCTCTCTCTCTCTCTCTCTCTCTCTCTCTCGTCAATGCTAAGATACTATGCTTAGAATCTTAACAAAGGAAAAACTCATAAATCACTAATTCTTAACCAATCACAGCATTGAGGTATAACTTGAGTTAAAACTTGAGTTCGAACTTGAGGTAAAACTTGAGGTGGATCTTGAGGTGGATCTTGAGGTAAAACTTGAGGTTAAGCTTGAGGTAAAACTTGAGGTAAATGACTTGAGTAATGGCCATCTTGTGAGTCACTGTTTCTATCAGTGCATCACACAACATCTTCTCAAGCTCACAACCTACAACAGTTGTGTTATAGTGTGTGTGTGTGTGTGTGTGTGTGTGTGTGTGTGTGTGTGTGTGTGTGTGTGTGTGTGTGTTCAGAATCTCTGCATACCTCCTGCCAGTGATCTCGTCGGCCCTTCTGCATCTCCGCCTGTCTTCCCAGCACCCAGGTATTGAGAGGGGCAGGGAGGTAAGGTAGTGGGGGAGAGGGAGGGAGTGGGGAGGGGAGGAGTGGGGAGGAGGAGTGAGAGAGAGGGAGGGGAGAAAATTAACAAATCTTCTCCCTCATTCTCCCTCACTTTCACCAGCAGCCCATCACCTGACCACAAGGTTATTGGCAGAAGTTGCCCGTAAACTAAACTACAAATTATCAACTCCTAACCATCTTCCTCCTACTGCTGCCTACGTCCATATTTCAGGGTAGTGTTAGGATAGGTTAGTTGTGGAGCCGTGTCTTCATCATCCTCGAGAATACACAGTTGTCGCCTTGTTGTTGGTTGACACTGACGAATGATGAGATGTTTTAGGCACTGGTGTGATTATAGACTCGTGTAGTGAAGATGAGTGAACAAGGTGTGAGTTTATTATGGCCACGTGTGTGTGTGTGTCACTGTCCAGTACCTGCCACGCCACACACCTACCTGGCCCACACTAAGAAGACTTAGTTTAGGAAATTACTTCGATAATAAATAAAATAAATATAAAATGATAACAGTACACTAGAGACAGGTGTAGTGGAGTCAGCACCCGTAGGTCACCACACACACACAACACACAATGTAAAAATGACGTTGCATTTCGCTTTCGCATTTAGGGACTTTGTAGCAGGAGGAGCAGGAGGAGGGAGGAGGGAGCAGGAGGGAGGGAGGGAGGAGCAGGAGGACAGGAGTGGGAGGAGGAGGGAGGAGCAGGAGGAGGAGGAGGAGCAGGAGGTGGAGGAGGAGGAGCAGCAGCAGGGGAGGAGGAGGAGGATGAGCAGGAGGAGGAGGAGGAGCAGGAGGAGGGAGCAGGAGGAGGAGGAGGGAGCAGGAGGAGGAGCAGGAGGAGGAGGAGGAGGAGCAGCAGCAGCAGCAGCAGGAGGAGGAGGAGCAGGAAGAGGAGCAGGAGCAGCAGGAGCAGGAGGAGGAGGAGGAGGAGGAGGAGGA